>NC_140093.1:20634661-21181671 GCF_964237585.1 Gallinula chloropus
CTGTGTATGTTCTTGAGGGAGAAAAAAAAAAGATAAAAATCTATTTCCAAAGACTTTTATAGAGCAGAATCATTTAGTTGCTGGAGGGGCTTAACTGCCCTGCTGTGAGGTCAAAGCATAGAGAGATAATGCACTGATGTCTTCACAGTTTATTTAAGCACTTTTCTTCACAAGCCCTTATTTTACCATAAAATTACCACTTCATTCAACTACTTAGAATCACTGCCTCTATGTACACAAGTTTTCTTTTAAGAAAAAACATACATACAATGTGTAAAGATGTAAAGACCTGAGTCAGAAAATACAGAAAGCTAATGTATCCTAAAGCACCTACTCAAAAACCGTGCAATCTATTGGAAACCCACCCACCTCACAGGTTCTTAAACCCCCATCATACTGCTCAGGCTTCTCCTCTCCAAATGTAAAGGGACTGCTGCAGCCTCTCCAGTTTCCTCTCCTAAGGCTGCCACACAGCTCCTTGACCATTTTACTCACCTTCTTTGGTGACTTCTAACTTCACCGTGTCCTTCCTGAGATGCAAGAATCAAAACATCATGCCCTGCTCAAGCTGTGGGCACAGCAAGGGCTTACCTAGTGACAAATGACATTCTCTGCCTTGTTCTCACAGGCTTTCTCTAGCTTAGTTCCATGTAAAGGTCAAGTTTTATGTAACATATCTAGGACGCGCTAGAATTTTGTAGCAGATTGCTGGTTTCTACATGAGTTTGGTTCTTTTACCCATCTAAAATGAATCTACATGACATCATGTGCCACTTTAGCCTGAAAAGACAGTGATAACAAGCAAAGAACATCAGCACAGAACATTAGCATGTCTTCTGCAATACAAGTCTGTAAATTCACTGTGCCTCACCTGAAGTTTCAGTTCTTACCTGATCAACATTTCAACAGGCTTAAGCACAGACACTGACCTGAATTCCTGACCTGGAATAGGAGGCTACAAAATATTCACAAGACCCTGCCATAATTTTGTTCCTTAATCCTCAAGCTATTGAGAAGAGCTTCACTTTTACTCCATGCCAACATCCTTTGTGGCTTGGAGTGAGTGAGTGCATTAGAGGTTAATATTCAGGCTACAGGGACAATGTTCGTGGGCATTAAAGCAGCACAGCATACACCCTCACCTCCATGTTTTGTCCCCTAAATGTTTTGCCCGAGTTTTTCTTATGATACTGTCCAGTCCAGAGTACCTGAACTAAACCCACCAGCCACCACCATCCTCTAGCACACCAGAAGGGCTGGTAGCATTTATTACAGATTTTTTCTTCAGCAGGAGGGGAAGACTAATTTAAACAGTGACAGAGAATCTTCTATAAATAATAGAAGGCCATTTTTTCCAAGGTTCATCTGACTTGGACATATTTAAGCCAATGAAAAATCTGATGTACAGGCTGTTTCACTTTTTTATTTTGGTCACAAAGCAGACATGCAACAGATGGCATTTCTCATTAACTCAGGGACCAAATTACTCCTGGCTTGCTCTTACCTACCTCTAAGCCTTTTGCACCCCTCAGCCAAGCAGGCCAGTGTCCTTTGCTCACCTCAGTTTCAACACCAGCCAAGGAACAAAAGAAACTCCAAAACCTTTTCATGACTTAAGCCCCAACATCTACTGAAGGCACATTCCTTACCCAGGTCGTTGGTTTTGCCTTCCTTACACTTCTGTCTGATCTAACAGTCTTTACGAGCCAACTTTACAGCAAATAATCCATCAAAAGCAACACACAGGGCATGCATATTATTCAGTCTAAAATAATATATATCCTCATGTTCTGCGCTCTTATCTGCATTGCAGGTGGCGAAGTTAGAAAAGAGAGCTGCTGAAACACTAATCATCTCTGGGTGCAGCTGGAAAGGCTTCAGAGTGTGAGCAAAGAAGGGGGAATGAGAGGGAGAGGAAGGAAGTAAATCAGGCACATGCTTTTACCTCAATACATCAGAGCAGGTATGGGGGGAGAAATGACATGTACATCCCTGCAGGGTTAATAAAGCTCCTTTCTTGGATGCTGCAATGACAGCCTGTCCTCAGAGCAGACCAGCTCCCAAGCAGTAAATAAAACAAGATGCAAAAAATTGTAACTATGCAGGGCATAGCTGGTTGAGAAAGAGGGGTTCCAAATTAATTAATACATCATGTTTTGGTCTAGTGGATGGTTGCATTCGGTCCAATGAAAAAAAATTATTATTTTTCCACCCTCTGATCACTTTGTCATCTTTAATAAGCAACTACAATTTCTAAGCACCTAGTTCAACAAGTTTACCATGATTGGCTGTATCTGCATCAGAGAGATAGCACACCTTCACTAAGGCAGAATAAGGGTGATTGCCCATCACTCCACGGCACATTTGTAAGAAGGAAATAGAGCATGCAACTAATCCTCTAGAGTGCTGGTATTTTATTCAAGGAGATTTACTCCATGCTCTGTTTTGCCCATCCGAAGAGGCAGTTATTCTAATTCAAGAGATTTGTGTCCAAAGAGGGTTTTTTTTCTCCCTATTAAGATTTAGTGCCTTCAATTTGGGAAAACATTTCTCTATTTTCTGTTTGTCTTACATGAAACTGGAACAGCTGGAAAGCAAGTTTATTTTGCAAGGTGGCACCTACTAGTTATGTTAAACTTAAGAAGATGTATACAGTACCCTCAGATACCTTGGAAGGCAAGCAGAGCAGCAACAGCCAGGAACAGATCTGTCTTCCTGTTGCTAACAACATGCATTTTATTGCTTAAAAGTAACAAAATGAGAGCTCAGCACTTCAAATCAACACTGCATGTAATATTAACATCATGTCCATTATGGCCCTGAGGCAAGACCCATTAAAATCGGTGGAAGAGAAGCCAGCAACTTCAGCGGGCTTTACGTTAGGCACCACCTCAGCAATTTACAGGGTGAAACCTTGGCCCCAGCTGAAGGATAATGTTAAAACACTCATTGACTTCGAGGAAACCAGGACTGTTCCTGCCACTGTTAATGGGCAAACAAAATGCTCTAGTTGCGTGCTGACTTGTGCACTAAAAAGCGGTTTGAGTGAACGACACCTCTGATACATGATTTACCGCACAGGATACCTTCTATGAAAGCACATAGATCAACAGAAAATCAAGAAGACTAGGAAAACTTCTGAGTACAACTTAAAAGCATCAGCTTTGTTCTTAAAAATAACAAATCATATTCCACAACCTTCTTCCTCTATGTTTTTGAAGATATAAACCCAGTGGTACCTCTAAAGCTTCAAGTTAGCTTAGACTTCAGGTGGATTATTATTTTTTTTGCTTGCTTTTATTTTAGCAATTCCATTAAATGGTGGACTGCACCCAGGAGATCGCAGCTAATTATGTACAACTACTGCTACAAAGGCTTTATTTGCTCTTCAGCTTAATTTGTTGAACAAGATTAGAGCTGGCTCTTTGTTAGGATTTTTTGGAGACATATTGCAAGGAGCCAGACCTAAGTAACTTCAACCCAAGAATTAATTCCCAACCACTGTCAGAGATAATATGTTACTAGCATGGTGTGTGAGTACCTATGGCTGATTTAAAATGTGCCTTTCATACACTACTTACAATATATTTCAATATTTACAGTGCTTAATCAGATGTCTAGCACAGTCCTTCCTATGTAGATACTCCCAACTTTTCTGGTACCTCTGTGGCTATTCATGGAATACAAACACCATCCCAAACATGCTGTACCAGTAAAGCTAGAGCTGAAGGATATTTATTTTCTATTCAGTACATAGTATGTAAGTACCTAAGGAAAGCTGGCTCCTTCAGAGACCATTTCCCACTCTATCACGCAGTCTGAAGTGTAGCACGGATCATCTGACACTTGAGAAAGAAAATAGAACAAGTTAGGCTAAAGCCCAAACCTCCCGATACACGAGTCACAGAATCACAATACTACAGAATGATGGGGGCTGGCAGGGACCTCTAGAGATCACCTATGCCAGAGCAGGGTCCCCTCCAGCAGGCTGTACAGTATCACGGGGTTGGAATCTCTCCAGAGATGGAGACTCCCCAACCTCTCTGGGCTGTCTGGCCCAGGACTCTGTCACCCTCCCAGGAAAGAAGTTCCTCCTCAGGGTCTGGTTGAACTGATATTCCAGTCTGTGCCCATTGCCTCTTGTCCTGTCCCTGGTACCACTGAAAACAGACTGACCCATCCCTCCTGACCTCATACCTCAAAGATTTCTCAGCATTGATAAGATCCCCCCAGTCTTCTCCAGGCTAAAAAGCACCTGCTTGCTGGTCTCGGCCTCACACTGCTGGGTACCAGCCAGATGGCATGCCAACGCACAAAGTCTAACAGCAATTGCTATTTATCATATCTATGCAGAAAAGCCCTTACCTGTTCTTATCAACCTCTCTCCTTTCCTGTCTCAGCACAGATCCTTGCATCAGGATCCCCCATGCCAGAGCGGCCTTGGCTCAGGCCAGCAGCAAAATTGGGAGCTGGTGGGACAGGACCAGCACATCACTTATGAATGGACCAGAGGCTGCAGTGATGAGCTATCCCACAGCCCAGCTCTTAAGGAATCATGCCACTTTTACGCTTTGATTTCTTATGGGTAAAAAGCAATACACAGCTTCATGGGCAGGACTTAGGGCCACAAAGCTCCATTTCAGCATCTTGAATTTTATGGAAGCATATGAAATAATAAAGAAGTACCTGAGATATATGGCTATATGTGATTTTACATCAGCCTGCACTAGTATCTCTTGACCCAGTACTACTCACACGATACCTTTATTCTATGCAAAAGGCATCACAGAAAAACCTAGGAAGGTCCTAAAATGGCCAGAACGGGAAGACCACAAACCTGCTGCTTACGCCTTGTCCTTGTCTCAAGCGGCAGGAGCATCTCTGTCTCTCTGCTCCAGGAATTCCCCAGGTTTACGGCTACAGTTTGTTAAAATGGAATAGCAGATGATGTAGCAGCCTTTATAAAAGCTGAATTCATGAAATGATGAGCATGGCCTCAGCAACAGTGACTTTCTGCCTCAGCTCTTACTACTCAACTGCTAGAAAGGAAGATGAGGAGCATTCTCAGTGACATTCCTCCCAACAAACCCGTGTGCAGGACTTGGACTTGCTCAAATACCAAGTTAAAATCCATCTGTACAGAACTAAAAAGCAGCAGCTCCTAGTGAAGAATCACGCTGTCTTCATCAAGGATGTTTTCAGGACTCACCTTGGATGCAAACACACGTTCTGCACTTCTATTGCACTTTGCAATGTTTTTAAATAGCAAAGTACATTGTTAAAAATATTAAAAAGCCAAGCCTAACTGCCTTTATAATCTGAGATGCTGCTTCCATATAGCAGGAGCAGATGTGCAAATGTTTGTTTACTCAGTTCTTGATAGTAGGCATTTGCTAGCAGATGCATGAAATTAATTTCTGCCCTAGTATTAAAAATCATTTCCTTGATTTAAATGTCTCTTTGATAAAGAAACAGTATCATAAAGTGGTTTAGCTGATGAAGCAGCACAAATAGAAACAATACTTGCTATTTTAGGACCGCTATTTCTATTCGCTTAGATTGGGTAGTGTGTCTTTCAGGAAAACAAATAATTATTTGTAAAGTCTTCCATCCAAACATTTTCTTTGTGAATGTGTTTCCAAGAGCAACACAGGAGAATATTTATTTTTAACTGTAAGAAAAATGATTTTTAGCAGGCTGTGATTTCTGTAGGTTCTACAGAGTCAAAAGTAAACGTTGACTTTCATATGGATTTCATACTCTCCTCCCACCTCCTTTTCCACCCTCCCTTTATCAGTTAATGGGGAGTACTGTGAAAAACACCACGTTACTAGTGGGCTCTTTTTATTTTGCTAATATAAATAAAGGCATAAAGAGAATGGTCTGTTTTCTGCAGCAATCTGTTAACCCTCACTGAAGCACTGTTTCCTGTGGCTTGAACAAGCAGTAATTGCATAAGTTGGAGCAAACACAGTGTATTTAGTAAAACAATAGTCTAACCAGTGTTGTGGAATTCGTTGCTTCGTATTACTGAAGGAGGTGGTCTTGTTCAGCCTAGAGAAGAGAAGGCTGTGGGGGAAAATCATTGCAGCCTGCAATGATTTTTCTGCTCCCCTGAAGGGAGCAGAGAAACAGGAGGGGAATCAACATTTTAAAAGGGTAGATAATACATTAAAGGGAATGGATTAAAGCTAAAGGAGGAAAGGTTTAAATTAGATATTAGGGGGAAGTTCTTTACAGAGGGAGTGGTGAGGGGCTGGAATAGGCTGCCCAGAGAGGAGGTGGATGCCCCATCCCTGGGAGTATTAAAGGCCTGGTTGGATTGGGCCCTGGGCAACCTTGTGTAGCTCCAGGCCTGGAGGTTGGTGGCCCTGCCTGTGTCGGGGGGTTGGAGGTCTCTGATCCTTGAGGTCCCTTCCAACCCAGAGCATTCTATAATTCCTACACCCCTGTATCTGGGCACATGCATCCTACTCCCGTTACAGCTGCATTTCCCTTTCACATAAAATTTATAGCCAATTTATTTGCTTAATTTCAGATGACAAAGCAGCATTAAACTATCAGTCAAAAGGATGTTCCACCAGAGTCACCATCTGTGAAAGTGTCACCTATAAATGCACAGATTATAACTGATCTGCCACAGAAGTTAAGGAAGTTGATGTATGACTTCGTGTCACTTCAGAACTGCATCTACTGAATAGGAACCTCATAAAATGCGACTGGTTTAATACAGCCTGATGCTCCTTTCTGGAGTTTCTCAATGCTTCTCAGACTCCCTACAGTGGCAGAAAGCGTATCTAGGGGAAAACCAATTAAAAAATAAAAATATTAAGCATAACTTGCTCCTGTCCTGTATTTATGTGGCCCTTTCAAACCATAACACTTCGTTAGATCCCAGCTTAGTACCAGCATCACTTCAGAGTTATATAAATACAGTAAGAAAAGTACAGACACACACAGAGCACTCCTTTTATCAAAGCATCCCCCAGCATCTCAAAAATAGTAATTAATTGAACTTCACAACACACTGCTTCATGCTTGAAGACAATTTATCTGTGTACTACTTCTCCCTGCTCAGGCACTAATGGGTCTGTTGCTGCAGATGCTGTCCCATGGACAAATAAATAAATATTCCTCTAAAAATACCAGCAGAGCTTCACACTGACAGTATCACTCTTCCAGACAAGTGAACTGGGAGGGCAGCAGCTCTGCAAGCCAGGCTACTTTGGAGCACATACCTCAAGGAAAAGAAGGCTAAGAGGGGATCTAATCAGTGGCCATCAATATCTGAAGGGTGGGACACAGAAATGGCCAGCCTCTTCTCAGTGGTCTGTGGGGACAGGACAAGGGGCAATGGCCTCAAGTTGGAGCACAGGGAGTTCCACACCAATCTGGGGAAGAATTTCTTCCCAGTGAGGGTGAAGGAGCCCTGGGACAGGTTGCCCAGTGGGGTGTGAAGTCTCCTTCTATGGAGATACTCAAGACTCGTCTGGACACTGACCTGGGCAACTTATCATTGGGACCCTGCTTTGGCAGGGAGTTTGGACCCAATGAGCTCTGGAGGTCCCTTCCAAGCCCTGTGACTCTGTGATAATATGCCCTCACTCAGCCATCAGATTTACAGCTCCTGGGAGTCACGGAGAAGAGGATAAAACTACAGTCAGTGCTTCCAGAGGAGCATGACATAAGGGAGAAGCACTGCTGCCCTACTCGGGTCCACCCCGCAATCTCAGACCATCACTTTGGGCACTCTGCAGAGAAATGGGGAACTTGGGAGAGTGGTCCTTGCAAAAAAGGGGGGCTCTCAAAGGGGCTGGCCATGCTCAGTGCTTTTCTGACAAACCGTCCTGATGGGGACAGCAATACAGTCAGAGTAAGCAAGACTTGAGGGAGAGCTTTAGGGTTTTTAATGAGGAAAATCAAATTAACGGACACCTGGGATGTCAGTGAAACATCTTAGGTGAGGGATCAGGAAGCATCCTGAATGAGAACGTGTTTTGGTATGTGCTGCCCCACCACATGCCCAACACCCTGCAGAAGCTGGCCACACTGGGAGTCACATCTCCACCACAGGAGAGGCTGACACCAGGTCTGTTGTAAATACATCCAAGAATTACTTCCCTCACCAAAATTTTCTCTCAGGTGAATCTCTCCAGTGCTTAGCAACAACTTATATTAAAATTCTGTTTTAAAATACAGTGTTAATTAAGCAATTAAGGATGGCAAGGCTTATTTTATGGCATAATTTACTCATAGTTAGATTGTGCTGTAAGGTTAACTGCATGAGGCATGTTTTATGGCCTCATGAAACACTGCCTTCCTTTTCTCACTGCTTTTACAACAGATTATAAAGAATTCTTCTTTATGTGTTTTAAATTATGTTTTTTTGATAACAGAGTGGTCTTATTACTTGCCACATTACCATCAGACCCTGTCAGCTGGAGTTTAGCTAGAGTTAAGAGGCACGTTTGCACTGTACATTAAGTGAAAGCACACTAGGTAAAAGAGAGCAGCCCAGAAAAACCAGGAGCAAGATTCATCACACATCGAGAAGTATAAAGGATTTTGCATGCAGAAAATAGTTGTGTGAAAGGTGGAAAAGGAGCACAAGCACTGGTAGCAGGCATAGGCATTGCTTATGATACCTGTATAGTACAGAGTCAGTGTATGTTTTATCCAGAAAACATGCATTTTGGGAATGGTGGGACCAAATCAGCAGGGATATTCCTTATTATGAGGTGTTTTCCACCAAAGAGCCAAACAGAAAAACTCTTCAATAGCTTCCGGTCAACCCCATATCTGATCTACCCTGCAACAAACTCGCTCCTAAACCTATGGTATGGGCAAAGTGGGAAGAAAATAAAGTAATATGCCTTTAAATAAAAAGATTATTAATGCTACTGACATGCCCACATGTGGGTATAGTTAGTACACAACATATAACTTCTCAAATTATTTGGAATAAGGTGCATGCCTAGAAATACCACTGATATTTTTTAATTCTCCTGTGACATGTTTCAAGCAAAACCGAGTGAATGCAGCCCATTATCCATCACACACGTGACTAGAACACCTAACCTCAGCTTCCTCTTTAATAACACACACAGCAAGCACAGAGTGTGGGAGGGACAACAGCATAAGTGCTGAAAACTTCATTGTCCCTTGGTAACACCAGTCCATAACTGGAAACTGTGCTGGGTCTGTACGCCCGGCAGGGAATCGTATTGATGTACCAAGCCATGCAGACAGCGTTAGCTTCAAACAGTGCTTGTGTTTAACTCCCGAGAGCGTCATCTCAGCCAGGGATAGTGATGTCTAGGTGCCGCCTCGGTGACAGAAGAAATATTAATGGCATTATCACTCATATTGACTTAAATAAACCTCTGCTGATTGCTCTGATCGTGGCACACCAGAGACTAGCAAATGGGTTTGTGGAATGTTGACAGAGACGCGAGGCAAAGGAACGAATGGCCGTGAAGGGTTGTAATGCTTGAGGCCCCATAGGAGACAATCCAAAGGTTTGTAGCCAATTAACTTGTAACATGTTAATAGACCAGCATCTCAATCTCAGGAGGACATAGGAGACCTTCAAAATTCCTGCACCCCAGAATCAGGAGCAGCTCAGACACTGCTGGGCAGTATCACACACACGTGCAGAGGGAGATATGACGGGCACATGATGTGGGGTGCAGGACCCTCCAAGGGACCCCAGAAAATACACTTGCAGTTCTCAGAGCTCAGCTCCTCAAATATAAAATACAAACTGAAGGCAGGACAGGATGAGAGCGTGGCTGATGTTGGAAGAACCCAGTCCCACTGCTCATCTGTAGTTTCCAGTTAGATCTGACCAGAAGCAAGACCCACAGTGACTTCTGGACCACTTTATCTTTCATTCTACTCAACTCACAGTGAAGTAGATTTCTTTTGTTAACCTCCTTCTACGAACCTCCTCCAGTAAATGAGTGTTTAAGCTGTTAGATATGGAGCAAAAAATGTGCAGACCATTGGTTTGCAATGACTCTTAAAATAAAGTCTTCCTTCCCCTTTTTCCTTATCAATTGCATTGGGGTTTTCATGGTAGTAGCCCATACATCTTGGGAAAAGGGTCAATGGTTAATATCAAACCCCCCAGCACTGCAGCATTAACAGTTTTATACCTGAATCCTTTTAAGAGCCATCACATTGGCATTGTGAGAACACACTGATGGACACAAAAACTGGCACACACAGTCCACATTAATTTTTCAGGGCGATTTTAAAGTGCATTGAAGCCCACCAGCAGCATTTCTGTCCTCCATCTTCTCCCATAAACACTATAAGACTTTGTACACACACGCCACACATGCTCCCAAATTTAGTGTCCCAGTCAGTCAGAAAATTTAAAAGATGAGTCTCATCCCCACACCAAGTTTCTCCTGGCATCAATAGATACAAACAAGATTCCATGTTTGCTCTAGAAAATGTCCAAAGGCACTTTCTAATTTTGGTAACTTCAAGAAAGGTACCAAGTGCTGCAAGAAACACATTGTATACAACGAGCTCATCCACACAGTGCATGAGTCTGGGCTGTGACCTGAATCACTTAACCAAGAGGCTGTAATAATTCTTCATGCTACCTCTAGACTTTTATTGCAACCAAGCTGGCTGTGTAGTTCACCCTGCTAAATGTAATGGTTCTGAGGAGACACTGTTTGCTGTCACCGACCTTTAGAAACGCTTACCCACTGGGCTGTTGTGCCAGTTCCCTCGACCACATCAGGTGGCAACTCCACTTTAACAAAATGCTTTTCTGACCAAAATCCAAACAGACCCTGTAAATAGCTCTTCTGTTCTTCTTTTGGCATATCACTTCATCAGACAATAAATATCAGAACTCAAAGGTCACCAAGGAAGATGTAAATGCCATTAGTGAGGGTGTTAAGGATAGTGTATCGCTAGACAGAAACTAAGGAGTGATCTGGACAAATTTCAAACTGAAGTTCACAAAGGGAAAAGTATTCTCTCTTTTAGAAGACCAAGTACAAAGAGGTCTTCATGCTATAAAAGAGCAAGATCCATACATACTTTATATAGCACCAATCAATGCTTCATGGCTAGATAATGGTCCAATAGCTTTGTCTCCTGAAGGACTAATGAGGATCAAGCGAATACAATTAAGTGAAAAATATAAGTACTTACAGGAAGAGTTTAAAATGGATTAAATCATAAACCACACATAATGGCTAGTGAAATACTCTATGTAAACCAACTGAGATCATGTTAGCTTTCTGCTTAGAAATATACTGTAGGTAGTCAGTGAAAGCAGTAAATTAAATTTATGAGAAGATAAAACACCACACAGTCACCCCAACATTTCAAAAGGCAGGAGGGAAGAAAAAAAAACATATCCCACAAAAAGGCTGTGTTCCTGAGCAGTAGCTCTCAACACCAACTAGAAGGTGTGCCAGACCAAAGCCTGAGCTGAGAACTTCTTCCTGCAAAGCCCCATACACACACATGGGCTCCCTTTCAGCTGCCCAGCTCCGAGCTTTTGGCATCACTGCCAATATTTACACTAATCAATCCTATTAAAGCCAGAAACTGACTCTTCAGGAGCACAAGATTTAACATCTTCTGCCCTCCTCCACTCGAGAGTAGGTTGTACTTTACTTAAACACCATATTTATAAAATCTGAGCATACAGTTCCTTCAAACACTAAACAGCTATTACTGAGCACCTTAGATTTCCAATTCTCTCCCTGTATACATTTTGATTACATACATCTTGTAGCACCAAGGCTGCCTCATTTCCAAAAGGACAAGAGCAAATGATGGAAAGGCTTTGTTCTTAAAACAATAAAAAAATGCTACTAGCTGTTTAAAGGGCGAGTAGTTTTGCAGAAATAAATGAAGCATAAATATTCTTCAGTAGATAAAATATCATTAGGCTGTGTTAAAGATGACTCTTTTCTTCCTCTGTCGCTAATGAGCGAAAAAAGTGATGAATTTCAGTAATTCTGAACTTCACCTTTATTAAGTAAAATTGCTCAGATGCCACGGATTGATTAGATTTCTCTGATTGAATCGGTCTTCATTGTAACTCAGAAAAAAGCAGCAAATAAAATCACCACAGGGGTAGCTTCAGCTCATGCAACATAAATTCTTCTTAAATATTTTAAGACCAGAATTTGTTCAATTAGCAAAACATTTGGAGGAGCCAAGGGAGATTCATCTGCTGCTGCCACACCGTCAAGCCTTTCCCCAGGCTTTTGTCTGCAGAGGTTGGGAAGATGCAAACAATTCTGTGGCCACAAGGCAATTTCCAGGTCTGATTTTTATTAGTCATTATCTTTTTGCCCTCTTTGTACATGGTACTACATTCTTTCAAAGCTCTGTCCTGCATCTCAAACATTAAACCAGATGTTATACGTTCAGCTAAGACCCCAGAGCTCAATGTCAAAAGAATGAGGCCAGATGGGAGAGAAACACAGTGCCAAAAGAAAAAAAAGAAAAGAGAAAGACAACTCACTGTCCTCTGTTTGTGACTGGATTGATAGATCACAGAATCACAAGGTTGGAAAAGACCTTTGAGATCATCAAGTCCAACTGTACCTGTCCACTGCTAAACCATATCCCTTAACACCTCATTTACCCATTTCTTAAATAAATCCAGGGTTGGTGACTCAACCCCCTCCCTGGGCAGCCTGTCCCAGTGCTCCCTCACCCTCACTATGAAGTTCTTCCACATATTGGTGTGGAACTTCCTGTGCTCCAACTTGAGGCTACTGCCTCTTGTCCTGTCCCCACAGACAATAGAAAAGCAGCTGGCCATCTCCCCGTGTCCCACACTTCAGATATTTATAAACATTAATAAATGATAATGAAACAATAAACAAATTACATCACAGGGAAGCAAAAGGAGAAACCACTCGATTTATGCCAGAGGGCTTTTTGCACTAAATAAAAACTGGAAATTGAACCACAGCAAATCAGACAACACACTCACCACTCATTACTTCACCCTAACAGAATAGTAGGAGCAGGGAGTTACTTCAGTTTCTGATTGGCGTCTTCATTTTCTGTTTTCCAGTAGAATCTATACGTCAGCAACCCACAACCGTTCTCTTTCCATAAAGAGGTCTCCTACCTGTGCTCAACACACTGGTGTAATTTCCCAGCTCAAGATCAGATACAGTATTTGTACTGCAGCCCTTTGGAACTTGTGCCTTAGCTCCAACAAGCAGCCCAAACGGTTTCCAAACGGACACAAAAATTAAATAAAAAAACATGTCAAACAAATACCAGTGATTTGGTCCTGCTTTTTCACTGACCATAGAAAGGAGATGCAGGTATTCCAGCAGGACTTCCCACTTCACACTTCCAGACCATGAACTGAGGCTCAGCATCTCACTACACAGCATTGAAAACCCCTTTACATCAGTGATTTTTGTCAATTTGATCCTTATTTCAAGTGTAAATTACTGACTCCGGTTTTGAGTGTCCTGCCTGTCCGTCTAGTTATCAATATAAAACATCCTACACTCCAACAAGCTTTTGGCTGACATGGCACATATTCATCTGTTCTCTTCTCTTTTGAGGAATAAACTCGTTTTCTTCAGCGCAATTACTGGAAAGAAAAATCAATGGCTCGCATTGAATCCTCAGGTTTCTGCAGCCCCAAAGGTCACAAAAGTCTCCCAGTTATTTCTGTTTTTTTAATTCAGCAAGTAGAACACGACAGCTGAGAAAGCTGAGGTGTTTTTTTCTAAAAAGAAACAAAGAAAATCAAACTACTTCTTATAAGTCATATTACCTTATAAAAGAAATCAAATTAATTTGTTCCATTGTGAATTTGTGGCACTCCAGTACAAAACTCAATGGGTTTGGGCACCTTCAATCATACATATTTCCATAACTCATTATATCCAAAATCATGATTACCATCTTTTACAGAATTTCCCAGAAAAAGAAGTAAAAATTATATTTTTGTAATTAATTCAGTATGACTTTTCCATATGGAGGCCAGCCCAGGTCTTATAATTTAGGAGAGTTGTTTCTAAAGCTGAAAAGATAAGAGGACTTCTTGGGCACAGTTACACAGGTTTGGCACCTTGACAACTCAATCATTTGCACAAAGGTGGTCAGGCCTCAGGAGTAAGAAGAATAAAAAAAATGAAGGAGAGAGAAACATAACCTGTTTTTTTCCCCATGGTCATTAGACTGTCTCACAAAAATTTAACTTGTAGCATATACTGGAGCATGTTCAGAGGAGGGTGATGAAGCTGGTGAAGGGTCTGGATCACAAGTCCTATGAGGAGTAGGTGAGGGAGCTGGGGCTTTTTACTCTTAAGCAAAGGAGGCTGAAGGGAGACCTTATCACTCTCTACAGCTACCTGGCAAGACAGTCACAGAGATGTTGGGGTCCGTCTCTTCTCTCTAGTGACACACCATAGGACAAGAGGAAAAGGCTTCAAATTGCAATGGGAAGACTTAGGTTAAACATTGGGAAAAATTTATTTACAGAAAAGATTGTCAGGCATTGGGACAGACTAGCCAGGGAGGTGGTGGCGGCATCACCGTCCCTGCAGGGGTTTAAAAGGCATGTGTATGTTGTGCTTGAGGACATGGTGTAGAGGTGGACTAGGCAGGTTCAGGCTGTGGTTGGACTGTATGATCTTATAAGAGTGTCTTCCAACCCAAGAGGTTCTATGATTCTATTATATATAAACATGCTGAAATGGTTTGGCAAGGCTACAGAAATCCATGAGTAAAAAGGGGAGGGAAAAAAAAGGGATGATCAGTGTTCAATAGAAACCACTTGTCAGAGGTAATTTGATTACTCAGGGATCTTATTGCCTTGCATTCGTAAGCATACAATTCAGGATTTCTTGAGAACTGTGTTAGCATTAACTATTCTAGCTCTGGCTATTCTTTCAGCATGATTCATTTAAGACTTTCATGCTCAACATACCCAGAAAAAAGCACAATCTCTGATATAAAAGAAACACTCTCCATCTCTTGTACATAAGGGAGCCCTTCCCATCTCCATAATTACTTCAGTTCTTTCAAGTACCCTGAGTCCCTTTCCTGCCTACAATGTTTTACAAACCCTAATTTGATTTTCTTGCTGGCTTTCCAAACTACTACTAATCCATCTCTCTTGCAAATTCCATTCCTTGCCCTTTTCCACAGGGATGGTACCAGCTAGATGGCTACAGCACTTTCTCCAGCCAAGGAGAAAGGCTCCCGTCGTCTCTGGTCATTTAAAACTGACCCCGCTACTGGCCAAAAGCTCCCCTGCTTGTTAATATAATCTACGCTTTGTTTTAATTATTTGCTTTCTGGGGGAAACATTACACTTGCTGACAAAAAACAGTCATATAATGTCAGTCAGCTTAATAACTACAGCTGCAGCACACTGAGATGTAAATTGGAGAAACCGAGCGCAGCAACACACGACCGTAGCAAGCAGCGAGTGACTTCACTCGGTTTTAAGCTCCCTTTAGGGGATGATCTGATTTCTTCCCAAGCCAGTTTATCACAAGTTTATCTGGAGGAATTAATTTTTCAGTCACAATATGGGTATTTTAAATGAAAAGTGTTCCAATACTAACAGAAGTACCTCCTTTCAAAGTAAACTGGATCTCAGGTCGTTTAAGTGCAGTTTTGATGAAGAAACAATGATTTTTTTTATCCTTCTGGTGCTTCTTTGCCCTTATCACCCCCCCTTTCCAATTAACAGAGCAATGAAAAGGATAGAAAAACATTACTGGAGTTTGGATAATTGCAATCAAAAACAACATAAAGAAGTTCCAGCATCTGGAGTGAAGGTTTGGACAACTGTCCATAAGGGTTATCTATGAAAATAAACAAACAAACCAGCCTTCTCTATAACTGTATTTTACTTAACCACTTGTTGCAAAACTGTTATCTAAGGTTTGCTTAACTCAAGACCTACTCTGTCCTCAGCTGGGGGGCTCAGGCTGCCAATTCCGACATTTTTATTGGGGAAAAAACCCTGTTCAGCATAAAATTGTTTATGTCATCGACTATGAAGACTTAGGTTTCAACTCATCTTAAGTTTCATATACACCACATTAGGCTATCAGCAGCTTGGATGCACTGTTCTAAAAACTCTAGAATGACATACTGATCTTAAATTTCACTCAAATTTCCAAACTCATTTTTTGTCCCAACAATCTGATCTAAAATCACTGCAAATGCTATTTGAAACAGTATTTGGTAAACAAGGTTTTTAATTTATTTTTTTTTTAAAACATAAAAAGTCAAAGAAATTTTAAAAGTCACAACTGATGAGTATTTAGATCTGGCACACGTTTCTGAAGAGTTTCTTTAATATACCCAGAAAAAGCCTTTTACAATCTATTTATCTAAATCAGATCTATCTAAACTCTCTTTGATGCCAACCCTACATTTAGTTCCACTGTAGGTTATCTCCACAGAGCGGGCAGCTCCTCAATCCTTGCTTCATTCATATCAGAATTCAAGTAGGACAGAATAATTTCTTTAGAAAATACATGACAAGGGACAATGTGAAGCTTGAATTCCCCCTCAGCTGCTTTCGGATATGAGTCACAAAGGCAGCAGAGAGCAAGATTTGGGAAGCAGGGGACGAGTTCTCCAGCCATTATCAGACAGGGAAAGATGATGACACCAAAGAAAGAGTAACTGTCAAGTATTTCATAGCACGTTAATAACACAATACAACTAAAAGTGATGATAATGATAGGGTTGGGCAAGAGATTTTAATCCCCCTCCCCAAGAGGAATTAGGGAGGAGGGCTAGCAGAGTTTTTTTTCCTGGAAATGGTCCAATTTCCTCATGAAACAAGCAGGATTTCATTGAAAAGTAGACTCCAGGGTTCAATTTTTATCAAAAGATACTAGTTTCCGTGGAGAATAAAATCCAGAGTATTGTCAACAAACTCTACAGAAACAGATACAGATGATATATGGCATTATGCTTGTGCTCAATATCCTCTTTTCATGGCATTCTTTATTTCACATCTCTTAAGATGACCTTAGCTCTTGAATTTGACACTGGTGACAAGCCATTTTTCCTCCTCAGGCAGGTAAAGCTTATTGGTTTTATATTGACTTTTAATGAGGTAAACAAAGTCAAGATTTCTTCTAATTTATTGTGTTTTCATTACATTTGTTATCTGCTTAGTATTAGACCAAATATATCATTGTAAAGGAACATTCCCTGCAAGTTTCTTTGAAACTGTTCTAGCTTTTAAGCAAGGGTGTTACTTCTCCCTCATAACCTGATCTGTGCCTTTATTTGGCTGAAACTAATCCCATCCTTTAGAACCATAATATCTAATTCTGCCCAGATACTGCTGAACCGTTGATGAGTTACACAGGGAAAGTAACAAAGCTTAGCAAGACTTAAGGGAATCCTGATTAAGCTATTTTAACTGGAAAACAGTGAATTGGTGTCCTGGTTTTAGTCAGGATGGAGTTAATTTCATTTGTAACAGCGGATGAATGCTGTGTTTGAGAGTAAAATGGGAGTACTGCTGATAACACCCTGATGTTTCTAATTGCTGTCAGACAGTCAAGGACTTTCTCAGCTCTTCATGAGAAAGGAGGGGCGAAGCCAGGACAGGTGATCCAACTGACCAAAGAGAGTATTCCACGCCAGTTACGTCCTGCCCAGGATATCGGGGGGCTGACGGGAGGAAGGCCTGGGGCGGCTCCGGGACGCGCGGTTCTTGGGGGACGGTCGGGTTCTGGGACGGCTCTGGGTGGCACCGCCTGAGTTGTATGGTTTGGTGAGAAACTGCATTGTGTATCAACAGCTTCATATATTTTGCTTTGAAGTCCTGTTAGTATTGTTACATTGTATCTTTCTGTTATCTTAGTAAACTATCCTTATCCCAACCCACGGGCCTCTTAATTTCTTGATTTTGGGGTTATTTGCCCCTTTCTCTTCCTTTTTTCCCTTCCCTTACTTCTCACCCCCCTTCCCTCTTCCCTTTAACCTGCTCATTTCCTTAAAGGAGCAGGCAGCTGCGTGGATCTTGGCCCTCAGCCGGGTGAAACCACGACAGTCTTTTTGGCGCCCAACGTGGGGCCCGAAAGGTTGGGATAACGGTAGACCTGACCCTGACTGGATTGTAATTAAGTCAAAGTTGTGATAAGCACTTTGATTTAAGCAGTCTCTGGTCACGATGCTCCGGTATGTGTATAAGATTTTGCTGCTCTGTCTATTCTTTAGACCGGCAGGGATTAACAATGGCAGCTGGTATGGTGGGAGTACAGAAAGAAATATCTATGCTCTTTTCTCTTCCTTTGGGCTAAATACAACAGCTCTGGTAACAGTTTTTGAAAATTTCCAATATCCCTGGGATATTCAAACTAGCATTTTGCTGTTGTTATGTTTGGTGAATATGGTTCTGCTTTTGTTCAATATTAAGCGAAGGTTTATGAATACCACTCAAGAGTGTTCAGCGAGGCCAGATAATCACGAGTGGCAGGGTACGTGGCAGAGTATGGGCAACTACCTAGGCACTTTCTCACGTCCGATGTTTTGGAGTTTCACTCCCGAACAGTTACAGGACCCTGATAAAGTGGCTGCATATCTGAAAAGAAATTGCCGTAAGTTTCCCAGAGATGCACAGTTTACTGCACTGTGCTGGGCCCTGGCCACTATTTACCAAACACTGCTTGATAGCAGTCAGCAGTGTCAGAGGGAAAGGAAGGAAAACAGACCAGCAGAAACTGCAGCTACTGTAACCACTGGGACTAACACTGAGGCCACTGTAACTTCTATGACTAGAACTGTGGCTACTGCAACCTGCCCAACTGAAACTGCAGCTACTGTAACCACTGAGACTAACACTGAGGCCACTGTAACTTCTATGACTAGAACTGTGGCTACTGCAACCTGCCCAACTGAAACTGCAGCTACTGTAACCACTGGGACTAACACTGAGGCCACTGTAACTTCTATGACTAGAACTGTGGCTACTGCAACCTGCCCAACTGAAACTGCAGCTACTGTAACCACTGGGACTAACACTGAGGCCACTGTAACTTCTATGACTAGAACTGTGGCTACTGCAACCTGCCCAACTGAAACTGCAGCTACTGCTGCCCCTACAGCAGATACTGCCGGTAAAACAAAAAATCAACCCACATCAGTGTCGGTTGCTCCTGTACGAAAGAGGAAATACACAAAGAAAGTTGTTCCTGTAGTGAAGGATGAAATTGAATCAGGGCCACCCGATGAAGGTCAAGATAAAGCGGGGTCATCTGATGAAGGTCAGGATAAAGCAGGGTCATCTGATGAATCTCAGGATAAGGCAGGGCCATCCAAACCATCTCAGGATAAGGCAAAGCCATCTCAACCATCCCGGGATAAGGTTGTTCCATCTCAACCATCTCAGGATGAGGTTGTTGTTACACGATCCCTGTCCCTGAGTGAGCTGCGTGAAATTCGAAAAGATTTCAGCCGCCGCCCAGGTGAGCACATCATCACTTGGTTGCTCTGATGCTGGGATCACGGGGCCAGTAGTCTGGAATTAGATGGCAGGGAGGCCAAGCAGTTGGCATCCCTAGCTAGAGAAGGAGGCATTGATAAGGCAATTGGTGAAAAGCCTGAAATCCTCAGCCTCTGGAGGCGACTACTGTCAAGTGTGAGGGAAAGGTATCCCATAAAGGAATACATTACATGTCAAACACCCAAGTGTAACAACCTAGAGGCAGTTATCCAGCACCTGAGAGAATTAGCTGTACGGGAGGTAATTTATTATGATCTGGACAACTCACAGCTTCCCTCTGATCCTGATGACGTCCTATGCACCCCAGATATGTGGCGTAAGGTTGTACGAAGTGCACCAGCAGGGCACACCAATTCATTGGCAACAATGGACTGGAGTGATACGTATCCACCAACCGTATCTGAGGTGTCCGGCCACCTTCGGAGATATCAGGACAATGTTTCTCTCTCTGTGATCGCAGCAGTAGAGAAACTGGTCAAGCGACTTGACGAAAATGTGTCCATCTCCCAACCCGTATGCAGCCATGTTGCAGCTATTGGGAGAAAGCGTCCATCGTCCCAGAAGGGAGGATACAGTAGGTACACACCGCGAGAGATGCTGTGGTTTTACCTGCGTGACCATGGTGAGGACATGAGTAAGTGGGGTATGCAGCCCACCTCAGCCCTTCAAGCACGAGTAAATGAGCTGCAAGGTAAAAGGATCGCACAACACGATTCTGCCAGGAAGAATGTTGCACCAGTGAACAGCCAACACAGTCAGCAACAATAGAGGTGCCCTGCCTCCAGCCAGGTGGAGGAGAGGGATAACCGTGTTTATTGGACTGTGTGGATCCGATGGCCTGGCACGTCAGACCCACAAGAGTACAAGGCTCTGGTGGATACTGGTGCCCAGTGTACGATAATGCCATCGAATCATGTTGGGACAGAACCTGTTAGCATTTTTGGAGTGACAGGGGGATCCCAACAATTGACTGTGTTAGAGGCTGAAATGAGCTTAACTGGGAAGGACTGGGAGAAACACCCAATTGTGACTGGCCCAGAAGCTCCGTGCATTTTAGGTATGGATTATCTCCGTAGAGGTTATTTTAAAGACCCAAAAGGATACCGATGGGCTTTTGGAATAGCTGCTTTGGAGACAGAAGAAATTGAGCAATTGCGTGCCTTGCCTGGACTCTCAGACAATCCTTCTGTTGTGGGGTTGTTGAAGGTCGAAGAACAGCAAGTGCCAATTGCTACGACAACAGTGCACAGGAGACAATACCGTACTAACCGGGATTCCCTGATCCCCATCCATAAGCTGATTCGTCAACTGGAGAGTCAAGGAGTGATCAGCCGAACCCGCTCACCCTTCAACAGTCCCATATGGCCAGTGCGGAAGTCTGATGGAGAGTGGAGGCTGACAGTGGATTATCGTGGCCTAAATGAAGTCACTCCAGATATGAGTGCTGCTGTACCGGACATGCTGGAACTGCAATATGAACTGGAATCAAAGGCAGCTAAGTGGTATGCCACAATTGACATTGCAAATGCCTTCTTCTCAATACCACTGGCACCAGAGTGCAGGCCACAGTTTGCTTTCACCTGGAGGGGCATCCAATACACGTGGAATCGTCTGCCCCAGGGGTGAAAACACAGCCCTACCATCTGCCATGGACTAATTCAGACTACACTGGAAAAGGGTGAAGCCCCAGAGCACCTGCAGTATATTGATGACATCATTGTATGGGGCAATACAGCAGAGGAAGTATTTGAGAAAGGAAAAAGGGTAATTCAAATCCTTTTAGAAGCTGGTTTTGCTATAAAACAAAGTAAAGTCAAGGGGCCTACGCAAGAAATCCAGTTTTTAGGAATAAAATGGCAGGATGGGCGTCGTCAGATCCCAATGGACATTATCAATAAAATAGCAGCTATGTCTCCACCAAGCAACAAAAAGGAAACACAAGCTTTCTTGGGTGTTATAGGTTTTTGGCGAATGCATATCCCAAACTACAGTCTCATTGTGAGCCCACTTTACCACGTAACTCGGAAGAAGAATGATTTCCAATGGGGCCCTGAGCAGCAACAAGCCTTTGAGCAGATCAAACGCGAGATAGTCCATGCAGTGGCCCTTGGGCCTGTCCGGACAGGGACAGACGTTAAAAATGTGCTTTACACTGCGGCTGGAGAAAATGGCCCTACCTGGAGTCTCTGGCAGAAAGCACAAGGGGAGACTCGAGGTCGACCGCTGGGATTTTGGAGTTGGGCCTACAAAGGGTCTGAGGCCAATTATACTCCAACAGAAAAGGAAATACTGGCCGCCTATGAGGGGGTTCGAGCCGCTTCAGAAGTGATTGGAACTGAAGCCCAGCTCCTCCTGGCACCCCGACTGCCGGTGCTGGGCTGGATGTTCAAAGGGAAAGTCCCTTCTACACACCATGCCACTGATGCTACGTGGAGCAAGTGGGTTGCACTAATTACTCAGCGGGCTCGAATAGGAAATCCTAATCGCCCAGGAATTGTGGAAGTGATCACAGACTGGCCTGAAGGCAAAGATTTTGGGATGTCACCAGAGGATGAGGAGGTAACACGGGCTGAAGAAGCCCCACCTTACAACAAACTGCCAGAGAATGAAAAGCAATATGCCCTTTTCACTGATGGCTCCTGTCGCCTTGTGGGAAAGCAACGAAGATGGAAAGCTGCTGTATGGAGTCCTACAAGACGAGTAGCAGAAGCTACTGAAGGAAAAGGTGAATCAAGCCAGTTCGCTGAGGTGAAAGCCATCCAGTTAGCCCTGGACATTGCTGAGAGAGAAAAGTGGCCAATGCTCTACCTTTATACTGATTCATGGATGGTAGCCAATGCCCTGTGGGGTTGGTTGCAGCAGTGGAAAAAGAACAACTGGCAGCGGAGAGGCAAACCCATATGGGCTGCTGACTTATGGCAAGATATTGCTGCACGGTTAGAGAAACTTGTTGTAAAGGTACGTCATGTTGATGCCCATGTGCCTAAGAGTCGAGCCATGGAGGAACATCAAAACAACCATCAGGTAGATAAGGCTGCTAGGATTGAAGTGGCTCAAGTAGATCTAGACTGGCAACGTAAAGGTGAATTATTCCTAGCTCGATGGGCTCATGATTCCTCAGGTCATCAAGGGAGAGATGCAACATATAGATGGGCTCGAGATCGAGGGGTGGACTTAACCATGGATGCTATTGCACAAGTTATCCATGAATGCGAGACATGTGCCGCAATCAAGCAAGCGAAGCGCTTGAAGCCACTTTGGTATGGAGGACGGTGGATGAAATACAGATATGGGGAGGCTTGGCAGATTGATTACATCACCCTCCCACAAACCCGCCATGGCAAGCGTTATGTGCTTACGATGGTGGAGGCAACCACCGGCTGGCTGGAAACATATCCTGTACCCCATGCCACTGCCCGGAATACAATCCTGGGTCTTGAAAGGCAAGTCCTATGGCGACACGGCACCCCAGAAAGAATCGAGTCAGACAACGGGACTCATTTCCGAAATGCTCTCATAGACACCTGGGCAAAAGAGCATGGCATTGAGTGGGTGTACCACATTCCTTATCATGCACCAGCCTCTGGGAAAATTGAACGATATAATGGACTCTTAAAGACTACCCTGAAAGCAATGGGTGGTGGAACATTCAAACACTGGGATACACATTTAGCCAAAGCCACATGGTTAGTTAACTCTAGGGGATCCACCAATCAAGCTGGTCCTGCTCAGTCAAAATTTCCACATACTGTGGAAGGAGACAGAGTCCCAGTGGTGCATATGAAAAGTATATTAGGGAAGACAGTTTGGGTCATCCCTGCTTCAGGCAAAGGTAAACCCATGTCTGGGATTGCTTTTGCTCAAGGACCTGGTTGTACTTGGTGGGTAATGCAGAAGAATGGAGAAGTTCGATGTGTACCCCAGAGGGATTTGATTTTAGGTGAGACTGGCCAATATAATTAATAAGGTAGAAATTGTATTATAATAATTGCTCTGTGCATTCATTATTGCTATTACTGCTGTATGTTGTTGTATGTTGTACCAATGGAGTTACAGCCGGAGTCATACAAGTCAATGAAGGAAGAGTGCCACGACGACAGGACCAAGACCTGGTGTTCCAAGAACTTTTTCCTCCTTCCCTTTGGAAATGAACATGGACTATGAACATGGACCATGTCAGCTGTATCGGCCGAGAGCCCGAGATGCAACGATCCAATGGCGCATACTGACACCATGAGAGACTGTTACGAAGAACGAAGCCTGAAAAGCATCATGGACTAAATGTTCATTCACTCAACAAACTCAAGAGGAATGGACTAAGGGAAGAATACCTGTATGCACATATGTGCGTATACATGTGTGCACACATATATGTGTGTCTGAAACAAGAAATGGTTGGATTTGGTCATGACGTAAATGGTATGGAATAAGGGGTGGATAATGTCCTGGTTTTAGTCAGGATGGAGTTAATTTCATTTGTAACAGCGGATGAATGCTGTGTTTGAGAGTAAAATGGGAGTACTGCTGATAACACCCTGATGTTTCTAATTGCTGTCAGACAGTCAAGGACTTTCTCAGCTCTTCATGAGAAAGGAGGGGCGAAGCCAGGACAGGTGATCCAACTGACCAAAGAGAGTATTCCACGCCAGTTACGTCCTGCCCAGGATATCGGGGGGCTGACGGGAGGAAGGCCTGGGGCGGCTCCGGGACGCGCGGTTCTTGGGGGACGGTCGGGTTCTGGGACGGCTCTGGGTGGCACCGCCTGAGTTGTATGGTTTGGTGAGAAACTGCATTGTGTATCAACAGCTTCATATATTTTGCTTTGAAGTCCTGTTAGTATTGTTACATTGTATCTTTCTGTTATCTTAGTAAACTATCCTTATCCCAACCCACGGGCCTCTTAATTTCTTGATTTTGGGGTTATTTGCCCCTTTCTATTCCTTTTCCCTTCCCTTACTTCTCACCCCCCTTCCCTCTTCCCTTTAACCTGCTCATTTCCTTAAAGGAGCAGGCAGCTGCGTGGATCTTGGCCCTCAGCCGGGTGAAACCACGACAATTGGGCATGATATGTAGGGCACAGGCGCAAAACTGCGGAGTTCTGCCTGAGCCACAGCCACGGCAAGTGGAGGTAGAGCAGGGTTTAAATGTGACTTCAGTAAAATCAGTGGTAATTTTGTGACTGAATTGAATAAACTGAGATTTTTAGCCACAATTCCCATGTCATGGTCTCATCCGTGACCGTAGCACCGTAACTGAAACCCAAGGAATGGTAACAGGAAGGGGCAGAGGTGATACAAAGCTTAATCTTGGCTTTATCAAGACTCAACCATTGCCTTTCTTTGCATGTTCTTAATCTGTAGGGTACAATAGCAAAGCCAATGAGATTAATTAGGGAACCCTGACCAGGGCAAAATGAAAATACACGACCACAGAAGTGTACAAATCAGGAAAGCAGGCACCATGCTGTCAGAGAGATGGCAGCAAGCTTGGAAGTGTCACAATATTAGCATCTTCTTGGCTTCAACTTCATAAAAACATAGCAGGCATGAGAACTTATGCCATCCCTGTAAAACCAATAGCACAGAGCTTTGTAATTCCCCTTGGGTTCATCCTGGAAGATAGGAGCAAGTGTCACTCAAAGCTACTCTTACATCTCATCTCAATGTCTCGATTCATAGCAGGAAATTGTGCTAAGAAGTCATAAAGGTTCTGTAATTCATTATGTTGTCATTATCTCTTGTAATCTTCCTGTAATTAGGTACCAGTGGGTTTCCTTAGAGAACATATGATTGAGCCTTAAATTGCCGTATATTCTCAGCAGCATATGACTGCAACTGGAGCGCTTGCTAGGGAGTGCATCTCAAGTGTATATTTAATGTATGGAGCAGGGGTTTTTCCTACATGTGAGCCAGTCTGCCAGGGAACGTGTGCTCATTACTGCACTCACGCTTAATGTTAGGTAGGGCTGTGGTTATTAACAACTAGTTGTATCCCCTCATCACAAGCTAGCATAAGCAACCCATTCCAGCTATGATTAGGCTTGGGGGGAAGGGTGGGGGTGTGAAAAGACTTGAGAGTAATATCAATGTATTAACACAGCTATTTTAGTCTCATACTTTAAGCTGTATCAGATGTTGGTTTCCTTAACACACGAGTAAATCTGTTCAGTTGTTCTCAGCATGCAGTGACAAAGCACATGAGCACGCAGTGCACGTGTAGATATTTCCATCGTGACGCAGCCCAAGCAGGTTATATACCACACTCTACATGTGTGGTTTTATACAGGCTGGGAGATGAAGTGATAGAGAGTAGCCCTGCAGAGAACTGGGGGTGATGGTGAATGCGAAGCCCAACATGGGCTGACAATGCACTCTCACAGCCCAGAAGGCCCATCAAAAGGAGTGTGGTGAACAGATTGAGGGAGGGGAAGCTGCCCCTCTAATCTGCTCTTATGAGAGCCTACCTGGAGTGTCCAGTTCTGCACATGGAACTGTTGGAATGGGTCCAGGAGGCCACAAAGGTGATTGGAGGGCTGGAGCACCTCTCCTATGAGGACAGGCTGAGAGTTGGGGTTGTTCAGCCTGGAGAAGAGAAGGCTCCAGGGACACCTTATAGGAGTCTTCCAGTACCTGAAGGGGCCTACAAGAAAGCTGGGGAGGGACTTATTAGAAGGGCATAGAGTGATAAGACATGGGGCAATGGTTTTAAGTTGGAAGGGAGTAGATTTAGGTTTGATATTGGGAAGAAATTCTTCACTATGAGGGTGGTGAGGCACTGGAGCAGGTAGTCCAGGGAGGTGGTGAATGTCCACTCCCTGGCAGTGTTCAAGGCCAGATTGGATAGGGCTTTGAGCACATTGGGATAGTGAGGGTGTCCCTGCCCATGGCAGGAGGGTCAGAACTTAATCATCTCTAACGTCTCTTCCAACTTAAAGTATTCTATGGTATTATACACACACACAGAACATAGTGCTGGAAATGTGTCCCATCCACCACCATAGCATACAAACATCATCACCTGAGGCTTCTCTCTATGCACCCAGGAGGCCACCACTTGCTCCACCCTTTCTGCACTCACAGCATAAAGATCATCAATGACCAAGAGCCACCAACAGCTCAGATGGCTCAGCCAGGCTCAGAAGGAGCAAACCAATCTTTTTCTGGCAGAAACATGCATCAGAAAACTCACTCTGCTACAAACAACAATGACAATGGTATATCTGTCATCATTAAAGCGCTGTGCTCAGTGAGCATTTTCAATTGACTATGTACAGGGAGAAACTGTCAGTCTTTGCACAAAGCTCCATAATATGCCGTCAGAAACCTGTTACAGTAAGTACCTATCCTCAATGCAAACAGCCAATGAATATCCCCTCACATCTCTTTTTGTGTGAGGGAAGCCATCAGCTGTCAGAACTAAAGTGAGCTCCCATACTGCAACAAGAAATGTTGAAATAATTAATAGCACCAAGACGACCTGCATATTTATATTTATATTTACTAACTCAGGTAGGAGCACAACACTGACATCATTCTTCTACTTATAGCCAGGCCCTTTATCAGATCTCTCTTGAATTCATGGTTTCCAGTAACTTCCAATACTTCACTGTCTTATCTTTGGGTTCAGACGTTTGTGATAAAGTTTTAAAAATAACTTTAAAGGTCTTTTAAAATTCAAATGAAACGAAGAGATACATCTCATTACCCGTGATTGCTATTGACAGAAATAACACGGTATCACGGGGTTTCTATCTCCAATCTCCAAAGCCTGATCCTGAGCCACTGAACTCCAAAAAAGAAACCGTACAGAATGGAAATACCAGACTCCTACTCGTGAAATGAGAGCTCCCCAAAGCTGTGGTAACGATCCCATAAGGCATCCTTTTTAAAAGACTCTGAAGTCCCAGAATTTTAAATTATTTTAACCATTTTCATTACTTCATCATTTCTCATTGCCAGGAAAGTTTCTAAACTACAAATGCTGCAGCATAAACCCAAAAGTCACCTGCATCTAGGTGCTGAATATCAGCAGCTCTCCCCATGAACTTGAAAGTTGGTGGTTTGCGGAGTTTTTTTATTGGACCATGAAGCAGAAATCTAAAGAGATCTTGGCACAAAAATACCTCCACAACCCACCCCTCCAAACCTATCTCTATGAAAGTTGGATCTTGATATCTTGGTTCTGAAAATCTTTAAAGATAAATTTTTTTAAAGTGCAAAATTAGCAGCATAAAGCTGGGACAGGGAATTTTAAGCCTCTTTTTTTTGTATGTTCCCAGGAGTCAGGAGGAGATATTGGTAGCAAAATTAAATATTTAAAGAAATATGGGTTAAATGGGAAGCTCTCAGCTTCGCTACCAGGAAACAGAACTAGGAAAAAATCATTAATGTAAGTCTGAACTCCCTTAAGTCTCCTGTTATTACCCAAAATGCCTTCTTCCCCCCCCCCCCCCCCCCCAAATGCTGTGATGCCTGCCTAGATGTTTTCTTTCTACCTCCAAGAACGCCGCGTTTTGGTGATGGGAGCTGTAATTTTATTATGCATAGAGATTTAAAAATACTCATGGTATCCTTGAATCCATAGAAGAATCTCACGGATTATGCTCTGTCTAATCCGAATTTCTTAGAACAAAAACTTTTATAAAAGTAGAAAATACCATTCCAATATCCCTGCTTTCCCAAACGTTTAGTTGGCTATTGGATGAAGCTTCCTTTAGAGTCAGATCGTCTTTCATTCTACCATAGTTAAGGTATTTAATGGACAAAGCTCACCATGAGAATCAGCAAGAAACACTCAAAATGAGCGCACAACAAGGAAGAGCATGGCATATCTTTTGCAGAAAGAATATGAATTTTCAAGGATTTAGATAGGCCTGAAACTCTCCCACAGGTGAGAATCTTTCACAGAATCACAGAATGATGGGGGTTCGCAGGGAACTCTGGAGATCATAGTCCAACCCCCCATCAGAGCAGGGTCCCCTCAAGCAGGCTGCGCAGAGCAGCATCCAGGATCACAGGGTTTGAACGTCTCCAGACATGGAGACTCCCCAACCCCTGGCAGCCTGGCCCAGGGTTTGGTGGAACTTATGATAATCCAGTTTGCGCCCATCAACTCTTGTCCTGTCCCTAGACAACACTGAAAACACTGACCCCATCCTCCTGACCCTACCCTTCAAGAATTTATCAGCACTGATAAGATCCCACACTAGTCTTCTCAGGGATAAACAGCCCCAAGTCCCTCAGCCTCTCTCCATGAGCTCTTAGCAGCCAAGGGATGGTGAAAGTTAGCAGCCAGCACTTCCTACAGATCTAGCAGCATGGGGAGAGGATGTTTGAGAACAAAATGGTGGATTGCACACTTGGAACAAGAAGATAATACCTGAAACCCTCAAATCTGCCAGCTTCCTTCATTTTCCTTGGAAGCCAAGGCAGACCTACAGCAGTAGTTCCGTTGCAGAAAAAATTATGCTATAGTCTTATTTAGGTAAGGGCAACGAGAGGCATGCTCCTAAAACACATCTGTGTGCTGGCAGAGGACTGGTAGAGGCAAGCATGGCACTCCTGAAACACGTGAGGCTCTGTAAAAGGCAGATCTTGGGAAGGTTATATCAAGCAATCAATAGAACTGATAAAGAGAACTGAAAGGGCAAATGTTTTTCCTTTGTATTCAAACTCTCAGTGTTGATGTATCAAGAGCATCTTTTTTGGGAATGAAATGCCAGCAAGACAGGTTGTCTGAAGTTCACTGCTTAGCTGTAAAAAGAAGTAACAATTCACTTCCCATGAAGAAAAAAACATCCCAAACATATCCCACCCACAGTACCCATCATCAGCCATGCCAGCTAGACAACTCTTTCCCTCCCAAGACCTGCCTTTTTGAAAGAGATTTGCTTTTGTCAGTTATCTGAAGGATTTCTGCTTCACCTCTGCATCCCAACATGGGATGCAATTAGAGCAGATGCTTTTCTGAGGCCAACACTTCCATCAAAGGAGAGAAATATCAGCACAGAACCTACCAAGAACCCTGGAAGTGAGATAAGGATGTGGCAGATGAGTGACATGCACAAGCAGCAGGTGTTATTTTTTCCCTTTCTACCACCAAAATGGAATAAATAAGGAAGTGCTCAGGGTAGCAGTATGCTCAACTGCAGCTGGCAACACTGCCCAAAAAGTGGCCTTCATCTCCCCTCATAGGGATCCTGCTGCTGGAACCAACTTCTTCCATCCCCATCAGTGAAACAGAAAGCTGGCATAAACTTTCTAGAATTGCTCCCTGCTGCTTGGCTGATTTCAGTGCTTTCTTTGCACTTTGTGATCTTGGGTGACGGTTTCAATTCACGACAAACTCTTTAGCAAGTTGCTCAGGATCCTGTACTTGTTGCACAGTGTGTTTCATAAGTACAATACTATGAATGTTACAGTCTGGGTTTTGTGAGCTCAGAATTTTAACAACAGCACATTTAAAAGAAGAAATCTCCTGAATTCTTAATTAGCATAAAGGTATAAATAGCCCCAAATTGCATGTTGGAAACATCATTTATCCCCAGTTCTGCATGAGCTTCATTTTCTAAACTGAAAGTAATTTCTACCTCACCCAGGAAACATTAAAAAAAAAAAAAAAAAAAATCAAGAAAACTTTTTTTTTCCCTTCAGCATCTGCTAAGCCAGGTCCCTCCATTCAGAGAGCACGTTGACTTAATCCAAATTGCTCCTGATGTAAGCCCAAATTGTCTAATGAGATAATGAGATATACCACCATGCATTGCTGTGCCCGAGGAATCTCATTACATTTTGGAAATAGCATCATTATTAACCACTACTTTTTTTTTTTTTTTTTACACCTCCCTCCATGAATATATTTTTAAATTGATTAACAAGATCTACAGCAAACAAAGTAGCCTCAACTGTCATTTGACATGACATTTTACCCAATTCCTAAATACCCAAAGTCTCACAATGTCTGGTACAGCAGCAGTGGACTCGCTGGAGCTCAATGGAAATGCAGAAACTCCCCTGACACTGATTTTCAGGCCTCCTCTGCAGCAGGCAGACAACAGACTTTTTCCACCTACCACTCCTAAGTTGCTGGTTATTCATTCCTCTGATGTTTCATACAAAAGATTATTGGGGAAGACATTCCTAATTTTTCTCAGATTAACACACTGACATGTTACACATCATTCCTCCAGCTCCTGAAGGATTGATATCAGAATTATATGGCCCAAAGAATCTAGAACTGATTCATGAACACACAGAGTTGGTATAACTCTTAAAAGGTGACCCAGGGAAGGCAGATGACACGTGAGGAAGCCAACAGTGCAAATTCTAAGCATTTCTTGATATACATGTTCATGCACGCATGTGTACAGGCGCAGTTGAGCTTCAGGCTGGTCAGTTGTTTTGAGTTTGAGAAATATCTGCAAATCCCCACAGAATAGACTATCATGCTAATAATGAAGAGCAAAACAACAGTAGATCTGTCTACAAGTAACTTCTTCATGACGTACATATGCACTGGAAGACACTGCACTTCCTCTTCGCTAATCACAGAACATTAGGAGTTGGAAGGGACCTCGAAAGCTCATCTAGTCCAACCCCCCTGACAGAGCAGGATCACTGAGACTAAGTCACACAGGAACACATCCAGGTGGGTTTGAATGTCTCCAGAGGATGAGACTCCCCACCCTCTCTGGGCAGCCTGTCCCAGTGCTCTGTCACCCTCATAGGGAAGAAGTTTCTGTTCATAGCATGCTCTACAGCTTCTCTATTTTCATGGGTCTTGAAACTAAAAAAAAAGGGGCCTTAGTTGCTGAATGGCAACAAGCTTCTTCAGCTATAAATAAACTTAGTGGAGGATAAAAATAGGCCAGGATGGAGATGCCAGCACTCCTCCCAAGTGCTCAGCTTGAACCGGTCAATACAATTCCCATTACCTAAGAGTCAAGTTAAAGTGATACTTCTCAACTCATCAGGAAGAAGCTTTTGCTCCTTCTCATTTTCTTTCAGTGAAAAGTGTTATGACTGTTTTGGAAGACTGATTTTTATTACTGTAAAACTCACTCCTACTGGTTTGTGTCTTGAAATAAGTGATTTAAATGTCTGTCTGCCTAATTGGGACAGATCCGCATTTCTTTTGTGACTCTTTTCTGACCTTTCTGAAAAGTTAATCTGAACCCAGAAAGCCAATTTAAATAACTAAATCCCTGGCAGTGTCCTACTGGGTGTTATTTATATCTTTTTAGCAAAGCATTTTACAAATTGTCAAAACAATCACTATTAAAAGTGTGTGGAAAGCTTCAACTCAGAAAACAAAAAAGAAAATGAGAGAGGAAAAATAAAAACACTTTTCTAGACCTTCACATCACACCCATGGCAAGATACTGACCAATCTGACCATCTTTAAAGCAGGGAGGAAGTCTACACGAGTGACCTCATCAGAATGGCTGCAGTATCCACAGAAATGGCCAGCCAGTAGTATGGATGAGTTATGGCAGTGCAGGCTTAGAGGACTCCTGCTGAAACTAAATCAGTGCCACTTTGTTCATACATAACACACAAAAACTAGTTTTAAATGCCTGATACCCTTAAGTGCAGTATAAACACAACCAGAGAAAAGATGTAGTAGGGAGCTGTAGATCACAACCCACACACATAGGTGCACTTACACATACATGATATAATGATGTAGTAATCTGATGTGGACAAAATTATCTGGAATAAACACTGCTGAATAAACGTAAAGCATCCCTCCACAATCAATCCAGCGTGGCTTTCAGAAACCTCACTGGGCTTGAGGAGGTTCAAAATGCGCCCTACAACTTGTACAAAGGATGAAAACTTGTTCCTTAACACCCCACCACCACATACACACACACACTCACACACACACATCCCCCTCTGAAAATCCAGGCATTACACTTATGCCTGAAATATAAAAGCTAAATACCTCTCTGTGCATCGTATTAGTGTGATGCATCAAAAAAGAAAGCATTAACATAATTAAAACTAAGCATCCTTCTCATTTCTGTTTATTAAGCCAAAATGTAATTATCAGAGACATGCTGTACTGGATGTTGCCTTTGCAGAGAGACGAATCCAGCATTGTAAGCAGCCTGCTTCCTATGCATAGTTATGGGCCCATTTCTAAACATTTTATTTACTTGGTTTTCACTCATCAGTTTCTAAGACTTTTAAACACAGTTTAATTAAATTCCACGGATTTACAAACAATTACCACACACTCAGCTTAGAACATGCTCAGCAGCCAAATGTTCAGGGTGTTGTTATGATTTTTGGTAATCACAAAGTGCAAATTAATGAGAAGTTAAGATAGAGAGGGGGTAATTTATCTCAAAGGAAGTAAAGTGTTAAGTACACCAGCAAATTAATTTACACCAAGTTGAGAACAGTGTATTTTGTTACCATTTTGTGAGATTTTTCACTCCTGTATCTACTCAAACCCACCAGAACTGGTTTCCTTACTGTGACTTGGCAGGAAGGAACATTGTTCAATCCTAAATGACGAAGCTGAACTAATGAGATCTTTTCAACCACGCAAGAAACAAGGAACTCTGGAACAATGGAAGCAAACATACAAGAAATGATATTTCAAATGGTAGAAGGCATCCAGTGTTCTTTGCTCCACATCCTCCTTGTAAACAACATGCAGCTACAGAGCCTCCACATAATCCAATTAGGGGCTTCTCAGTGAAAACTCAGACATAAACAAAGCAGGCCAGAAGACAAAAAAACAAATGCAAATATTTTCAAAGATGAAAATCAAAGGTCAGAAGAATGTGAATCCTGTCAGCAAGGCTGGATGTTCAATAACACCTCCTCGTAGCAAGCCTATACAATGCTACAATGGGAGGGAGCAGCCCTCTCTTATCAGGTCCCCTTCCAGGGAAGCCCATGCAGGGACACCTCCCAAACAATGAGATGCACTGGCACCAGTGAAAGAAAAGATTTTTTGTAGGCTTCTTCCAGAGAAGAAGTTCTTGTCCTCAGCCTTCCAGCCACCTGCTCAGCCACATCCTCCTCTAGGTTGTGGTGAGGGTAACAGGGCTCATGTTGGCAAGCCACAACATCTGCCCTCTGGGTCTCCTCAGAATAACAGGGTAAAATCACCTCACACTTCTCACCTATTGACTCCAACTCCCTTTGCCATTCAACTTGATACCGCTTGCAAAGAGGTTCCTAATTTTAAGGATAATTCTTTGGATAATAAAAGTTTCTGGGCCTGTGTTGGCATTCCACAGAGAACTGATGTGAAGCTCTTCTGCAAAGTGGATTCAAATATCTTAAAGCCTGAACAAATCCTGAACTTGGATGTTCAAAAGTACAGTCTATGAGTCTGAAGAACAGATGAATGGGACAGTTCCTTTTCAAAAGGAGCTGGAAGCAAAACCCACACTTGGGAAGCCAAAGAGAACCTGCAGATGGAGCAAATTACTATGCAAGCAAAGGGTATAAGCATTAGATCAATCTTTTCTTTCTAGTGAAGTCAGCAGAGAGATCTCTCAATAGGAGGGTGGTGAGATAAGGAATGATGTTTCTCCATGAACAATATGGGCTTGTGAGGTACAGGAGAGAGATCAGCAGAAAAGAAGATAAGGTTAAGAAGTGAAGTTGAAAATTAAAAGAAAACTATTCAGGATTTAGCCACACAGGAATTCATAAAACAGAACTTAGTTATAATCACCTCAACATTACAAAACTACAAGTGTGGAGGTTTTTTAAGCAAGATAGTTGTAACATTCATGAAACTCCTCTGCCTTTCTAAATGACTGTGTGTGAAGTCCTACAGACCTGGACACCTCAGCATTCCCGAAAAACATCAAATCCCAGTGACTCACATGCTCTAGGCAATCTTTCATGAGACTTTGCAAAAATGTCTGCCCTAATTGTTACTAAACTTAAGTCAATGTCTTGTATTTCCATAACTGCACCTCGGTATGAACTGGGGTGCTTGTGACTCTTTGATGGTGGGTCAGATGTTTCTTCCCTGGGCTGCTGGTTTGACAGGTACTTCTGGGAGGCTCTGCAGGCACCACTTCTGTTTTGGCTCTCAAAGGAGGGAAGTGGGCATGCACAGAGAGACCGCTGGGCATGTAACTGTGGACACTTAAAGGTTTCCTGAATAGTATCATTTTATGGTTTATATTGAACCAGTCTTCACAACAGACACGGGTTATTAACAGGACATCTGTCTGGTCAGCATCCTTATCCACTGAATCTATTCCAGTCCTCCAACTTCACTAATTTGATTATACGAATTATATTGTAAGGCCCCGTTATGTATGATTATGCACCATGTACTGTAACACTTAATAGCAATTAAGACCTCCATGACAACACAGTAATAATAATAATATATTCATATTAGTTACAGATCTGACAGTAAAGCTTGTAAGGCTTTGCATGAATTCATCAAAGTCAGTGGCAAATAAGAAATAGAGACAGAAAAATAATACTGAGACAGATCGTCAAGCTACAACTCATTCTTGTTTGCATTCTACTTGAGAAAGTTTGATGACATCCATTCCAAACCAGAATGTCATAAAGACAATCATGCAGCAAAGGGAGAGCCAGCACAGGGTCAGCAGGAACTGAAAAATAGATCTGGGACTTGTCAGCAAAAATGTAACACTAAAACCTATGAGCATGAATAATAGTGCCCTAAAGAAAGATATAAATACGGGATAGACTAGAAAGCAAAATGATATCGGTATGATGATGAGTGACTTGGGACACTCTAGGAACATAAGGACAAATATCCTATTGTCAGAAAAAGAACCTGAAGAAGGCTAATGTATTACAGGCTTAATACAAAAAACAACTTGAAAACACACACCCATCTCATCACCCACAGCCACAAATGAACTAGAAAGAAATATGAGGTCCAATTCACACATGTGGTGATATTGAACTGGGAACAGCATGTAACTTAAAGACAATACTTGGAAAGGGCCATCATGCATTTAAAGGAAAAGAAAATCCACAAGTAAGACATATTGCTACATGATTGCTTTTTTTTTTTTCCCCCAAGGCTGCATAGCTCTTCACAAATTTCCCCTAGAGCTTTGTGAGGTAAGCTCCTCTGCTGTTATATGTATGAAGGAAAACAAAATGATGTTACATTATTCACACAGAGAGACAGTGAAGACCCATAGCACTTCTGAACTTGCTGCTCTGCCCTTCAGAGGACACTGGCACACAACAGCCACAAAGATAGTCTAGACAAAATCTCGTTCACCCAACTGGGTTTTACAAGAAAGACTTATTTCCTTTTCTTACAGTACCACTGGAGCAGGACTGAGGACCTCAGGCTGGGACCAGCTGCCTCCCAAAGTCTGCAGGTGATTCAAGGTGGCAATAAGTAGGCAAGAAGGGGTTCAGCTTTGGTACTGAGCCTGAGGACTGCTTTCTTCTCAACAGAAAATATTTTTTAAAAAATAAAATAACAGCAAAGAATAGAAATCTTAAGATTGGGTTATAATTATAATCAGCATTTGTTGTTTTTCATATTGGAGGTTTTGAAGATACATCCAATATACTGTGAACAGGCAAATTTTAAGTTCTACAAGTACACTACAAAGGGTAAAGGAAATAAAGAAGGGTTCTGACTAATGTATCTGCTGAACTCAGCTCATACTTTCACAAGAAATTCTTTCAATATGTCCTATTATTCCATCTGTCTAAGTTATTAATTTTGAGGGTGGTCAGACACTGGCATAGATTGTCCAGAGAGATGGTGGAAGCCCCATCTCTGGAAGCATTCAAGGTCAGGCTTGATGGATCTCTGAGCAACCTGATCTAGTGAAGAGGTCCCTACTCACTGCAGGAGTGTTGGACTATATGACCTCTAAAGGTCCCTTCCAACCCAGCGCATCCTATGAGTCTGTGACTAACTCTTTCCATCCTAAGCTAAAAAGAGACAACCAAAGCTGTAGGTTTGCTTCAGTTTGAGCTCTCCTGTCCTCTCCCTACTGTGATGAAGCTGTATATTCCTCTCTAGAAAGCAAATTGTTTCACACTAGACATGGACAAAACTTCTAGAAGAACTGAAATCTTTTGAAAATACTTTACTCAAAGCAAGGGCAGTTAGCAAGCAAGGGAGAAACAAATAATAAATGATAATCATAGTAGAAGACTCTTTTAACAAGAGTATCAGAGGAGATAAGAAGATCAGAAGAACAGATCACGATAGGAATCTGAGGCTTAACATGCTGATTTCGCTAAATATAATCTAAATGTCTCCTGAATGTAACAGAATACTGAATGATCAAAAAATCCACACTAATCAAATCACCAAATGAAGAACAGTTTATTGGTAGACAAATCTGATAACAAACCAAAGATTTCAGCTCAAGACAGAGTCTAAATGGATAATTAATAAGCAACAACAGGAAGACAAGAGGAAAGACATAGAAGACCTAGAAACGGGCAAGAGGAAAGACCTAGAAGACAAGAAACAGGCAAAAAAATAAAACCTGTTAATTAAAAGAATGATGGGTAGGTAAAAAACATATCAAAAAGCAGCTAAATAGAACACCTAATTATCAGGAATACATTAGGACACCCAAGTTGGGACAAACATCTAAAAGCCTAATCTGTTCTCCTGCAGGGCTCATGCCACCTGAGCATCTCAAATCTCTCTGTGCATCTGTTCTCACTGCACTCCCTGAAATGGGATAGTGCTGCTATTTCTTTTTAAAGAACAGAGAACTGAGCAATGTCATGCTAAGGCCGTGCTCCCCAGAGGAGTTTGTGTCTTACTTGCGTTGATGCAGGCCAGATGTTCAGTGGAAAAAATCAAACGCGACATCAGTGAGAAAACAGAGGACTGGATGCGAGTCAAAGGCTTACCTTAGCTAAGTAAAACCACCAAAAAATAAGATAAGATTCTTCTCATAGAGGACATCTCCTCTGGAGATGGGGAGTGCAGTGCTGTCCCTCAATCAAATTTCCTCTAATTGCTAATTTTCTCAACATTATTGCTATTTCTTAAAAAAAAAAAAAAATTAAATTAAAAAAAAAAAAAAGAAGGGACAGAATAAAGAAGGCAACAACAGAGGCTGGAAACAAGAAGATACAAAAATGACTCCAGGGGCATGCAGTAATCAAGATAAAAACAACACACAATCACAAAACACCACAGCGAATACATCTAAAGCCCACAGCTGAATCAAACTTGCTGTTAAGAATTAAACAAAAGAAGAAAAAAGCCTCTCTCCAGTAATAACGCTAAAGCCAGATAAAAGCTGCTGGGCTGTCCTTAATCCCGTCGAGTAATTTTTCACACTCCTGGATGGCAGCATCTTCTCCTAGAAGCAGTAATTCTCACACCCGTAGAGCTGCCGCTCTCCTACACTGGGGGACAATAGCTCTGGCGCACAGCAACCATAAATACATAGTATATACACACCAGTGGCAACTGCTGATAAATTAGTGTCATGGGCTGTCCTACCCTGCTGGCATCCATATCTCTCATGATTTAGATCCATTTACCAGCTGTATCTCCTCATCCCTCATTTGCTGTTATTTCATTAAACAACTATCATATTATTTCCCATCAGCAACTTCCCTCGTCCCCAGAATGCTCCAGGGATGCTTTGCTACAACTGTAAAGGATAATGCTGTAGCCTTTCCACTCTTCTGGCAACGACTCTGCTTTTACACTGGTAGTATTCACTCCCTGCCCCCTTTGCCAAGAGAAACTTGCTGCTTAAACAGTTGTTGCACAGGACAAAAATAAATTAGAAATCATGAGTGCACTCCAAGAAGAGCTGGAGGGATAGTGGTGAACAATCAGCTGACAGTCACTGCCAACTGACTGAAACCAAGACAACAGAGGTGCCTTTAGCAGGAGCATTCAGGAAGAAGCATTCAGGAAGAAGCATTGCTGGCACTCCCTGATGCGTTACAGCTACAGTTGGTCTGGTCCAGTTCCCACCGAAAGCCAGAGTGCTAAGCACAAGCAAAGAGGCGCCAACAGGTTTTTGAGCACATGCAGCAGTGGCATCAGCAATGCCACGGTATTACAACGAGATGGAGAAGCAGGTGGACACACGAGGGTCTCCACACACCCAGGGTTAACAGCTGCTGGTAACAGGGAGCAGGGCCACCCATGAGCGGTCACTAGTACCCTTCTTATAGTGCTCTCACCAAAAAAAACTTCTTTTTAAAACCAGCACTAATGTATCTGAGCCTCCCACCTGATAGACAACACCTGTCTCTTGCTTGGGCTCTCTGACAATACCTCAGTGCCCTACAACCTTGTGGCCATTTCTGCTCTTGAGGCAGAATCTCAGGATTCTTCCACTAAAGAAAAAAACTAAGCGAGCAATGTGTTCTCACCCGGGTACCGAAAGGGTATTTTTAGATACCCAGTGGGGACAGCCAGAGCTCCAGTCTATCACTAGAACTTGAGTGGGTTGATGTTTTTCCCCAGGTACAGGGCTCAAAACTGGTGAAAGCTCTCACTCGACGAAGCAGTTGAACAAAATGAAATATTTATCCTCTGGGAATGTCAAAATATTTTGTTTCAATCAAACATTTTAACAGAATTTGATAAACTTGGAGCATAATCAGCATGCTTAAAGTGTCTTGATTTTTCAACTTAATTCCCTGAGTTGGGAATAAAATACCGAAATTCCTGAAGTTTCTTATGGACTAGAAATGCTGCTGTCTCAGCTCTACCTTCTGTTTCTTAAGCAAGTCTAAATCAGAAGAGCCTGATCCTATCACTCTAACGCATCACCCCAGTCAACTGGAAGGTTTGGGAGAGCCCAGGCAGGACAAGCTGCAGCAACGTGCTTCTCGCTGAGCACTATTAGCTCTCGGCCTAATTTCAACCGAGAGCAGCAAACATGAACAGATGGGAGCCTACTTCACAGCTCGATGCATACAACTTCGGAGATGAATCTGGAAACTCATGTGAATCCTATTAACTCTGTGGCTGCTTCAGCCAAAGTGGCATCTTGCTTTCATTCACATCAAAATCCCATTGAAAAAAAGGGAAAAAGCTATTACATCCCGTATGGGACACCCTGAGGTCGATTGAGTACATGAAATAAAACGGATACAAAATTTCATCCTGTAAGCCTCTGACATGTTTAAAAAAAAATTGCAGACCTAAAATTGGCTATTCCTATGCTGAAATGGTGACAAATTCTACACAAATTCCCAAAGTGAGGCCAGCTCAAAAGCAGCAACACAGTTGCACCACCACAGCATTGGCCCTGTTTATTTTGCTGCAAGGAATGCAAAATGCCCTGTAATTTAATGCTATGTACCTTTACGTTCCAGGAATGCTTTCCCAGTTTCACAACTATATTCTCTTTAACCTGGTTTTCCAGTGCTGGGGAGTTCTGGCCAGCAAATCTCCTGCCCCATGCCCCATCATTAGATGCTCCACAGAAGGTGCTGAGTTTGAAATGAGAAAAAGCGAAGACAAGGGAAACCAAACCTGACCCCTGACCTCACAGTCCCTCTTCTGACAAAAGGATAACAAATACAAATACAAACTGACATTGCAAAGTAGTATGCATTTCAGACAGTTTTCACATTACCTCTATTTGTTCCTACCCGACACACCAAGGGCATTACATGGAGCTTTAGGATACAGTCAAAATCCATGCAAATGACTGCAAAGCAGAGATTCCCAAAGTGACACTTCCCTAAAATTTCTAGTCACACCAGAAATTAAACCAGAAAGAAGAAATCCCTCTTTCCCCTGAGAAAAATTCTTGTGTAATCAATGGAAAATTACAGCAATTCTGCAGATTTTCTTGAATGGCTTTATACAACTAAAGCACATTTTGCTACTACCTTACAAAATCTGCAACAGTAACATTCCTGATTAAATTATGCACGGTCCTCAAGACATCTTTGGAGAAAATAGAATGTAATTTTTGAGAATTCATGAACAGATATTGAAAAAGCTATACATTTGAAAATCTTATAGATATATACACACACACACATATATATAAATCATCCCTGGGTGCTGGAAAGAGCTAGTAAAGAGTCCCACACTCTTACAAATTAGGTGGTTGTTGAAAAGCATCCTTGGTGCTGTAGCAGCAGTGTGTAGCTCCATATGTAGCAGCATATAGTGACATTTAATACACGTATAGTAGCGCTTCACAGTAAATACGTAGAGCAAGACAGACTATTCTGAGTCAGAAGGTGGTTTTATCCATTCAGATATCAAATCAGAAGAAAGAGGAATTGCTTGTTAGGTGTTAAATACACATCTGTATGCATGTATAAACATATGGAAGTGTCTGACAACATGCAAGAAACAGACATTGGTGAAGTACATTTTTCTAAGGAATGTTCACAGAAACACAGAACATTAGGAGCTGGAAGGGACCTTAGAAGACCATCTAGTCCAACCCCACTGCCAGAGCAGGATCACCTAGACTATGGCACATGGGAACACATCCAAATCTTCAACTGCCCCAGTGACTGGACCCTGACAGGCCATGTAGGCCAATGGCTTCCAGCACCCATCAAGGCTGACTTCAGCAGTATTTCTGGTTTTCTTCCAGAAGAAACAACCTTTGTGCAGCCTTGGGAGAGATCTTGCCCCCATACTTAGATTGCCCTGTGAAGGGATCAGGCCCAGAGAAGGCCCAGGTATGTGAGCCTGCGCTATGGTGACTATGCGGGCACAATCGGCCGAAATAGCAGCAGTATTAAGGGAATGCAAGTTTCAATGCCATATTTCAGATTCTTACTGCAAACGTGAACAAAAAGCTGCTCTTTCACATAAATCAGGAAAGAAAAACACAGATTACATTAGAAATGTTCTTCAATAAGGCCTCTGGAGCACAGTGGAGTCAACCTGTCTTAATCGCAGAAGGATGAGACAGAGTGTAATGTATAACCCTGTCTTCTCCTTCCTCTTATTTTTATTTATAATTAGTTTCTACATAAAAACGTTGCACAGATCTGAAGGTATCAAGAGACAGACAGGTCTTGGCCAAAGACAGACGGGTCTCAACCCTGTGAGGATTTGTAGAACCTTTGCCCCAGTCACTGCTTTGTTGTAAAACACAGCCCTTGATTTCTTGAGCTAAATTGTACCATCTGTAAATAGGGAGGAAGCAACTGACTCATAATAGGTTCTTTGCACACACCATAATCCCTTAGTAGTGGGAAAACAGTACCAAGTTATGCTCGTTTGTCCTGTATAAAAGGAAGAGTTGCTTGTTCTTCCCGCTGCACACACAGCCCAACCAAACTGCAAGGGACTGAAGGAGCTTGAGTCCTCTAGGCTCTCAGGGAAAGCCCATGGGTGGCTTTACATTCTTGGTTGCAGGGATTTTTTTCACTTAGAAGGAATGTTAACAATGTTTTTGTTCAAAACTATAGTCTAGACTCCTAAATGGACATAGACAAATCAGTAGTTCAAGAATAAATGATGTCTCAAAGGCAACTGAGTGCTTGAGAGCACTCCACTGCATGTTCAAAGCTAAGGGGACTTCACACGACGCAGATATGCAAAATAAATACATCTTTGCTTAACTTTCACCCACTGAGACTTCCAGAAATTCCTTGAACATATGCTTTTCTTCCACGAGACACTTCCCTAGCATGGCATTTACACACTAGTCAAGGGCGTCAGGGTACATCCTGGTTCAAGCCGTATCTATGAGACTTTAGCAAAACGCTCTATGTTTCTCCCAATACACTGAAAAGATTAACGTTCCTGCACAGCAAGCTTCACATGCACTAATCACTGCTCCAATGCTTTAGAAATTACCTGTCCACATCCCTGACCTTAACCCAGAGCCTGGGCTCATGTATTATAGTGCAGGAATCCCAAGCAGAGTTATGACAGCAATTCCTACACCTTGCCCTTTGAACATGAGTAGCATGAGTAGCATCCTATAAGTTAGCATTGAGCAAATTAGAACTGAAAGGCAACTTCTACACACAGACCAACTTTGTGACCTAGCAGGCTTGGTTTTGTACATCATCCTCCAGAGTACTGGAGGCTTGTAGTGATCTGTCACCCTTTACAAGGGTGCTGCAGAATAGATTTGTCCCAAGTGGACAGTTTGGGATGTGACAAGTTCTTTTAGCACCCAGTGCCTCAAACACTTAGCTGAGAGCAGGTTTTCAATTGCCACCAAACTATTGGCCAAGGAGCCTCTATTCTGTAAGGACAGTGAGTTCCTACCAGAAAGAGCATGTATGTCCCCAGCCAGAAGGCTGGTGGGACTCACAAGGTCCTTTTGCAAGGAGCCTTTGGTCCTGACAGGTCTCCAAAGTGCTCCATCAGGAACAGTGCAAGCACAGCCACAGCACAGCTCTTGAGATTTGCAAGATGCACTCAGTCTAATAAAGAAACATAAATGTTTACAAAAGGCCAAACTCTGCTTCTGGCTCAACCTCCAAATGAAGAGCTCCAGAGTCCTGGCTCAGACCCCTTTCTGTTCTGAGAGGAAATTTCACAGAGAAATAAAGAATTTGTTGAACCTGGGTTTAGAGGGGAAAAATAACAAACCATAAGAAAAGCAATGCCAGAAGAAAAATAGCAGCTCATAGAAAATCTCATTTGAAAGCCCATTTGACTGAGGAAAAAAACTGTAAGCCTCCCACAAAGAAATAGATAAAACTCAGAAAGAATCTACCATTAAATCTGAAACCAGAAAAGGACCATTTAGGAGAAGACAAATTATAGTTGGATAAGATTCCACTTCCTCCAGAAACACATACTTGCAGGTAAGCGTCGCATGACATTGTTTAAATCGGAAAAAGACCTTAAAAAGATCATCAAGTCCAACTGTTAACCCAGCACTGCCGAGTCCAACACTAAACATTGATTTACAATAGCTGATCACCACAACTACCCGTGTTTTAAACGCCTCCAGAAAAGGAATACATTGCTCTAAAAAATAAAAGGAACACAGAGGCAGCTGTAGAAAGTAGGCTGTGATTTGGGAAAAATATCTGCTGGAAATTTAGTCTCCGGAATAGGAGCTCTGATTGGCAGATGAAAACAATATTACTTATCCTCACTGCTCTCTGGCTTACTGTCCCATCCTTTCCATCTACTACAGGTATTGGTTGCTTAGAAGAGCTGGAAGCATATCTGGAGCATCCCAGTGAGACCTGTTTTGTGGTACCTGTGGACAGGACTTGGGAACCTGTTGGGACTGGGGGTCAAACATCCACTGACTTTTTTTCCTTAGTGCAAGTAAAGTCACAATAAGCAAAGCTCAGTGTGTAAGTAGAGCAACACAAACACCTGTGACCTGAAGAATCTGTCAGCTGAGCTTTAACGAATGCTGTCCCCAAATACCAACTATCCCATACCTAATCAGAGAGGATTACATCTCAGGATGTAAGGCAGAGCAAAACTACTCCTCCTAAACACAACCCAATTGTTCTGTCTACAAGACTGAGAACAGAATTACTTAGAGACACATTTCCATTTCTTGAGAAGCAGAAGCTACCAAATTCCTCAAATCCCATCTTCCACTGACCCACAGCCCCTGCAGTAATACTTCACTATTCTGCTCTTGTATTTTGTACATACTTCTCCACAAAAGATAATTATTTTTCCTGCTCCCACAGCACAGAGAAGTCAGAGGGGAAGACCATCTTCATCAGAATTTCATATCCCCATGTAGCGCAAAGACTTGATTACAAAGACAGCCTACATCTACATGTTTTATTCATCCTCATAAGCACGATCAGTGTCTTAAAAGTATTTTTTTTTCTCCCTCTGTTTAAGAAACTGAAGAAAATATGAAGTTAGCTTGCAAAAACGAGGTGTAGATCATCAGGCAGCTGAGTTCTGTAAAGCTCTAACGCCTTCTGTGCCTAAAACCAGCAAATACAATTTTTTAAGATTCCCCATGTAATTGCAGTAACTGGTTCTCCCTGACAACTCTTAATTTAAATGTTTTGATCTGATACTTCCTCTAGGAAAAAAGAAAAAAAAAAAAAGAGGGGGAGACAGAAAAAGGGGGGAGAAACCTAAGCACTAAAAACAATATAAAATAGAGAAGCCTGTAGCTTTCACTGTGTATTTTAAGCAAGTTCTGTCCTCGAGCTGTTCTTTCAAGGTGATCATTAACCAGTGCTATAAAACCAACATATTCTTTATTCTCGTAGGAAGATGGTTCATAGGTTGCCAAAAGTTAGGAGTGTTTCCCCAATTTTCCAGCTGAATTCAAACCTGATCTAGAGTGATTTGTAGCACAGCATATGATTTCTAGCAGATGCTTCTTTTAGCAGATATTATTAACTTTGAAATCATGCATAAACTCTCAGAAGGTCAGAGAAGGATAAAGACTGGCAGTAAGAGGCTCAAGCAAATGAAGGTAAATACATCAAACAATCTGTTTAACAGAGGCACCACATAAGTCAGTAGCGTCACCTCTTTTCTGCAGAGAAAGTTCAAGCTAGGCAGGAAAATACTGATTTATTTTTTTTTTGAAACTCAAGGGCAGCAAATTTTGTTTAGATGAAAGAACAGGGAAAGGAGGAAAAGCAAGCGAATAAAGCAATTGGCAGTCATCACAGAAAAGGCTGCAACACAGCAGCAAGGTGCAGAGCAGTCAGGTCTCCAACACCCAAAACTTCTGTAGGTGGTATAAACACAGTCCAGAAGTTCTTCATTCATATTAGCTGCAGGACATGTGTGACCCCCACTTCCCATGTCATAGCTCCCTGTTGAGGTTTCGCTAATACAGGGGCTACTAAGACTCAGATATGTCCTGCCCATAAGTCTGCAAGAATAAACAAGCCAAAACAAAAACCCCAAACCAGACCTGTCCCTGAATTTACTCAAAACCTGAGCTATTTCTATAGGGGATGTAATTGCCTGTGGAAAGCTCTTTAAATCTACAGCTGAAGGTTGAGGTTCAAAGCCATGGTGGGATCATCTCTGAGCCAAGAGCACACAAGATGCCACTCTGCACTCTATCCTACCTCATGGAGCATCCTCCTGGCAAGTGAGACCGGGGAGTTCTGTAGCACATCTTCCTGCAAACCCAGTCAATTTATAATTAAAAAAAATCAATCACGGATGCAATGCTACTACAAAGAGTTTGAAATCACGTAGACGCTGCTCATTTTGTATGATTTCCGTGACATTCAAGGTCTTTAGGGAGGAAACTTTGTAATTGTACTTGTGCATGATCTTGCAGGATTGAACCTCAAGTTGCTATGCCTATCCCTAGGTTTTACTTCTGATCTACCAGCAATAGCAAATAATTTTAATCTTTGCTAGAAATGATTTCAAGAAAGTCAGGAATTGTTTTATGTCTGTTCTTGCAAGTAACCTTCAGTTTACAGTAGCACAATATTTGGGGTGAACTCTGATACCAACTTGGTACTAGAAAAAGGGATTCCTGTTTACTCATGTGCCATTGATCAGTGCGAAGAGGTTGGCTTTACATCTACATACCTAGTCCAAATTATAAGTGAGTTTCTAGGCAAAGAGCACATTAGGAGTCTTTTTCATCTGACCTACTTGGACAGCAAAGAAATAACTAACTTCAACCAAAGAGCTTCCTTCAATTTTTTAATCTATTACCCTGAACATTGTTGAGTCCACTACAGAGACTACACCACAAAGTTGGGATATCATTCTTCTTCCATCAACAAATCCTTTATACCAACAAATGCTGTGAAGGAAAGGGAGGGCAAAACACTGCTCTCAGTGCTGCAACATCTTCCTGAACCAGGCTAAAAGACTCGCTCCTAAATGGAAAGCAAGATGCAGTGAAAAAAGGCTAAAAGACTCACTCCTAAATGGAAAGCAAGATGCAGTGAAAAAAATCCCTCTTTGCTCTGAAAAGTAAAATGTAAACAGAAAAATCTAGATGAAGCCTAATTTCTATTGGCAAGATACTCATATTTATTCCATTGTTAATACATAAGGAGGGATTTATTTGCTGTATTTGAATTTGATTTCAGAGCATTAAAAGCAACATATGCTGAATAATTTAAGCTCTAATGTATTTCCCTGAATGGAACATGCTCTCAAGAGAGGTGAGCGAAAGAATCAGTTTACATTGCACAAATGGACAGTAGTAAAGAAAGATTTCCCTAAACACAACACAGCAATACAATTTACAATCTCTGGCTTTATATAAGCTACTATAAATCTGTTTTTCATATTTTGGCTAATGTAAAACTCTTGTAGCTGAACCATAATGGCATTCAATTCTTATGCCTGAATAATTCGAAGGAAACCTATCCATCCAACGTATGGGTGAAGAAAGAGAAGGAGATTTCAAATAATTAATCAAAACAAGGAAAGAATGATAAACTAGTTGTCTGATACTTGGAAAGAAATTCTGAATGTGGTACAGAGGGGTTACAGGCTCTTCAAATTTCATCCCTCACATCAGCACAAGTACTTAAATATCGTAGCTGTGTTTCACAGAAGACGACAATACTTTTGACCTTGAGTTCTCATGGAATGCAATTTGAAGCCATGTTTTACACATACAAAGCCCTTTTAACCTGAAATCACACAAATCTTGGCTTCCCCAGGCTTTATGCAGTGCTAGAGGTGCATCAGTGCAAGAGAAGAATTTGACTTGTAAGGGGTAGAGAGATAAAAAAGAAGATTGTGACAAAGAAAAGACAACCTTTTACCCTGATTAGCAAGTCAGATGTTTGACAAAGCTGTCACAGCAGGAGAGAGTAAAAAGCATTGGTGACTCAAGTAGAAGTTTTCAGGTTCTCAAGTTCAATTTGCCAAAAGCCAAAATGCAGGAGTGGGGTTTTTATTGCATATCACGGCGTATCTCATACCTTGAGTATCATGGTTTGATTTAGGAATTAAAGCATTGAGGTATGTCATTATTGCAAATGATATAATGGCTTTAAAACACTAAGAACATTAGTTCGTTTATGGCTTTATTGAAGGAAAGGCACAGTTGACTGTTTAACGATGAGTCAAGGGAGAGCAGCAATGCAGCTGTCATGAAAAACACCTTGTTTGGTCCAAGGCACTACTGGAGTCCAACCAAATTGGGAGCAAGCGGTCAAAGAGGCGGCAAAAGCACAAATTGACAAGCCCTAGATCAATGTCCTGAAGCTCCCTGCAGGGCATCTGCCTAAAAAGAGCTGGTGGAAATGTCATTTCCCTTATTATAATTAAAAGATTCTTTTTTAAAATGTATTGAGAAAGGGCAGAAAGGTGAGGGGGTTTCTCCATGCACACGGATAGCCATCCCCAGCCAGGATTCCTGCCACAGAAAGCAAACAAGGGAGGTGAGAAATGGTCTTTGTTTCTAGGAAAATACCACATACCCACTGCTGGGCTGCCTCTGAAGGAGCCAACCACCAATTAAGGCAGCGTCAACAAGACAGCACTAAATTTCATCGGGTAGGAGGCTAAATGGCAAATTTAAAGTTATAAAGCAAGAAATTCCTTACCAAAGTAAATAGCTCGGAACCTATCAGCTGTATTGTATGTGTGCTTAGGGATGGCTGAAGGAAATGATATTACTCATCAGCTGTAGCTCTGAGGACAAACCATAGCAAATGTGTACCTGACCCACACAGATTCTTAGGTAAATCCTACAAATGCCTCTCTCAGACACATTCTGTATAAGACACCCAAGCACCAATTTATTACAACTTCTTCCCAGGAGCAATTGAATCTTGCATGTGGCAATAAAAATAGCAAGGAAAATACAACTAAGAGCTGTAATCACTAAGAGAAAAAGCAGAAGAATGCTTTGAAGCAGTCAACAGATCTTTGCATTTCAATCCACATATCTGTTACTGGAAATTCAGAATATTCTGAGGTCAACTGGGAGTCATTCAAAGTCCTTTTCGCTCCTGTCACAAGAACTCATCTTTTTCTTCCAGATAAATTAAAAGGACAAACTCACAGGGGAGATGACTCTCTCATCTTTTTTTTTCTTTTATTTATTTTTAATTCTTTCAACTAGCTTTTAGTATTGTTTCTTGAAACATCCATTATCCTTCAAGTATAAAAACTGTATGAAAATTTCACAACCTTCTGATACATGATGAATGATTGTGGTTCCTTCCAAAAGAAGAAAATCAAAGAGGTCTTTCAAATAGCTGAAGCACAGGGACGGACGGAACTGTCACAAAAAAGTAGCATGTGGGGAAAAGCTGGTGTTAAGTGTGTTGGCTATTTTATTATTACAATCCCTATTCTGAGCTCTTTGGGATGCAAAACCATTTCAGAATCTTTCATTGTTCTCATATAAAGAATTTATAGAATATTTACTTTCAAAACAGACAGATTTAGAGCACATTTTTCTTTCTAGTCATGCTTGACCCCCCTACTTATGTCACCTCTTTTGGCCAAAATTGTTCTTGAAAAATGAAACGCAAAGTCAGATATGGCTATTCTATCTGAACTACATCACTTGTAATTACAGCCTCAAAATGTTTGGCTGAACCAGAGGCATTAGGGGTTGCACACACACATTTTCTCACTATTCATGTATCTGGGTATTCATTAAAAATTTTTGACAGCCTGCTTAACTAGAAGTCAGACCTCAGAAAACAAATAATCCTGGTATGAATCAACAGCAGCTATACAGCCATCAAGTAAAAAATGGTGGTGTGGCACTAAACAGCAGCCTTTTTCCTCACATAAGGGTACATATAGCATGATATGGGAAAAGACTACATGCCAAAAATGCATGCAGGTGAATTTAGGTGTCTTGTGAATGAGACACTAAATTGTTATGAAATTTAGATATGAAACTTGTGGAAGTCACTGCTACACAACAATCAGCCTGCACCCAATTGAACTAGCTCCTGCTGGAAGGCTGTCATCTCAAGAAGAAAGAGAACTAAACACACTCAGGACTCATCCCACTAGCAGCCAATGCCCTCATACACAATGTATATTATCATAGTTTTTCCTGAAATGTGTGATTCAAAAAGCCCCGTTTAAAAGTTCTGCTTTCCATTAAGGTATTAGTTTTATTTAAACTACCCAATTACACATGGGGAGGAATATTCATCTTTTTGGAAGCGTACATATTCACTACTCTGTTTGCAAATGAAATTTCATCTCACACTGCCCCAAGATAGCGGTTTGTTCTGAGATAGGATACCCTGTACCTACAGCATCTGACATCTACCAGCACTTTCCATCCTGGTTAGGGAACCTCCTTCAGATTTATTGTGGTTTGCTGCATTTTTGCCCTGTCTAATCAGCTTATCTTTTAAATTCAGGACAGCATGGTACCAGCTGATGCATGCTAGCTGCCTGTTGCTGTGCTGTGACCATCAGCACATCCCTCTCTGTGCTGGGCTGCTCTGTTTAACAGCTATCAAGCTGGTTCCCAGCAAGCAGCTGTTTCGTTCCCTCCTCCTGCAGCCCATGCAAAACCAGCCCAACATTTATATGAAAGGAGGAAGGAGAAAAGAAAATAATTTCTCAAACTGCTGAAGAAAATGGTGTGTATGGGTGTCAAAAAAAAAAAGATAAAAGGAGCATTTCTCTCCATTTCAACTTTTTCATTTTAAGTGTTTCCAAAAAGACCTTTTCTTACAGCTTTCAGAGGCTACAACTACATCTTGTCCAAGCCAAAAAACTCAAAGTACAGATCAGTATACTTCAGAAAGCTGTTACATACTAACTTAGTGTTGTACTGAAGCCACATATTCCTCCTGTGTCTGCAAAAAGCCAAAACCTGGCTTCATCTTTGCACCCAGTGACCAGCAGCCAAGCAGCTTTATCTCCACCCATACATACCCCCTTCAGGTAAATAAGTATGTGTACGGACAAGTATTTAATCACATGTAGCTGTATTTTTAACAGCATTATTCTCCATTTCACATAACTGCAATGATAAGCCATATTCCCGATGCTTCCCATGTTCCTGAGACCACCACACACATCCCAAAGAGAAGCCGGTGCCTCTGACCAGAGCACCAACTCTTACTCTGTCCTCTCCACATTTTCACTTCATTTGATAACAAATAAAGAGTCCCAGCTTTATTACAACTCTCCAGTTCCTGAGGGTCTATGAGCCTGTCAGTCTTCAAGGCTAAAAATGTGTAGATCCTTTTATTTCCATGGTTGGCTCTCACTTTTACCTTGAGGTGCTTTAAAATATACTATCCCAAGGTAAACGCAGAGCATGTGGTTTCGTGGCAAAGGAGGCTTGAAGTTTATACTGGGGGGGCAAAGCTACAAGTGCAGCATCTTTACTGTGCTTCAACTTTTGAAGGGATAAGAAAGAGAGAACTACCCTAAAGGTAGAAGGAAAAAAAATATCTGAACTTATGAGCTGTTGAGACAATCTTTCTACACTTCCTAACCACGAAGCTGTAAGATTCAGTGCCAGCCAACGCAGCTCAAGCAAACCAAGCATCACTATGCAGCCTCCTGCATAGTTATTTACTCCTCTCCATTAATAAATAGCAATGATGGTGAGTGGCCACAAACCACCATGTAAGAGAAGCTTGTTACCTAAGACAGCTGAGCTCCCATGAACTGTTCTGTAGTACAGTTTTAATGATGCATTTACAAACAAATCCCCCTATTTCTTTTTAGTTACTCCTATTGTTCTAGAAGTGATTATGTTGGTGACCGTGGACTTGGGCTTGTTGAAGTTTGGAGAGCTATTCAGATGAAAATGGAAGAGCTAAATAAGAACAGATTCGGTGTTATTACACAAACTAAATGAGATCGGGTATGATAAATTCTCCCTTGGAGAAGTGGAAATACAAGCTCAAACAATAGTGACTCTGAGCTTACAGCAAAGATGTGCCAGAACATAGTGAAGTAGGGAATAAGGAAAATGTGATTGAGGTCACCTCTATTTAACCTTTCCTGGGAAGGAAAACACAGGTAAAACAGAGAGCTGTTAAAAACTGGGATCAAAAGAAAAGTGATTCCGCTTAATAAAGTTGCCTAAAGGTCAGCACTTAATAGCAAGATACATCAAACTGGGGGAAAAAAAGGAAGAAAAAAACAAAGGAGAAATATTTCCAAATAAAAATTGGCTATACCCAAAAAGAGAATGTTGCATTTTTTGTCTTCTAACTAGAATAAAAGCTCCAACACAATACTTGTCCTATGGACTTGGGCCTTGGAGAAAATAGGAATGGCTGGTGTTGCTAGGGAGTCCTATGCTAGACTTCTACTGCTTATAGCACCCACACCTTAACTGTGCATTTTTTTAATTTATTTTTAAACATCTTTTCAATTTTTTTTAGAGTATAAATGATGTTCTTGCCAAGACTGGAGAGTTTTTGGAACTGAAGTGGGACATCCAAACACTTTTACAGATGTTTAGACTAAGTTGCATGACGCGTAGTAGTAAAGTCTCAACAGGGCTAATAATTACCGACACAACTACATATAAATGCATGGGTAAGGGTTTGTGGCATCAAATATGCAGAACATATTAGCCTTTACTCCAGGAAATGAGGTATTCTTGCTAGAAAGAGAAATAGTCACACTCAGTTTAAGCAGAAGGATTAATACGAGGGTTAGTTCATTTAAAAGCTGATATGTTAGAATAATATATATATTTGTGAGTATATGCCTTAACCTGTTTCAGTGGAAAAATTACTATTATGTTCAATTAAAAAAAAATCCAAATCGAATCTGAATTTCAGTATGCCAGTTAAACACCATGTAATCACCTCTGAGCCCATCAACTCTTCGTGTCTTGTATCCCTGTGCAATCGTATCACCCATTGTCACTGCACTGCTATATTTAAGTCCTAGTCTGATTCTTGGTTTTGCTTAACTGTATAATGCCAAATTCCTTAAAAAATTCGATTGCAAGTCATTAAATGGCAAGCAGTTTCCTTTTCAAAGTGGATTTTATAGCGTAACATTACATTGGACTGCAAAGATAGATTAGCTTGAAATTTGTTCTGCAATTAATTCACTGGAGAGAAATCTATTTGCATGCAAAAAGAAGGAGACTTAATTAATGGCCAAATACATTTAAATTGATATATCAGCTTCTCGCAGACAAGTGTACCTTCATTCCTTATTGAAACTCAGCACAGCACTGACTAGGTTTTTTATACAATGTGAAACAAAGCCATAGAATAGCTCTTCTGTAAGTACAGAAAAGAATAATCCCTTTGTCTAGATTTCAGTAGCTTACTAGATATGGAATAATTGAGATTGATACTAGTTATAATGAAAATATTAGAAGGGTTTTTAATTATAAGGAAGTGTTGGTGGGAAAACACCAGTGGGTTTTGCTGCATTACCCAGTTTGATGAACCCTTCTGAATACCTCTGAGGAACTCTCTTGTTATTGTCAGTAATGGCTTTGTCACAAAAGAAGGGCATGCCACAAAAGAAGGGCACATGTTAACAATAAATGCTAGTGATGCAAAGTTAATGGAAGGAGGAAAGAAAAAGAACCAGTCCCCTAGGTGAACTTGAGCTGTCTAGTAATGGGGCTACTAAACACAAGGAATCAGCTGTCCAGCTTGTGAATCTTCGCATCTCCCACTGTATTCTTCACACAAATTTGGTCCTCAAAGTCCGTTAGACTGAGAAGGAACATCTCATGTGAGATACCAGTCAAAAGGAAGCATGGATAGGATGCCTAGAAGTTTCAAAACTCTGTTTTATGGCTGACAACTGTGGAATTTGAGGATGTCAAAGGCCTCTGGAGTCCTTTCCACCCTGAAAGACGCTGCAAGTATACAGATGCTTACCCAGATGCTTCAAGTCCTCCAAGAGCCCACACACACCCCCTACACAGCCCCATCCCCACTGTTGTGATCCAGAGCTTTACCCAGAGCTCCCAGCTGAGATAGCAAATGTGCCTTCTCTTCTAAACATAAAAACTGTTACGGAAAAGCCTTTTCTGGCACTATCTGTCCTCACGGCTGAGAAAATAGAGTGTTTTGTTCTCCTGGGGTGTCAGCCTGACTCCTTTGGGAAAGTTTATTTTCACCAAAAGAAATGAAAAGCACAACCTTAAAACACGGCAAGATTTCTATGAGTATAATAAATCTCTTCCATCCACTACAATTGCTCTGATTTAACAGGAAACAGGTTCTATTCCCTTTCTGCATGGTACTTCAGCCAATCTAGAGCCTAATATTTAAGTATCTCCAAATTGTGTACCATCATTTTTCCCCCTGCTATCTATAAATCAGTAACCTAACGCCAGCTATCAGAATGAGAACACCACCTCACAGTTCTACAAAAGTGATCAGGGTTTTCCAAGGTGTTTCCTCTTGCTGGGGAAGCTGGAAACACATTTTGGACCTTTAACACATACAATAAACTTATCACTGTTGTACCCCCAAAAGACCAAACATCTGGGTTTGCTCCCTTTGTTAAAGAGAAGCAAGAGAAGCTAAAGTGCTTCACAGTCATAAAGACACAGCGGTTCTATTTAAGGATGTAGAAATACAGACTTTTCACTAAATCAGCGTGCAGGGACCCTTCATCCGCTCCTTGGAAAATCCCAAGTATCTCATCAAGTCTTATTTGCCAGGCTGCTTGCAGAGAGAGGTGCTACACGAACGTTGCCGCTACCATTAGTTGGTGTGTAGAACAGATGGGTGACAGGCTCCTTGGACAATTAACAATACTGATTTGTTTCTAATATTCAGGGAAGAAAAAAAAAAACTGTCATGGAAGTCAAATGTGAACTTGGGTAGAAGCATCTCACACATTAAGCAATGAAAACTACCAGTTAAATGGAAAAGGCCAAGAACACATTCAGACAGATTTTGTACCATGTCATCCTTCCATCACCTTCCCATACATGTTATCTGAGTTATTGCCACATGCATACCGATCTTGTGAGCAGTGCTGATAATGAAATTGCTGTTTGTCTACTAAACACAAGGCAGCAGATACAAGAATTCTTTTCTTTTTTAAATTAAAGCAGAAACTTCCACAGCAATGCCTTAATACTTAAACCACATTGCTCAGAATCAGGCTTGTGTCTACGACAAGCGCATAACAACTCAGATTAGGGTAACGAACACACTCAAAGCACTGAAGCAGAAAAAAGCTCAGGTTGAAAACCATTATTCCCTATGGTATCCTCCTGAGGAATGTCTTCCCAAGAGCGCTGTATTCCTACAAAAACCTGAAAGACTTCCCATGTCCAGTGGATGTCTTCTTACCTGGAAGACATTATTTTTCCATTGCTGTGTACCAGTATGACATGAAAGTTGCTACAGATCACGTCAGGTAGCACATGTCGGTTTCTAAGACAGGAGACTTCCAAATGAGTTAGGAAAAAAATTAAGCCTTAAGAGTTTGAGTTTTTGCCATATCAGATCTCCCTACTCAGACTTTTTATTATTTCTGGGAATATTGCAGTATGAATAATCCTACAGGAAGATAAAAGGTCTGAAACCTAAACTGGATAGCAGCGCATACAATTATTTCTAAAGAATTTTAATACAGGCTGATAAGACCTTTGAAACAAAAGTCCTCTTCCTCACTAGCTACACAGATTGCCTCAAGTTTGAAAAGAAGAATTTTTAAGAGATCTGTTCAGTTCTGGTTTTCCATGAGGATTCTCTCTTCAGAGAGCACGTTGTGCTACACACCAGAAGCCAGCTGAAACAAAAACCCATCTGCAGCGGATCTAATAGAAATAATGTTCTGACTGCACCAGCCTTGCTGTGCCCTCCTGCTACCCAGGGTCTCTGGACAAGGTGCCTGTCCCGACAGCACTGGGCGACGAGCAGCTGTTTCTCACCAAGACCAAAGAAAACCCAAAGCACGAGTATGGGAGCATCTCTAAAGCCACGCTGTTGATTTTCCACACATCACCATTCCAACAGAACCCTGTCAGCCCATTTCAACCATGAGAAAGCACTAGGTCAAACCCACCCAAATGCCAAGGCAATGTCCCTACAGACAGCATAAGCTTCTCTCACAGAGAATTTCTTCTGCAAGGTGTTACAGCCTCTGTTTAAAGAATGACATCTGCTTTTATCAGCCATCAGAGTCCAATATATTTAAAGAGGCAGTACAGCAGAGCTAAATTATAAGTTATATAGTTAAATATTTCACACAGCTTCCGTACTTCTCTTTTGTCAACAGAAGATAGGTGGCTTTCCAGAGAATATTCATTCAGTCTGTCACTTGAAATGTCTCTCTTCAATAATTAACACAAATACTTAACTTTCAAAGATGTTCGCATGTCATTACTTGTCACATAAATTGTAGAGTTGGATACTTGCAGAGGTGTATTTGAAGACTGCTGCTGAGCAACTTTCATCCTTCATGAATAATATATAGGACATTTCATATTTCATTAGGTATATGCATACTTTCTATAGCTATGAAAGAAAAGTACGCAGTGTCTGTTTCTAAAGTAAATGTTCACTTTGAACAGAACTTGAGGCAGAGTCCAGGGTCTCAGTCCAGAGGTCCTCATCCACAGACATCTTTTCATGCTAATGATGCAAATGAGGAAGGCCTTCGTGTTAGAGGCTGATTGTAGCCTTATGCTGACTACCTGGAGCCAAGGCTGCTACTCAGTTGGCAACTAAAAAAGTTAAATCTACGTATTTAAGATACAAGTATTTTATTGTTCTCATTTGTCTTTACTTAACAGGCTTTGCATCTACATCTCCTTCCCATTCTCCAGGGAGTCATTTCCTACCTTAAATTTTCAAAGGTGACCCTGATAGGAAGGAATTCACAGCACCCAGAGTAGCAGTAGTATGGACAGCGTATGAGTTATCAAACTACTGGTCACCTTCCTGTGCAGCCCCAAATCTACTGGCTTCTCACCCAAATCTGGCTACCAGTAAATTTGTGTATCCTCCGCTGCTTCAGGGAACAGGGGGTGTCTAACATCCCAGCTCTTGCTAAATGAGAAAATTCTGGTCAGCAGTTGCACCAGTGCTTCCACATAGGCTACTTTTGGGTTTGATTCCCTCAGAAAATTAGTGTTTATAGTCTTATATGGAAAATGCCACCAGAATTTGGGCTGGTATAACATGTTATCTAGAGAGGGGAATCTCATATCCATGCCCTGCACTGGAGAAAGGTCCCAACACGGGACTTCCAGTGGAAGCATCTGAGAAGGACTTTTAGGATTGTTTCCACTGACCTGTCACCATCATCTCTTCATCCCCAAACAGCAAGATGTGCTAAGCTGAGATACATAGAAACAGTCAGTGCCAAGAACCAAGTACCTCTGCTAGTTATGCCTGGGAAGGCTGGGAGAAAGGAGGTGGCTGCTCTGGGACAGATGTGCTTTACACCCATGGAATGAGCTGCCCTATACCTCACTCTGCACCTTTGGGGGGGGAAAGAGGGACAGCCAAATATTTGCACAGATACCCACACAGTATGCAAACACACATTTCCTGTTGCATCCCTCAATCCTCTAGCTTCCAGGTGTGACCTCAAACTGGTATCTGCACTGGGATCACCAACACACATGGCTCCAACCTCCCCAAAGGATACATCTTAGTTCTCCCTTCCTTGTTCTTTGTCCCAGAAAAGCTGCTTGCTTTCTTTTCATCCCTTGCTTGTGAACTTCCTAACAAGCATTTGGTAACCTTTAATTAGAAAAATCCCAGGGCACACAGCTAGGCAGCAACTTTTCCTCGAGGGACATCTGCCCTGACAATTGCACAGTAACACCAGTGCAGAGCTGCAAGAATGCAATTACTCACAAGGAAAAGTATTTTAAGCCAAAAGGTAGATATGCATGCATTTTCGTTTGATATCAGTAAATGACTAGTCAAATTTGAATTGTGAGTCACCCTTGCGTGGTCCTTCATGACTTAACTTCTCTTTTGTTCAAGCAGCATTAATTAACAGCAAGCAAGTGACATGGTATGGTCTGGCTTTAATAGAGGAGACAGCAGTGGAAATTCCCCACTGCAGCTTGTAGCCTCAGCATCAAAAGGAAGGACCTGCTTCCCTGGTTAATTCAGCACTGAAGATAATTTTTTAATGCAATTAAGTGGATGATAAATCGCTACTGATCTGTAGAGATGCAGAAGACAAAGGTCTATTATAATAATTGACAATAGTTATAAATTAAAACTAGTTTATAGTCTCAGCTATCCAATCAAAGCCTGAAATTGCAAGGAAACACCACTTGCTAATTTATGAACAGGGAAATGATCATTTATCTGCATGATTTACCTGCATCAGTGCAATGTGCCTGTCTGGTTCACGCTCCAGGTATTTTATCCTAAAAAAATAATAGTAATATTCAACCCACTCAATCCCCTCCCTCTCTAACATAAGATACATAGCTCTACAGACTGCAGAAGCATCTGCACCAGTCCCTTTGTGTTTTGGAGTCTGAGCCTAATCATCTGAGTCTTCCCAATGTAGACACAGCTTCCTTCTCTTGGAGGTAGGAGTACAGCACGCAGTGTCCACAATCACAGATTCTCACTGAACACTTGTATTACAGTTTCCTTCCACTTTAAAGACAAGCGTAAAGATTTAAGGTTTGTTTGGTCTTAAGACAAAGATTGGTCTTTTAGACCTGGGCAAGGGTTCATGTATCCTGACAAACCTCTAAACTGATTTCTCCTGTAGTCAGTGACAAGAGTCTCAGTCTGAATTTAACAATATCAGCACACAGAGGCTGGGCTATCACACACTCATTTCATTAAACTGATAGATCTGTTTCACAACAGCCACTTGTTTCTTTGGAAAGCTTATCTAAAGCTTTGAAAAGATCATCTAAAAATACTTTCAAATCCAAAATCAGTTGGAGACAAATGAGAAAATATGAAGACCTTTAAGAGTGGAGGTTGTACCATTACCGTAGCTAACAAGATACAGGAATGGGGTTACTCCAGTGTCTACACACACCTAGCATGGTATTAACATCACCAGGGTACCAGATCCCACTCTAGAAGGCAGAATGGCAGTGCTGTTAGACACACGAGCCCAGTGCGGGCATTTTGGACAATCCAAATGCACCTGGATGCCTGGTTACCTGTTCTCAGTTAAACATCAAACAGTTTCTTTGAATTAGAAACAGGTACACTGATTCTTCTCATTTTTATTCTCATGTGGATTAAAAAAAAGCTGAAGTACAAAACACTAGTAAGGAGAAACTGTGTTCACTTATAGAAACCACATCCCTAAGCCTTCAACATCCTTAGCTTGCATAGTTTTAAATCAACAGTCAACGCCTAACCCAGTACAACAGCCAGAGTTGTAGACACTAGGAATGGAAAACAATCCTGAAAATAGAATAAGTAAAAGAGACGAAAAGAACACCTCTGGAAACAGTAGACACTTTAAAAAAAATATGTCTTTGAACCATGTCAGCTTAATACACATATCTATTAAATTGCACATGGGGAAAAATCTTCAGCCCAGAATAGAACAACACCTCAATGTGTATACACTTCACATATTTTTACCTTCTGGGTGAAATCCCTTCCCCAAACATGCAGCTTGATGGCTTACATCTGACACAGCCTAAGAATAGAGCATCTGGTGAAACGAAACATAGGAGCCAAGCGTTGAGCTTTTACATTGCAGCACACGGAGATGTTCTCATCTAGAAGAGGACAAGGCTGTTTCATTCAGTACAAAGTGCTATTTTCTTTTATGCTTTTCTGAAGCAGCGTGAAATATGTAATTCTGTCATATATCAACAAAAGGAAATTCAGCTTTATCTTTCTGCTAAAATGTCAAAATAGTGTAAAAAAAAAAAAACAAAGCCCAGATATTCCATTTCAGCAGATGAAAAATTCAAAACAAAATCTTTCAACTGAAAAAAAAAAATTAATTAAAAACTTCCAATTGGACACTGAGGACTGATGCAAAGCAGACCTGAGAAGTCCATTGTCACATCTACTTCTTAGGCCCTCCAGCTGCCAATACTCAGGTCTTTCACTTATTTCTTTGCACTCTTAAGAGACAGCAGCCAGATGGCCAAAATTGAATGTACCTCCCAGCTGGCCAAGGCAACCCCATGTACCTGCTACCCAGCTGGCCAGGCAGCTTCAGGCTGGCCAGCCAGAAAGCATATGCTGCCTTTCACTGAGCTAGCTGGTTAGCTAGCAGAAGTGTAGGAGAAAAGCAAGAGAGAGCATCAGAACAGTATGTTCTAGAAAGTTAAAAGGCATATTTGGGCTACATCCTCTTGCTGAAGGCTCTTGATATACAGAAGGATGCACAATTTGACTGTGCTCCAGTACCTGTTGGGATTGTACTGCTGGTGCAAGCGAGGCAGGTCAGAAGCTCTTCAGCACAGAAGCTAAAGAGCTGATCAAATGCTTCTGCTGAGCATTCCGGTTCTCTGAGATCCCTGTTCAGACAGAAACAAACCCCATCACCACGGCTTGCAGTTGAGAAGGTATTTCAATCAGCACACGAAATCTAACTCAAAGGCATTGCTATATAAATCCATCTTCAACTGTTCTTCAGCCCCAGGAGATCACCCTGGAGCTGAGGGCATCTTAAACCCCACTACAGGAATAGCTCTGTCTATCCCTGAACCTCACAGCCCATTACTGGTATCTCAGCTCTGTCATAAGGTTTTTCATTACAGGGGATTTATTTGCATGCAGCAAAGGTGCCCACCTCAGTGAACAGAGGGGAACCCTCAGTGCCAGTCAGCTGGAATAACACACCTTCCATGGGGAATAATATCTGCTGCTTCTAACTGTGCCCATAGGGAAGAAGTTCAAGAGCACTTATGTCACCACATTTAACCCAAATGTCAAGATAGGCTTCATTTCACACTGCTGCACAGGTCAGTAGCATCTATTCAAGTACCAGGCTTTCAGACATCCACCTCTCTACATGCCTCGTGGCCAGGTACGTACTTTAAAACATAAAGAAACTTAAATATTTCAAAGGCAGTTACGTTTTAATATCCAAATGTATTACCCTACCCCAGATGTTAATGTTTTATTTAGTAATGCCTGCAGAATTTTCCAGACATTTTATGGTGAAAAGGTCTCGATGTATATCTGCATACAAAGTGCTGGTAATTAGTATAAATAGCTACCACCTTATTAAAATGAAACATTGTAATTAAACAAATGCATTTCAGCCCTAAGGAACCTGAATTACCATGTAGACAGCAACAGGAAAGACGAAATACAGGCACAGCCCCTTTTGCAGATGGGCACTAGTATTTCACCAGCATCTGCAAAACCTTTGGAGACTCTCAGCAACATCACCCTTATCCTCTTACTTTTTCTAATTTCATATGGCTTTTCTCATCCCCAAGTCTTTCTTTTCCCACTCTTCATTCATCTTTTAGCCCTGTAGCTTTATTTCTCAGATGCAGCCACATACCTCCAGACATCATCACAACTTCTGCAGCCTCTCACCTAGACCCCAAAGCCATCCGAAACCCCATCACAGACTGCTTTTCCTCTTGACAGCACTGAAGCCATTGTCACTAACACCTTCCTTGACAAGGCTTAGGAGAACCAACCTCAGTCTTCATTGATAGTCCTTTGGCATTATGCTTTTTTGGGTGTCTGAGTCAGCGACTGCATCATGACTTGGTCATCTCAGCACTGAACCAAAACACAAGGATAGAACCCCTAAACTCAGGACACATAAAAGAATACCTGCTAGGCAGTGACAACCTGCTCTGGGGTGGCTCTTTGAGAACATTTACCCCTTCTCTCCAGGTAACTCCAGAAAGCCTGTTAAGATTGCTTTACATCTTTATTACCAAGGTATTTAACCATAAATACTTAACCCACACTACGTAACTAAACAAATACTGCATCCCAGAGTACATGGTGCAAAACCTCTGCAGACCCACTATTTAGATTCCAGGCTGCTGTCATGAATTAACTTTTCAAGAAGGTATTAATGGTCCAGCCTCTTGATTTTTCACTTCTCAGCTCTGTTGCCTCTCAGCCTTGTAAGCCTATTACTGGATTGCTGCAAAACCTATTTACCTCTGAAGCCTGAAATTCCCAACTGTCAGGCAGAAAAGATATTTAGTAATTAATGTAATCCTGGACAAGACATCTGTCAAGGCAAAGGGCAGAGGATAGAGTACATTTAATATTCATATTCTTGTGTTATCAGACACATAAAATACAGGTTGTGTTATTTTGAGGCTATCAGTCTCTCTCTATACACACACATGCATGTATGGCATTTGATGAAAACAGTCAGGCACAGCTTCTGAGGGCTTTCTCCCAGTCTCTAGAAACCAGCATTTTTTACCCAAAAGATAATACCTTCTTTGATACATGGATGTACAGATGAGGCTACAACCTAAACCATCATTTTTCTTCTGTTGCTTCTACTAACAGCACTCATACACTCAGGTACTCTTCAGCAAAGAGCCAAAATGCTACAGCTTTACAACATGTCTAGTCTCTGAAAGACCTCACTTTCATCAGTTCCCCTATTTTAAGCAATTCCAACACAACCCAGTGCTAGGCACCATCAGGAGAACGCCCAGGGCCACCCCTCTGGATATTGAAGCACTGAGCTGACTTTCACTCTCCATCCTTTGGAATTTCAAGGCTGGAGAAACATGCCAATTTACTGAGCAGCACAAAGCAGCACCAGATATTAGCTCTACGCTTGGCATTCTTTAATTTATGTCTTCCCACAATCTGTTACAGCCCAGAAGCTGGTGAGCTCACTGCTCTGATCCATTATACCACGTGCCATCACTGTTCAGCAGCTCCTTACTCCAAGCTCACTAATACAATTAGTTTTGACTCGCTGGGCTCCAGACAGGAGCAAAGAGGAGCAGGGCTGGGGGGCTGGCAGTGCCTCTGATGCCAGCAGCCCTCTGCACTGCTGCCTGCCCTTTCCCATCCACAATGTGCACTTGACCATGTCCCACATTAATCCAACTTAGCAAAGTGGTTTAGTCAAAGCCAGACAAAAACAACTGTGTTTGGCACTTAGTATTACATGGGATAAGCCTGCATTTACTTGACTAATGGTAGAATGTTCTTGGAGAAGCTTTGGAGAAGAGCTTATCTGAGACAATACAGGACTACACAGGGCTCTTCTACAGCATCTACTGCTCCCTCTGATAGGTTTGGACAGACAGGGCACAAATGAAACAGAATCAATAGGTTGGAAAAGACGTTTAAGATCATCAAGTCCAACCATTCCTGCCCTATGCTAAACCATATCCCTAAGTACCTCATCTACCCACGTTGTAAACACATTCAGGCATGGTGACTCAGCCCCCTCCCTGGGCAGCCTGTTCCACATCCCCACAACTCTTTCAGGGAAGAACTTTTTCCTAACATCTGATCCTGTCCTGGCACAGCTTGAGGCCATTTCCCCTTCTGCTTGGCTAAAGAGATCATGGCCCATGTCTCTGCAGTCTCCCATCAGGTCAGTGTAGGTGGTGATAAGGTCTCCCCTCAGCCTCCTCTTCTCCAGGCTAAACATCCCCAGCTCCCTTAGCCACTCTTCATAGGATTTACTTTCCAGCGCCTTCCCCAGCCTGGTTGCCCTTCTTTAGACTCACTCCAGGACTTCAATGTCATTCTTGTAGTGAGGGTCCAGAACTGGACCCAGCACTCGAGGTGCAACCTCACCAATGCCGAGTACAGGGACACAATCATCTCCCTGGACCTACCGGCCATGTTATTTCTGATACAAGCCAGGATGCCATTGGCCACCTTGGCCACCTGGGCACACATTGGGGTCTACCCTAAACACTTATTAAAGCTCCAGTCCACATTTGCTTTAAATTATTTTATCTATGTTGGGAAAAGTCTTGTGGTTACATAACTAATTATTCCAACCTTAACTGACTTTGATGATATAAGCAAATATCATATTCTGGTTTCGTAAGTGAGAGATTGACTGATAAGTCTCCACGCGTTTGCTGTGACCTTGGCCACAATGACACCATCAGGGAGGGAACAGGACTGCACATGCGTTGCCTCCAGCACATGCTGAAGCAATTGAGAAGTTACACTGATCAGTTGAGATTTTAGGAAAGCCACAACAGTACTCATAACATCCCTCACATTTACTCAAAGATCAGTTAAGGAAAACATCCAACATCAGCAGTTGCCACAGACAGCTTATTTCCCTGTAGGACAGATCTGTCTTCGGTTAATTCAGACGGTGACTTCATCACAAAATACCTGCAGGTTTTCTCTTGGGATATGATTCCAAAGACCTGAAGGCAATGGCATTCAGAGCCCTGTGAGCACCTTGCTCACAGGAGGTTGCTCTTCCAGCTGAGGGACATCCACCATCTGTCATCTTGTTTCTTTCCTCTGTGCCTGTTCACAAGTTCAACCTTCTGCCCGTTTGCTTCAGTGACAAATTGAGTTGCTACAGGCATTTTGGAAAGCAGGCAGGGGCTTCAGAGTAGAGCAGGACCTTTGAAAGCAACTGCATTTTTGGATGTTGATGCTGAGCTAAATTCAGTTTGAGTTTTTCTTGCTGTGTAATAGACTCTTAAGTTTTCTGCCAGAGGCATCACCCTTTGATTAACACAAGAAAAACAGACACTGGCATGAGTAGGACAGCAAAATTTGGATCTTAAAGGATGTTTTCATTTGTGCAACATGTCTCATTATTTAAACTTGCATTCACCAAAGAGCAATTTTCAAAACCACAACTTCTACAGCTGCCACAAATCCTGTCCCAGGAAACAGAAGGTATTTCTCTATTCAGGTACATGAAAGCAGATACAGTCCAGAGTCACAGAACCGTAGGGGTTCAAAGGCATCTCAAGAGATCATCAGGTCCAATCCAAATTCAAAAGCTTCTTTTATTTTTTGCCTTTGCCACAATCACAGGAGATTTCCCAGTGAAATCAACACTCACCACCCAATGTCAACATACCCAGAGTCATGTACAGTTTTAGTCTGAATGGGACCTTTGAAGACTTGGCCCATCACCCTGTCCAGATAGGACTAGGGTTGGGTTAGGGGGCTCAAGACCTTGTCCAGACTGGTTTTGAATACCTCCATGCCACCTTCCCAACACATGCCAGGCAACCAACACTGCAGTAAGGCTGCAGTCACAACTCCTTCTCCTGGACTTGAATGGAACCTTCATTTGTTTTCTCCCCTTGACCTGCAGAGGTGGTGGCAGGAAACATCCCCCATGCAGTGGGGGGACATTGGTGGGCACCCATGGGATTCTGGCTGATAACCTCTCAACTGCACTTGGGAAGTGACCAGAGGCTTTAAAGCAAAGGCATCACCAAAAGCAATGTAAGTAAATGCAAGAGCCAAAAGATCCACTCCTAGATGGGTGAAGAAGCAGCAGTAGGATCACAGGATGCTTTGAGCTGTTTAAAAGGAAACAGCCTCTTGTTGTATGAACTACCACATCAAATCCTTAGAAATAAATTGGTCTGGTTTGACAGATTTCAACTGAAAGAGCAGCAGCTTTACAAGCCACAGCATGTGATGCCTCTCCTTCAGGGAAGGGGTTGGCCTGCTCAAGGCCTTGCAGCCATGCAAGGTTTGAAGGAGACCAGGGTAAAGCTTTTCAAAACTACAGGAGCAAGTTTGGGAAGGAAAACAAACATTCCAACTTCCTTTCATCATCTGTACATTAAACCCCCATGTAATCTAGCAAGCTGCTATATAGTAAGTAGGCACACACATGCCCTGTCACCCTGCTCAGTGATCTTTGATAAGAAACATTCCCAAACTTGAACGGTTATGGGTATTCCTCTCAGTCTGCTGGAAGCCACTACACATATATACGGGTATTTTCACGCAGGCACTCTACTCTTCTCAGTTTCATATATACACACGTATATATTTATGGCACTGTTTACTGCCAAACTAAAACTAATTTCCTTCCTAGTTCACTTTTCCCACCAGAGATAGGAGCAGGTGTTAGTGGTGTTAATCTGAATTTCCATTAAAAATACAAATGTTCCAATTTCTACCCTAGCTTTACCTAGCCAAGAAATATGCTCAGCTGCAAATCTACCAGAAGTAGGGGAAGGAAGGATGAGGCAAGGCTCAATCTTTTTTTTTATAGAAGATTCAGATTTGCACTGCATTTCATATCCAGAAGGTCCTGAGAAATCCTACCAGCACTCAATATTAGTAAGGAGAGGAGCAAAGAGGAAAGCGTAAGATAAGACTGAGCTCTGAAAATATGAACATCGCATTCAAATACTCCCAAATACAGAGGGATAACAAAGAGAACTCTTCAGAAGCCAAATAGCACGTTCCTTTTCCTTTTTAAACTTATGCCTATCAAAAAGTCATATGTTCTTCAAAGATCCTTTTACTCACAGAAGATTTTTCACTCCTGGTGCCAGGAAGACAAAGATCGGTTTTCCAACCACAGCAGTTTGCAAAGTCGAAGGGCAACAAACCCCCTTTTGTTTTGTCAAAATGAAAAAGCACAAAGGTTTATAAATCAGTGTAAAGGAGGAGGGTAGCAAGTTCTGCATTTACAGGCATACTTGCTTTCAAAGGAGTTTGGTATCTGAAGTACTGAGCCCTTTGAAAACCCAAGGATTGATTTTTCTGTATTAAAAGACAGCTCACCTTCCCTCCCCCTTTCTTTTAAAACTGATTCTGCCACAGAATAATAAACCCAAAAATTATTTATTAAATACCCTGGTATTACTGGTAAAAGGAATATAGCTATATAATAAGGTGATTTTATTGAATGCAAAAATTACGTAGAAAAATATAGTCTTTTGGACTTCACCTATTATGTTCTCACTCAGACTTTCCCCATGTACATTTTCCTGTACTAGACCATCTGATAGCCAGGCTTTATAGGTTCATGCTGCAGGAGATGCAACAAGCAGAAAGGCTTCAGCATCCCTACATTTAAGAACACATGGCAACGTTTTCAGAAGTGCCTCATACAGTGGATCAGTTCTCATTTTGAAACCAATTCTGACATCAGTATTTGAAAAAAATAATATACTCTTTCAATAAAAGATTCTGTTGAGGTACTAACTTACTAATGAAATTAAATAATGATACTGTATTAAGCTCTCAACGCTTTGATTAATTGTATACCTGGCTAATTGCATATTTAGATGATTGATCTAAGTGATCTAAATATGCAGTCCCATGTCTGCATAGATAAAAAGTATTTTCCTGCCTCCATCCAAATGACAGAAAAGACCTTACTGCCAGCAAAGCATTCCCATTCACTTCCCACATTAGATATCCACTGTTAGTTATACTTCTTTACCCATTATCCTGAAAATGCAGAACATACCTTTTATTCACTGCTTGCTTAGAATACTTTTTGTGCCTACAACACCACATAGGAAACATTTTTATTTCCACATTTTCTAACTAGGGATATCCATACTGCCCGACCATCTCCAATGAAACACACAATTTCTTTTGAGCATAGTTGTTGCATTACATCAGCTGGGCACTATTTGGAAAGTTAAATCTCCTTTTTTTTTTTATTTATGTGATTTCACCCCAGAAATCAACTGGGAACACCCCACACCAACCACAGTTACCCAGCCACCAATTGGTGCCCACACTTGCAACCTCACAGGTGGCTCAGAGCTGCCATCACCATGGGGTTCATGCTGTCTATGTGCATGCACACACACAAGGGGCTGTGCAAACAAAATACTATGGGTACTCTTGGATTACTCTCAATTGTTCTCTCAAATTATTCTCTTTCGATGGAATTTAGACCGATTTTGGTAATGCTAAGAAAAAAAACACACAGAAGAATTTAAAAGGCAAATTAGTATTCCTTTGATCATTACGTGCAGCACTTTTAATGGACTGCCTTATTTCCACCAAATGAGACCAATTATTTTCTCAGATATCTTTCATCATCATCTACACAAGCTAATAAATCCCTCCTTACCAACGAAACCAGCCACTTGTCAGCCAGTCATTTAGCACAGTTTCTGAAGGCCTGTCTCTCTGCTTGTATTTGAAACCCTGATTTCTATTTTCTATGACCATCATGTGTTTTAGCCATTTCCCTTTAAGGCAATTATTTCAATTTAGTACTGGATGTAAGATGTTAACATTCAATAGACCTTTTCTAAACGGGTAATTTATGCCGTGGTATTCAGCGTAGAAACATCTACTGAAGCTGAAGAACAATTTATATGAATTGGAAAAAAGAAGTTTAGACTGCTGTTAGCAAGTGGCTATGGAGCAAATAAAAACATTTATTTTAAAAACACCCCTTTGGGAAGAGGCTGGATCTAAAAAGTGATGGAAGACTTAACCTCACAAGCTCTCCACAGCATCAACTTGCAATGAAGTCCAGAAGACCTGGGAGAACCAGACTATGGACTTTACCCTTTAAACTATTTTTTTTTTTTAAATTAAATAAGAGAATTACTCTATAGCAACAGTTTTCAGGGAAATAACAAAGGATTTCACTATCTGCTGACCCGTGAAAGTTACCATGGATTGTTTTCTTCTCGCTTTTTCTCTCCCAGGCTGTGGCTCACAGGGATCGGGGAGCGGTACATCCAGATTCCGAAGGTGTCCTGGACCCCCGAGATGCTCCTCCAGCAAGGCACAGGGAGCTCTGATTCACACGCGCAATCACAAACCCGTCCCACTCCAGCCACCCAGACTGGGGGGCCGGCTGGAATACAGACACTCCTTGGAAGCATACCTGGAGCTGGGCGAGTTGAGGGAGAGTAGACTGGGAGTAATTAGCATGAGAAGAAATGTTAGGCGATGCTAACATCGGGCAATTATCCCTTTTAACAGGTGCTAAGTAGTGTTAATTGACTGCCAGGGACTCCAGGCTCCCGGGTTCCTCAGAGGAACCGCTCAGCACAACGAGCTGATGAGGGAAGAAATACCGGGAACGCCAAAAAGTAAGGCAAGATGATTCAGAACGAGGAGTCTGGATTAATGTTTCAGACTGCTGTCGTGAGACTAATTGGATCCTGGCAGCTGAGCCCCTCTGATGTTAAGACTTCCCTGTTACCCATCACAGGATGCCCAAGGAAAGCCAGCAGATCCAGGTATCCCGTACATCTGTCAACTCTGCTGACACAGGCTTGCATGAAAATTCATGAGTACCAACAGAAATCCATCTGTTGAAGACAGACAGCTACCACATTTTGTTTCAACTCTTGAAGCTTCTAGAGCAATAGCGAGCAAAGCCAGATAAAATCATCACCACAGGTTACCTATCGCCCACGGTGGGTTTTTCATTCAGCCTAGTAACAAGGAGTTTACCCCAGCTCTGGTAATCCTACACAACCCCACTGTGTAGGGGCATCTGCTGCTAAAGGCAGAGAGCTGGGCTGGCTCAGCCTGGGGAGAGCTCTGAGCCCCTCGAGGAGCTCCAGGAGAGCTGGAGAGGGGCTGGTGCCAAGGGCAGGGAGGGCCAGGCCCAGAGGAATGGCCTTCAGCTGTAGGAGGGTGATGGAGGGGCTGGGAGACAGCAGGGAGGGGGGAAGCCCTAGCACAGAGTGCCCAGAGAAGCTGGGTCTTGCCCCTGTATCCCTGGCAGGGTTCAAAGCCAGGTTGGATGGGGCTTTGGGCACCCTGGGCTGCGGGGTGTCCCTGCCCATGGCAGGGGGTGGGACTAGATGGGCTTTAAGGTCCCTTTCCACCCAAATCATTGGCATGGACAACTGTGCAAGGCTGTCAGCACAACCACACTTTTGGCATTTGACTCATCCTATCAGTACCTGTGCCACGTTTACAGACCAAAATGGGTTATGCTGGTGGGGTTATTGAGCATCACTACATTCCTTTTAGCATGCCAGAAAACCCTGAGGTCTTTTTGCACATTCCCAAGTGACACATACAGTTCCCCCTAACCCCAAACTTTCATATAAGAGATCTTCACACATCAATTGCAACCCCACAGTGTAGCCAAGTGTTGCAGAGCTGGAAGAACCTTCCACAGAAGTAAAAACGGAGCAGGAGGAGCTCGACTCTAAAAGCACATTTTTCCAAACCATTGAAGGTAATTTCAGTGCAATCAGCATTTCTGTTGCTATTCAGACACTTAGAGTAAATTAACCCCTCTAAAGCCCAGATGACATAACATACATGGAAATAATATCACTCTACTTGCATTAATAACAGAGGAATTTATTTAATCCTTTATTTTGCAGACCTTATGAGTCATTATTGCAGTATGCTGTGCAACCCTATTCTTAGGTGCAATATAGCTCTTATTAGGGCTGTTGAAAACTGGCACACTGCTCGCTGACATCAAGGTAACCCACAAGGACAAGTAGATGAAGGTCTAGCCCTGAGACTCCTTAATTTTAATCAGGTATTTCAAAAACCTAAAATGTAAATAAAAGGAAAAAAATGAAAAGAAAATTTTCCTTCATAGACTCATTTTTGCTTTTTGTGTGTGTAAGAACATAAAAAAATAGCCACAGATGTTCAGTTAGTGTTACCTAGCCCAAGTTTTCATCTCCAACACTGCCCATAGACAGATGGTATCTGAAAACCAAAGGAAGTGTAAGAGGGCTGGTATTTACAACACGTCCCCCAGATAATCTCTCAAGCTTAAACTATTTTCAGGTTGTTATCTATTCTGCAGAAAGCTAACCCCCCCCACCCCCCCGCAGTGATTACTGTAAATTCAAAGCAAGTCCTTTTCCTGCCTGTGTTTCCTGTAAGCATTTGTTCTAAGCTATAACAGATTTCCTTCTCTTCAAAATTTGGTAATTGGCTGACTTAAATATATCCTCAACTAATTTTATTTTATGCCAACAGGAAACATCAGCACCTTCAGTATTTTTGATTAAATACAAGGAGGTGTTTTTACATCCCATTAAAATTAACTGTCTGATTTACTACTTAAAAAAAATATATCACACAGCAGAGCAAGTAATTCTTGCTTCCACGGATGAGGCTTCCAGTTAAATCTTCTACTCATTCCTGTTGAGCCAGTGCCCACTTACAAATGTTTGTAGCAGATATCCCAAACCACTGCTCTCATAAAAGCTATTTTTTTCCAAGGAGTGGTGCTTTTGGGAGTTTTCTTTCCAAGAAGTCACAGCAGATTTTTAAGCAGCACTAATTGTAAGCAGGTGGGATGAGCACAGCCACAATTGGAACTGCATCTTCAGTTCACACATCTCTTGATTTACAACTGAGCAACACGATATAACACAATGTGAATTTTGAAGTGCAGTACCCAGACAATAAAGCTTCACTCATTTCACTCTATCCTTACGTATAATGCAGTAACAATCACCATAAACTTTAAATCACCTTTCTACAAAGCAATTTCAATACAACAAGAAGATTGGTCTGTGACTGATGTCATACACAGCAGGAATTTCTCATGAGGATGCTCTTAATATCCAAGTGAACATATTTCGTTGAAAATAAGCCTTCAGAGCCCAACTAATTTGGTCAGGATGCCATCTGAGTAAAACACTCCATTTTTGTTCCTCTGTAGTTGTATTTCTCCTCACATTTTACTTTCCACCCTTGTTTCTAAGAAGGGCTTTCCATCACCAAGAAATCTGCATGAACATCTTCACCTTTGCTGGTCATTTCTGCAACCCTTCAATAAGGTTTCATAGAGATGAATGATTTGTGCAAGGCAAATGTTTTATTCATGTTTGGAAATGACCCAGATGAAACCTGAAATAATAATTCACTCCTCTCTGTTTTTAAGAGGAAGGCTGTGTCTTGGATTTAACTGTAAAGTTTTTTAATAATTGCTAGTGACAAATTGTTTTCTCACTGGAACCTATTTATACCTTGTCTATAGATAGAGTCGGACTCAAATGCTGTAATTTTAATACCCAGCAAGGTGTTAGAGAAGTAATTTTTAAGCTTTCTCCTGAAGCCTTCACTCTGTGTGAATCCGTCTGAACATACAGCACAAATGGATTAACGGCTTCTCCAGTATAAAGTCAGCGATTACTGGTCCTGGCAGGCACACAAACTTTTAAGTGACATCTGCCAGACTGGCCCAAGGAGCCACGTCCAGAAATCAAAACAGGAGAAGTGTCTAAAAGCCTCCACAAGACAACTTCATCTCTCTTCAGTCCATTTTCTTAACAAGATTACGATGTCCCTGTACAACTGCCCAGTGCATTGAAAGCACAAAAAACCCCCACACCCTACAAGCAGAACTATAACATATAATATAATGCTATACAGCATTAGCAATGCACCTCTTCATGCCTGTGATCTCTGCTAAACATAACCACCACATGAGCTATGCTAAATAGGAAACCTAAGCTTCTTCCCATATTATTAGCAAAGGAACTTAGAATCATAGAATCACCTGGGTTGGAAAAGACCTTTATGATCCAGTCCAACCACAGCCCAACCCTGCCTATAGTCCACCTCTAGACCATATCCCCAGGCACAACATCCACACCCCTTTTAAATCCTTGCAGGGATGGTGACTTCACAACCTCCTGGGGCAGCCTGTTTCAATACTTGACAACCCTTTCAGTAAAGAAATTCTTCCCCATGTCTAACCTAAATCTCCCAGTGTAATTTCAAGCCATTTCCTCTCATCCTATTGCTTGTTACCAGAGAGAAGAGACTGACCCTCATCTCTTTACACCCTCCTTGCAGATAGCTGTAGAGAGCTGAGAGGTCTCCCCCCATCCTCCTTTTCTCAGGACTAAAAATCCCCAGCTGCCTCCGCTGCCCCTCATAGGATTTAGACTCCAAACCCTTCACCAGCTTTGTCGCCCTCATCTGGACACACTCCAGCATCTCAACACCATTCCCGTAGCGAGGGGGCTCAAAACTGGACACAGCACTTGAGGTGCGGCCTCACCAGAGCTAGGGATAACAGAACAATAATGGAATATTAAAAAAAAATATTCCATTATAATGGAATAAGAAAACTTAGCCTAAGTTCTCGAAACTATTTTCCTTTTAATAACAAATACTCATAGATTTTCTGTGCACAATATGCCAAAGTCCTTTCCTAGACTTAGAAAATTCAGGTTTGCCTTATTGCTTTGTTTTTCTCAAGGTGACTTCATCAAAACTGAAGACTCCAGATATTGATTGGAGAAACTAGAAATACATTTAGAATTACAGTGGCATTCTCTTTAGCATCTTGCTTTCCAAGTTTCTCTTAAAATTGTCTTTTTGATTAATTATAACTAAACTAGGTAAGAGGTACTGATGCAAAATTTTACAGGATTTGGATTCAAGCTTTCCAGAGCATCCTGAGTGGAAGTCAAGCAGGTAATTGAAGTTCAAGCTGAAATCCAAGTTATGGGGCATATGGATTCGAAACATGATTTAGGGTTATAATTTTTCCTTAAAAAAGCTCTATTTACTTCAACAATTATTTTTGTGACCAAAAAGCCACACAAAACTCAAGACAACAGATAAAGAGTAGCCTCTTAAAATCATTTGCTAAGAAAATATTTACAGCTGTAGAGTCACAGAGTCTTTATGGCTGGAAACAACCTCTATGATCATCAGATCCAACCATCAACCCAACACCACTATGTCTACTAAACCACTTCCCAAAGAGCCCCACCTACACTTTTCAGAACGCCTCTGGGGATGCAGGAAGAAATATGACTCTCCTTCTGCTTGCCTCAAAGCAAACCAAACTGCCAGGGCAGTTTTGTCTGAGGGAGGTCAGACTGTGTTATCATGAACATTTGCTTGCATCCATGGTGGTAGAGCCATGGGAGGACCCACACCTAGGGAAAAGCTGCAGTTGAGCTGGGAACAGATCACATTTAAAGCTTACATAACTTTGTACTTATATACTCATGGAAAGTGCTAAGCAGTTTTCACAGCCTCCAGCTAATTGTACTATTAGTAAAGTTATTCGTTATAGGGAAAAAAAATACCAACCCAAAAACCACCAAAAGCTGATGTTCCAGCTTCTTCAAAGTAGAATAGTTATCACAAGATTGATTTCATTGTAACATCCAAAAAGCCAGCAGAAGTCCCACTATTTATAGGAACACATCTATAACTGCCAGACAGGATGCCTATTTTCAGCCTCATCTTTTATTATGATTTCCCTGGGAGAAAACAAAGACAAGCGCCATCCAGCTCCAGCGTGTAACTCAATTGGATCAGCCTCACCAGAAATGATCTCTTCAGAAACATTTCTTACTCATAATAAAGACCTCTCTATAATCAACTGCTCGGTATCTTTCAGAAGCCTGTAACCAAATCCAGTTCAGAGGTTTTAGCAGCTGTCAGTTGATGTGCTGCATTCAGGCTTCGAATGCAGCTAGTTAAGAATGTGAAGAACTGGGTAAATTACATAAAACTCAGGCTAAATCACACTCACTAATGAAATTGATTAGGACAAAAAACCCCACCCAATATTGAAGTGAGAGGTTGAGAAGAGAATTTCAGTGTTCTATCAAGAAAAGCAATAATAGCTAAATGAAGAGGTAACAACTAAATCTTTCTGGGGTTCCTTCTCCCCCACTCCCACCCCAAAAAGTATTTTAAAATTAAGATAGTATAAAGTACAACAAATCAGATATTGAATTACATCCCTGAACGACACACCCAGTCTCTTAGTGTTTTGAGGTTAAGGACCAAGTTCAGGGAAGACACACTTGCTCTGCAGCTACAATGAGCCAGGGGCACAGAAACTGCTGTGAATAAAATTCAGAATTGCATCACTTCTCCAATAAGCTTAACAAACTATTCCACAGCTTGAAATGCTCATTTATGATAAACCATCTTACCTTCACCTACTGTTATTTGGGGGGTTATTCTCAGGTTTGCAACACAGATTACTGACAGGGTTGTGTTTCTAAAGGCAGGAGAAAAAAGGGGAGGGGAATTCCGATGAATAAGAAAGCCTTCAGCTTTAAAGCTAATCCAGCATTAGCTTCAGGGTCTAACATTAACGGGCATCCAGCTCTGCAAACAATTGCCAACGTGAGACAACTCTTTGGATTTTGATACCAAATCTCCAGTATGCCTGGGAAGCGCAGAGCATCCATGTGGAATAATCCAGAGATAAAACCTGAAGACAGGAGCATTTCTTCGCCTCACTGTCCAGGTGAGGATACTTTAGAAACAGGGGAATTTCAATCTAAGGCAGCCATATGGGATTTTGTAGTTTCAAAGAAACATGACAGAACAGAGGCAAGTGAGGAAATAGCTGCAGCTAAAAACAGTCAGGTCCTGGGGTTAAATGGAGACAAGTTGTCAAGTTGCACTTGAAACGTTCAGATACCCTGCGAGGCTTTTTCTTTAAGCCAACACAAGGATTATCCCCAAATAAGTCTCTACACCTTTCTGTGGTGACAGATAGATAAAGAAGATGAAACAAAAGAAGCTGGCTGGAACTCTTACTCCTGGGCAGACAGGACCAACACAGCTCAACGTGAACATAACCTGGGCTCCACACCACATCACAAGCATCCTGGCACGGCTGTTCCCACACAGACTCAGCCTGGTTTAATGCCAACATGGAAATACGCATACAAATATACATAAAAATATAAAAGATTTGTGTAATAACATTTTTTCTCCTCAAAATTCTTTCTTCTGTCTCATATCTCTGGACCATCTGTGAGATAACTGATCACAGATCCCAGGAGGTCACCTGTGTCCCAACACAGAAGGGCAGAGCCTGAACAAAACCAAGGGATCCCAACACCATGGTCATACAGGGTTTGGGTATAACTGCTGAGAAGCTGGAAATCATGTTTGTAAGAAAGCACTGATTCATCAGAAATAAAGCCTGATAAAATAATGGGTTTTCTAGAAGTTTGAAAGCTCTGGCTTTGTCCGAATATTTTTTCTTATAAGTTGTCTGAAAGCCCTGTTTCCTAACTCAAAGCACACAAGTTATCAGAAACCTTTTGAAAGACCCAATACCCTTCCTCCTTCTTCTTCACATGTCTCAGACTTAAAATTTCTGATTTCCAAGATTTTGATTTTAAAAAAGGGGTATACACATAGACTGGTGCAACCTATAAAGAACAGGAAGCACTGCTGATGGACATCAGATCTCCTGCAAGCACACAAGAGGCTGTACTACAACACCGCATCACCAACATCAGCCATGATTTAAACCACTTTTCCACTGGGCTAAGAGGACGCACATGGATAGCCACATCTCAAGCCAAGGTCAGAAATTTTGTAGCTCTGTAACTTGAACACAGCCAAACCTTCGGCCACAACCTTCCCCACAAGCTCATTTCCAGAATCAGCCCCGTGGTTTTCCCAAACATCCCTGCCTGCTTCTCCACGTTATTTCTTATCAGAAAATGGTATTTTTCATTTAAATGTCTGGATTAGAAGCACACCAAAATAAACAAAACATTGCTATACTTGGAATAATAATGTTTGAAGTATGTGATTGGAAACATGAGAAAGCAGAGATATTTTACTGGGAACTTAGTAACAAAAGTTATTAACTGTCGGAATTAATTGTCTAAGTTAACATGCACTGTCGGACAGAAAGACTAAATATATTTTAATAGTACACAGAGATGCTTTAGGGAATTCGCTGCATTAAGGAATGAACATATATGTTCATATATGCTATATATGCCAATGGCATCCTGGCTTGTATCAAAAATAGTGTGGGGAAGTGATTGTGCCCCTGTACTGGGCACTGGTGAGGCTGCACCTCGAGTGCTGGGTCCAGTTCTGGGCTCCTCACCATAAGAAGGACACTGAGGCTCTGGACCGAGTCCAGAGAAGGGCAACCAGGCTGGGGAAGGGGCTGGAGGGCAAATCCTCTGAGGAGCGGCTGAGGGAGCTGGGGGTCTTCAGCCTGGAGAAGAGGAGGCTGAGGGGAGACCTTCTCCCCACATGCACTGACCTGACTGGAGGGTGGAGAAAGGTGGGTGATGGTCTCTTCAGCCAGGGGACAGGAGATGGGACAAGGAGCAATGGGCTCAAGCTGTGCCAGGGCAGGGTCAGATCAGATGTGAGAGAAAAGTTCTTCCCTGGCAGAGTTGTGGGGCTGTGGCACAGGCTGCCCAGGGAGGGGGCTGAGCCAACCTTCCCTGATCATGTTTAAAAAAAAGGGTAGATGAGGTATTTAGGGATATGGTTTAGCTTAGGATGGGATTGGTTGTACTCCGTGATCTTTAAATGTCTTTTCCAGCTTTGTGATACTGTGATAAATAATCATTTCCAACAGCCACTACAAAACTTATCTCAATAGTGTTTGCAGGCTGTGGGAAAATATTTTCACTTTTTTAATAACTTCCAAGAAAGAGATAAAAATTAAGGTGCACAAAACTCATTAAATCCCAATAAATATCAAAACAATTTTTTTTTTTACTTGATTTACTTTGACTGAATATGCCTCACTGCTAACCAGCAAATGTCTTGGAAAACTAAAGTAATTGCAGGAATCAGAATTAGAAGGGAATTTGAATTCAATCTCTCATAACCAGAATATTAATACCAAGAGATTCTTGAACCATAGTTAAGTTTATTTCATGCCATTAAACACTGGCACTTATTTTATCTGACATTTAATTCTGCTCAGGCAGTAACAGTTCAGTAACTCAAATAAGTGCAACTGTAAATATCTAAGAAGTGGAATTTACCCCAAGACATTGGAGTTACATCAGTCCCAAAGAAATTTAGGAAAAATGCCAAAAAGAAAAAGGGGGATCCTTTTTTGCTCTAATTCCATATGCCTGACAACACCTATGTACTAGGAAAAAATGGCTCACCCTGTTCTCATCTGCAAAATGAAATAATCATCTTAACACATGAGGCTTTATGCTGTTGTGTTTATGTTACTGAGAATATGGGTTAAGAGTTGGACTGTGAATTCAAGAAGCCATGTAATTCTTCTATTCTGAGAAGACAACAAAAAGCCTCCCCACAGCTTGGCACTCTGCTTCCTAATTCGAAGTGCAGCCCCAACCATCACCCAGCTTTCTCCTTAAGGGGAACAATTGCTATGCAGAGATTACAGGTATCACCCCCTCTGCTGCCTACAAGCTGTTCCATGGTATGATTCATGGGATGTTATCCTTCAACATAAGCCAGTGAACTTTGGTCAGACATTGGACCAGGCTGCCAGAGAGTGGAGTCACCATCCCTGGAGGTGTTCAAACAACATGTATGACATGGTTTAGTTAACATGGACAAGACAGTTGGACTTGATATCTTTGAAGTCTTTTCCAACCTTAAAGATTCTGTGATTGTGCAACTTTCTTACAGACAGCAGGACCACAGCAACTGGGAACCACACCTTAAGAGGCTGTGCAAAACCATGCTGGAGCCAAAAAACTTCATCCAGGACTTGCTACAAACTTAGTGGGCTGCCAAAAGGTATGACCCCAAACTGCCTCTTTTCTCCTGGTCTCCACTGAAAGACAAAACGCCTGTAACATGCTCTAAACAGGCCACCCACTGAAGAGAACAAGGTGGATTTTAGAAGGAATAACCACTCTAACATACTCATTTTCCAGAGAAGCCACCTTCAAACTCTCATCTCCCTTGCACATTAAACATAAGAGGGGAAGGGAAAAAAAAAGAATAGCTTCCCAATTTATCCCAAAAGATAAAAGTGGGAAGATTGGCAGGATAATCTAGGGCACGAGGTTGATATTATATAGAAGAAAGATCACGTGGTTAGAACAGAACACGTGCTGGTTGGCATGGAGGAGGGAAAAATGTGTCTCAAAAGTACCTTTATAGGAGTTAAAGTGCCCTTCCCTCTGAATATTAGACTTAATTTGATGGCAAATTGTCTTCAGAAGTCAGTGATTATTTAGTAGTTACCTTTTACTCACTTTGATTTCTTAATGAACTGAAAAATCTTTAAAACTCAAAGGTCTTTAGATCCCTGATGAGCTGTTACAGATATTTCTGAGCTAATTCCATCACCTGGACCATAGCTACAGAAATATAAATGGAGAAGCTCATACCTATAGATCATACTTTGTCACAGAGCCCAGCAAGCCCATGATAACCTACCTCACTTGAAATCTGCTCCTGGGAGACCTTCACACATCAAGATTTTCTAGTTCCCAGAGAGCTCTTCTGCCTTAAGCATATTTGATAAATAAACAATTTTGACAGCAATGTCATAACAATGACAAAACCTATTACATGCCATCCAGGATCATAGAATCATAGACTGGTCTGGGTTGGAAGGGGCCCCAAGGATCACAGAGCTCCAAGCCCCTGCCACAGGGACACCAACCTCCAGGTACGAGCTACACAAGGTTGCCCAGGGCCCCATCCAACCTGGCCTTGAACAGCCCAGGGATGGAGCATCTACCCCCTCTCTGGGCAGCCTGTTCCAGCTCCTCACCACTTTCTCTGTAAAGAGCTTCCCCCTAGTATCTCATCTAACCCTTCCTTCCTTTAGCTTTAATCCATCCCCCTTGTCCTGCCATTATCTACCCTGTAACAAGCTGATTCCCCTCCTGTTTCTCTGCTCCCTTCAGGGACTGGAAGGCTGCAATGAGGTCCCCCCACAGCCTTCTCTTCTCCAGGCTGAACCAGCCCAGCTCCCTCAGCCTCTCTTCATAGGGGAGGTGCTCCAGCCCTCTAATGGATGCCATCACCCTCTTTCTAAACAGACACAGAACCAGTGCTAGCTCAGGAGAGCATCCTAAACCCTCTACATCGACACAAGCCCATCCTTTCTCAAGCTTTGTTTGATCTACTGCCACACTGCTCTACCCAACTCATCCTCAGAAGTATTTGGACAGGAATTGTTTCTCAAAGTATATTTATGAAGTCATATGGGAGGCAAACTGCTTTTACCAGAGAGAATGGGATTAACACATATATATGTGGCACACAAGGCAAAGCACTGAATGGGATGACAAAGAAAAGCAGCAAAATATAATAGCCTCTAATGATTATTATTTTTCTTATCTTAGTGTTGTATGTAAATTTAAATTGCTATATTCTGTTTTTGTTTAGAGGATGTAATAGGATAAAGGCATTTGCAGACTGGTCATTTCATGCTGTATTTGTATTGACAAGAAAGATAACTTCTACAAATGTATTATGAACTGCACACCATGTTTTAATTGCTGAAGGAGGCAGACCCTGAAATTCCACTCCTATTTTATTTATTCAAGTTTAACCATTTATCTTCACAATTGTTTCAGCTTTTCCCACTTTGTCAAGAAAATAAGAGTTACAGGTGGCAGGTTATCACATAAATAGGTATTCCCTTGTTTTGGCAGCACTGCAGTTGGATGCAAGACTTCTCTTCAGTGGAATCCATGAAGATATAAATTTTACCAGAATAAAAATAATGTACAAAATACCAGTTGAGGTCTTACGGGGACAGGAGCTGGGGTGGTGGCTCACTATGGCATACTCAAAAGGGCTGGATCAACATCAGCTTTAGATGTTTAAGTGGGAAAAGGGATGCAGAGGGGTGGGAGGGATGATGGGGGGTGTGATTCATCCCCTTGCATCACAGCTCTGTTAGCGTGCTTTCATACAGAATAATGCTCAGGAGTCCTATGGTGTGATGTTATGTATTGCCTAGTGGAATTATGCAAAGCTGTAAGCATATTTTAAGAAGCCTAAATAGCTGTTTAATTGCTGTCGGAAGAACTGCATTGCCGTTTACATCCTTCCAATGACAGTAATTGTATACAGACTTGACTGGGAAGCTCCAAGAAAGCCACTAGCAAATTGTTGCTATACAAAGAGAGAGTAAATGGTGATTATTTGAGCTCTGTAAAAAAACTGAATGATAATATATTTTAAAAAAATTAATATTACCTATAAGTGCTTTTCCAATTAAGAGAGTATCAGCATCTCAATTAAGCCTCTATTTCCAGGGATTTATATGGTAACTAAGCTGCAAAGAGTTACTCTAAGCTGGGATGTGACAAAAATAAGTAATCCCAGCAGCAGAATTTTTAGATGTATGAAAAAAATATTGGAGTATCTTTTAACTATCTTTAACTCGCATGAAATGGAAACGAGTGGTAATGCATTTCAGCACAGTGGTTCAGAAATTATGATCAGGCCTATAAATGGCTCCAGTTACTCATCACTAGCTAAATATTTACCTCTGTGTGTCTCATACAGTCATCATCCCGGCAACAACTGTCTTGCTATTTTATAGGATGGAGTCAATAGCTTTCTAAAAGCAGACAGAAACCATTTCCAGATTTAGTTGTCTTATTACTGGATCCAAAGTATTTCTGATTATCCTTCCAGTGCTTCCTTTCCCACCTGCTCGAGGAATGAGTACTTAAAATATGACGTGAATCAAGAGGAACAATTACTGTCTCCCTGTTTCTACAGGTTTTATTACCAACTTAACCCCTTCTATATCAGTTCACAACCCCATGGTTATGATGTATTTGTAAATAGGGTGTTCAATACCCCAGCACAAAGATAATCTAGAAAATTGGCCTGTAACATTCAAAATATGACTTTTGTAGGTCAGTCCCTAATTTTAAACAATTAGAGGGAGAACAGACATCCAAAGGACAAAGATGTGTCTTGCCACAGTCCCAGCAAGAAGGAAAACCCTCTAGAGACTTAGCCAAACAAGAACCTCAGTGCCATAAAGCAGTACCATCCTACTGAAACACACAGCCTCACCAAGAAGCTAATAACTTCAACACAGGTTTTGATCTCAGGGTTTGCCAGCACAGGGATAGTGAGACATAATCCAAATTAACTAAAAATATGAAGTTAAAGGGGATTAGTTAAAACTGCCATAAAATCCACACAGCATTTCAGACATTCAGAATTAAAGTAACCTTATTTCAGTTTGACTTAATTTGTTCCTAAGGCCAATTTAAAGGCACTTGAATTCCAAGTGTCTGGATACCCACAATTCAAAATGGAGTCAGAAGAATCCATTTTAAAAATCCACATGGATTACTTTTCCCAAATAATATCTAAAAATCAGGTAGCAGCCTAAGGAAACCTGACAAACTCTTTGGAAGACAGCTAAATCCAAATTACCACATTGCTTCTGCAGTTAACTGCCCACAAATGACACAGTGCTCCACATTGAAAAAGCAACCTCCTCCTGACTCACTCCTCGGTCTCCCCATCACTAGTAATATCCACATATTATACTAATTAGATTTACAATCTGTGTTTCATGGTAAAATATACCAAATGCCCTCTGTCAGTTCTTCTGTGCCTCTTCTACTGGTCCACAGTAGTAGCTAATTAGGGTTATTTTTTTAAAAATAATAATAATTTTCATTAGTACAGCATTATGATGTCTCCACTGCTGTAATTGGCTCCTAATTAGGTTTACGTTGAACTCGACCTAATTGAAACCCTAGCAGCCATCTATCTGCTGCTCCTCTGCTCAGATGCCACATAAACCTCCCATTTTCAGCCTTTTGCCTTTCTACATATTTACTGAAAGCCCAAGTGAAACACGAACCCTTCCCCAGCCTCAGCTCGGTAACTTTAGGTAGTTATATTAGAAAAATCTAAAGTGACTTCAAAACAAGGAGGAGTAAACTGGAACAAGGGATAAAGATGTTCCCTCCTGTGTTTTATCATGCATCATCTGGAGTGCCGTGCTACAGGTTTGGACATTGATCTTGGAAGATACAGACTGGATGGACAAAGTCCTGAGAAAAGCTACCAACACTGGCTAGGAAAGAAACCCTACCAAGGCAGATGGAACAGGTGAATCTGGAAGAGAATGAACCACAGAATAGAAAAGTAATGATATCCAAAAAGGCAAACAAGGCAAGAATAGAGTGAATATAAATGACTAGAAGGACATTGGGGTCCTCAAGCAAGTCCAGAGAAGGGCAACCAGGCTGGGGAAGGGGCTGGAGGGCAAATCCTCTGAGGAGCGGCTGAGGGAGCTGGGGGTGTTCAGCCTGGAGAAGAGGAGGCTGACAGGAGACTTTATCACCACCTACAACTACCTGAAGAGAGGTTGTAGAAAGGTGGGTGATGGTCTCTTCAGCCAGGTGACAGGACAAGGGGAAACAGCCTCAAGCTGTGCCAGGGCAGGGTCAGAGCAGATGTTAGAAAAAAAATGTTTACAGCAAGATTTGTCTGGGCCTGGAACAGGCTGCCCAGGGAAGAGGTTGAGTCATCATCCCTGGATGTGTTCAAAAAAAAAAGAATAGATGAGGTACTTAGGGATATGGTTTAGCATAGGACAAAAACAGTTGGACTTTATGATCTTAAAGGTCTTTTCCAACCTTGTAATTCTGTGAATAAACTGTTCGCCATGCAGGAGAAATACATACATATATATACATCAATTCACCAAGGGACATTAAAAGAAGTAGAAGATATAAGCATTTAAATAGATTTCCTGGCGAAAAAAAAGTTACTGGGATGCCTATAGAAATTGCCTGTGACGGGTAAGAGAAATATTTTTCAAGAATGATGCCTTGGGGTAGAGGAATGGTTTATCTAGTCTTGTGAAGACCTTTCCAGTCCCATGTTTATAGGCTATAATATGCTCATGGACCTACTTCAACACAATACATCTCCAAGCAGCTCTTTCAGACAAATAGGAACTTCACCAAGGACATCCCCAGCCAGCACATGCCAGAGCGACTGACATGGGCACAATCACTGTCCTGCCTTCAGGAGATGCCAGGCAGGTGACTCCTGCTGCCCAGGAGATTGTTTCCTGACAGAATCAGAGATTTTGGACAACTCTACTTCAAGTGCATTCTATGACCCTATGATTCATTGCTCAGTTTTTAACACATCGCCAAAAAAAATCCTCTGATGTAAAGGAGGTAAAAAATTTTCACATGATAAATCAGTTTAAAAGAAGTTGGAATGAAATCCAACTGAAATGGAGCTGGCCACCTCAGATCTCAGAAGCTGAGCTGCTCTGTATTGCCTGTATCCCACAGATACATCCTTGCTCTCCTGGCCACAGGAAAGGTCACCACCACTCTAGAGGCTGCCTAGCTGGTCCTCAGATGGCTGTGGGAAACTCAGAGCTATCTCAGAGCAGTGAGAACATGGAATGCCATCCACTGTGCAGAGATCTTCAGGGAACAGGCTGCATAGCAGCAACCATCACATGAGGTAATGCTGAGAACATCCAGAAAACCCGTGAACCCACACAAACTCAGCTGTTCAGCAGCACTGAAGAACAATTCTTTCTGGGTTGAGAAACAAGGCAGCATTAGAGGCAGATGGGCAACTTCACTCTTACATTGCTGCTGGGAATGACTGCTCTGCAGTCCTGCAGGAGAATGCACCTCCTCCATCCTTGGAAGCCCCTTTGCAGATGACTGAAGGCCGCTCATGCAGACTTGGCCACAGACAAGCAAGTTACAAGAGAGATTTCAAGGTGGAAAAGCTACCAGTCTCTCACACCCTGGATGTACTGACAGGACCAGGGCCTCCAGTAACATCCCCCAGTTGCCACCAGCCAGTACCTGCTTCCCAGCAGTGCCAGAAGCCCTCCTCTCTGTCAGGAGATGGTGACTTATTGCCTTGGGCTTTCTGAATACATGTCCCACCCTGGAAGACTCAGCTGGCCAAGTGCATCCCAGGGGAAAACAAACACGTAACCCAAGCAGAAAAGCACTTCTGTTTGTCCTCTGAGTGTGAGGAAAACTCATCAGGCCTTTTAATTACCAAAATATTGGGCTGATGAAGTGGTTTTGTCTTAACCTTTTGGATGAGGAATGACACCTAATCGAATTCCAGCTATCACACAGGCCAGTGCAGAGGGAGGGCAGCTGTAATTCAGAGCATCTACTAAGCAATAACTTTTTTGACACTTCAAGGGGGAAAACACCAAACTGCAACATGAGTTGTCAGCAGCACAATTCTGAGTTCCCATAAAACTTCATTTCCAACACAGGTTGGGGGTTTTGGGGGTTATTATTTAATATAAACAATTCCTGTTGGTCCTTATTATTATGGTCACCAGAGATAACTGGGTGCTCAAGGAATATGTTTAAAAACAATGTTACAATTCTGACACTGAAGGAGAAGCAGGAGGTTGAACTATTTATCAGCTGTTTGGAGTCAGGGTACCCCTTTTTCCCCCCAGCTCTTGGCCACATCCCTCCACAACTGAATTCAGTCCAGTTCCCCCCAAGAAGAGACAAATTCCTACTCTCACCCACTCACCACCATGAGACTACCCCACTACCCATGGCTACAAGACCCTCCCACCATAAGTGATATATTTTGCAAGTCCCAATCCCATGTTGCTCTACACAAACTACTCCATTACTACAAAGTAAAGTGAGTTCCCAAAAAGCTTTGTGGGCTGGCAGGATCTGTCTGGAGGCTTTAGAAAGAGCTTCCACTATGAAAATAAAACCTTTGCATGCAGTGTTTCTGCATCACACCAAGATAAAATACACTTTCCCAACAGCTTTTATTTCTTCTTTTAGCCATCCCAGTGCAGTCCAGCCCCAGAAAATCATACAAGTGAGTGTGTAAACACCTCAGTTCTTTCCTGCCTTCCACCTAGAGCAGCCTGGGATAAACACCCATTAAATATGCAAGAGTTCTTGTTTTGCATAAAAACTTGCTATTTGCTCCTCAGCGGCTGCTAAGCAGCAGTGTTTTCTTCCTTCCAAATACCTTTACTTTGGATTATAGATCAAGCAGTGAAAATCTCAGGGCAAGAGGTGAATGCTTTGGAAACACAGAAGGTGCTGAAAGTGGGTTTCCAGAAATACCCACAGGGTTAATTAAGGGGTTTTGTTACTGCTCCTGCTGCGACACACCAAAGGAGGGGGCTTTTCAGTCTTACCAAGCCATTCTGTTTGTTTTAAGGCCTGTGTCACACTATATTCCCTAGAAAAGCTGTTTTCTGTACACACACCTTCAACTTCACTAGTTGAACAAGTCCTGAACCAACCACAGTCCCAGGAACACCATATCACTTCCTCAATCAGCTAACTATGTCAGCTTTCCAGTTTGACACAAGAAAGGCACAACGATGCAAGAAAGGCATAGTTAAATGCTCTTCTCTAACTTAACTAACAAATTACTAGTGGAAAACCTATTGCAAAAGAAATCTTTATTAGCTCAGGCATACAAAGGAGTAATTTGCTTTCTGGCTCACCACTAGCACCTGGGAAGCAATCAAACACAACAATTTCAGAAGGCTATTATTACCCACTCACAGTTGAGAAAAGACCTGAAAAGGAATAAAAAAAAAGAGTAAATAAAAAAAAATAATCTACTTTCCAGTCCTACTAAACAAAATGCAACTAGAAAATACTAAAAACTTGCAAAGAAAAAGCTTCTTTTAAGCAGATATCAATTTTGTATATAGGTCTGTAAGTCTCCACATAATTATTTTGAGCAGTATTTGTAAGCAGATAACTTGATCTTAACACTTCATATGATTCTCAGTTACTGATGTAAAAAATTAAGTATCATCAGTGATTTTTAAAGACAAAATGTGCACCTAGTTTGAAACTCTTTAGCCACGCCACAATCTAAGCCATTTTTTCCTTGGATTTTAGCCTAAGTTGTTCCATCTATAATTGGCCTGATATATGAAGCTACCTAACAACATGTTTCCTATGGCAAGCACCACTTTACATATGAAGGATGGAAACCTTTTCTGTGACCCTGGAGAGGACATCCACATATTTTGGCAGAACAATGCCAGGTGTTCAGGGTACCCTGGGAAGCCAGCTCACTTACCTGGGCTTTGAAAGCCACAGCCCTGCTTACATCAACCTCTAGTCAGAATGTAACCCAGGGATGAGAGCCAGCTTGTGAGGAGTGACTTCATTACTTCCAGAGCTCCTAAACATGTTAACACTACATCTCTGCTCACGCCAGCCTTTTCCTCACCCCCCCTTTATAGGAGAACACCTCCCACCCACCCTTTCAGGCACTTTGCACACCAGACCAACCCTCTGACCCTGAACGACCAGTTTAGAAGAACAAGGAACCAGAGCAAAACAAAGTTGTGTGTAAAATGAGAGCTAACAACATGCTTAAATACATACATATATTCTAAGGAGGGTTGAAATCCAGGGGTCCTGAGGGACCATGTCCCTGGTTTGTTTAGCTTGTGCTCTTGCACTTCACCCACAGGCTCAGCCTCTTCCACCTCCTCCAAGACCCCAGCAGTGCTCCTCATGCAGCACCCTTCACTGCTCTGCCTTCCACATATTTTATGCTTCCAGCTAAACCAAATATTGAATCAGGAATTTTATATCCAACCATGATTTTTTTTTTTATTTACCATCCTACAGGAATGCTCACCTGGGCTAGCAGAGGGTGTCCCTGCCCATGGCAGGGGCTGGGACAAGATGAGATCCCTTCCCCAACCCAAACCAGTCTGGGATTCTATGATAACTACCTTAAAAAAAGGAATACCTTTCACAGAACCTTAGGCAAGACACACCAAGCCACTGAAAGTAATCCAGACAGTCAGCAAAAGCAGCTACCTACCTGTTCCTAGATTTCACTTGGTGCTTTTGCCTTCTTTTTACCTCAATATATGCTGATTTAATAACCGATTTACCTTAAGGTAACTGAGATTTTTCTAATGTTTCTATTAAATACAGCAGCACAGGAACATCCCCAGGAACTGGGACACCCCGTAGGAAATTCAAAAGCTTAAATCTTCTTTTTTGTTTCTCTGCCAGCTGTAGTTTTAAGATGGAAAAAAAATTAACTGAGGTTTTGAGTAGTGCTAAATCACACCTAAAGTATTAGAAATGTATTCTCCATGCACACATCCTACTGCACACAGCCAGGCTACGCCACTCATGACTATTTTCCTGTATTAATGTGCATTTCTCAACATTTGCAAAACCAGAAGGAATATCATAGTACATCTGTGGCATACTGTGGCTGAGAGAAGATTCCTTCCTATGGCTTAGAAGTGAGTTATGCAAGTAAAAGAATGCATTTTGCCATGTTAACCTTACTTCACATCAAATACACGGCTCCACATCACTGCTGAGTGCTTTTAAATAGTCTTTCCCTCCAAATATTCTTTTTTGCCCACTCTCCCAGCTTCCTGGGGTAGAACAGGGCTTCAGGAAGAGGATACCCCTTCCTAGACAGGTGCTGAGCACAGCTGCAGCAGGGCTTTGAGAACCTGAAGGGGCTGGGGAAGGTCAGCAGTCAAACAGTCCCTCTGCATCAGCTCCCAGACTCCTGATTTAATTGGATGTGACTCCTGAAGAGTGGGAAGAGTTGGTGGTGTTGTTTGTTGTCCCTTTGTAGTCACTCTTCTAATTTATTGGTAGCACCAGCAGTTTACACTTCATTCACATCAGGCCAGTGTTCCAGCACCCAATGACTTACCACAGCAACTGTGGTTATTATTATATGCAAATTCCCTATTACATGCAAAAACCTTGAATACTTGAAATTTTGTGTCTCCTGGGAGTGCTACAAGTAAGCAAGCTGGGGGACGGACCATGTGCCCCATTTGTTGCTGAGACTATGGACTCAGCCATACAAGTTCCCCTCCAATCAAGTTACCACCCAGCATCCTTCCCCTGTCTGTTACATCTTTGTGCTACACAGCTCCAAACACAAGCTGTACTTACACACCCCAGTTTGTTCTGGAATACCAGTTGCGGTAACAGAGATGTTTACTTTTCCCCTCAGGAAAATCACCTCTCTAGTAGTTTAGTTCTGTTTAATCAGCATAAAATGATTAGCATATGCACCTCCTGAAAGCATACGAATCTCCTATTTCCCCCAAACAGAAGGAGTAGCACACCAAACCCCGACGTGAAGATTACTTTGCACACCTAATAGCAGACAGGATAAAAGCAACAACCTTCCAGATGCGGTAATTTTCACAAGGAAGTTGACAAAATCATAGAACATCCTGAGTTGGAAGGGACCCGTAAGGATCATCAAGTCCAACGCAATTAAGTTTAGGTAGTGGCTTCTTCCTAAAGAGAAGAGCATATGATTTGTAGATGGGCAACATTTATAGCCCAACCATGGAAGCACCACAGGTAAGATGAAAATACTAACTTGTTTTTTTTCCATCCCTGGTACAAGAAAGAAATATGCAGTCCCTAAATGGAGTAGGGCCTTGGACAAGACCTGTGGTCTATATAAGTTCCACCAGTATACAAAGTCTAGCAGGAATAACCTTAGATTTACGTCAAACATTGTGATTCCTTTATGAAGAAATCATCTGGCAAAACCAAAGCCAGGAGTCATCATTTTGCATCATTTGCTTGCTCAACACAAGAAGAAGCTGCTGCTCCAGCCTGTGGTACACGCTTCCTAACATGCTGAGACTGTATCGAAGGTGCATCTAAGAGCGAGTGGGAGCAAAAAACGTCATTAAAAAAAATTAAACCAGCTTTCAATGACTTATTTAACATGCATCACCATCAAAACACCCATTTCCCACCTCCTCCCAAAGAGCCTGAAGCCTCCAAGATGCTGCAAGACATCCCACCAAATCAAGAATGAGCTAATGCACAGCATCAAAGGGGTTTCTATTTTCTTACATTAAGTGTGCAATAGATGACCTGCTTTAAATTGTCCACATCACTTGCAGACAGACACATAAGCAGGAAAAGCTCTGGTTTCCATCCAGAGGAAAGCAATGCTTGAAGATTACAAGCTCACTTCCCTTGGCCAGGAGAAATGGTGGAGTAGGACTGAATCTTTGGAAGACAAGGAATGCAGATCCTGAACCTGCTTTATTCTGCAGTTGTATCCAAAGTTTCCATGTGAAACACCAGAAGAACTTTCTTCCTTTTCTAGTGCTCCTTTATTATTTTGTCATTAATGGGAATGATTTTAAGAGGTTTTGATCCAAATGCTATTAGACAAAAATCTCTGTTCTTTGAGGTGGTCCAGTCACAGCTGCTCAGCTGTGAAAATTAGTGTAGCAGCTTCTCATCAACATAGCATCTCCCCAAATTCAATCAAAGTTGAAATAACATGATCCTACTGATAATTACAGCTCCAGGAACATGGAGAACCCACCAGCCTGACTGCTCCCAGCTACAGCAGTTCCTCTTTGCCACTCCTCCACAGCCACTCCAGAGCACTGTTACCTTCCAAAGTTTACCTTAAGCGACCAATATGATTCACAAACTGTTCAAAAGTATGGGGTTTCACCATAACTACAGAAAACATTGTATTTTTCTTTTCAGTAATGGGTTGGATTTAAGGTTTTCACTTTTAACTACAGCAAGATTTCATTTGTTGTTATCTGTCACTTTTTTACCAAGGCTGTGATTTATAGCCCCAGCCAAACCGGTGAGTAGGGGCATTACCTGCACAGCATTTCTGCTTTTAGGTCCTATGCTCCTGTGCCTGCAGACACTGTCTGAGGATTTGATGTATGTAACGTTCACTGAACCCGTGGCTGTGAGCACCGATTCTTTCCCTGACATTCTGTAGACCAATGAGTTATTTTCTGCACTGATTTGCTGCTTGGATTATGGGTTTATTCCTTCAAGCCTGACTTAACAAAAGGAAGGGAACAAAGTTTTAAAACTGTTACTTCTCTGATTTGGTTTTCCATAACTTTTTAATTTCACTTCTATATCATTTCTCCTTAAATTTATTTGTTAATCCTTTGGGACATACTTGTCTATGACCCAAGCTTGGAGACTTGGTCATGATCGCTCCCACTGATCTACTCCCTCTTATCTCCTCTATATGAACCTTAGGGAGGTCATTCATGTAATTCCCCCCACCCCCCCTTTTTTTTTTTTCTAGTCTTCCTCACCACTCATATGCCATCTGTTCCATCCATACATTGGAGAGGAACATGTTTCTAATTTGCCTCAATGAGATGTGCTTTATTCAGCTCACTCGCCACGTACGTCAGCCTGGGCTAATTTACTTGAGTGAAGTCACCCATACCATCTCTACTTGCCTTTCACCAGCGATGCACATTTGTAGGCTTTGCTGGGGCTGGCAGCTCTTCTTTCAATCTGTGTTTACCATAGCAAGCTGTATGGAGATACAGCTCATACAGATGAGATACAAACCTCATCTGACCCCAACTGTGCTACTACACCCTCTCTAGAGATCAGAGAGCACTCGCTGTATTTCTTCCATAATAGGATGTGGCAGACAGTCAAATCTTAATACACTCTCCTGCTGGCTTAACTAGCTTATCAATGCAAAGCAAGTTTCAATCCATACAAATTATTTCTCTGGGTGTGATGGGACTCCATCACAGAAGTTGTGATGCAAGTTAGGAAGTAAGACTGCGGTGTTAGGCTTGGGAGAGATACGGTCTTGGGAAAACTGGATGACCAGCATGAGATCTGATGCTATTCCAAAGGCACTTCAGCAGGCACTGATTGACTTCACAAGCTATACACCTGCATTTATAACTCTGACCAACTAAAAAAAATTGAAGAAAAGCCTTTTCAATAAACTAGCTTCTGAACATTTTCTCCTTCAGTTATCTTTTTCTAGATATGAAGCACTTGCTCACCAAATATATTTCAGCCACCATTTGTTCTGAAGATCAGTGCCAAACCCACCACCAGAAGTAAAGGGTCATCCAGTGCTCATGCCACCACACAGAGTGGGTTTTGTTTAATTTATTTTCATTAATCCAGATTGACCATTTGGAAAGGACATACACACTGCATCTAATTGCACTAGTTGGGTTCCTCGTGACTATGTTATCACCTACAAAAGCAAACAGATTATATAGCCTTGAAGTGATGCAGATGAGCACAGTTCCAGTGAAAGCCATCCTCACCTGCCACCTGACCTCAGTCAGGCATGCTGCACTGCTCAGACTAACACAACACAACCCCCCAGGTTCTGAGCAGCCGTTAAGACACAGCTCCCTATGTCTTTTTAAAAGCATACCAGGTGCTAAGGTTGACACCAGACATTATAAATCTTCTCTTTAAGAAGTCCTGGTAGCTCAAGAACTTCAGGCATGTTGCGTTTCCTTCAATGGCACAAAGTACCATCTTCTATCTTAACATTCAAAATCTATTCCCACAGAGAAAACAACTTATTAGTAAACAACTAACATTTCCCACAGTGAAAACAATTTATTTCCCACAGAGAAAACAACTTATGAACAGAAAGCACACTGGAAAGGCAATCTGGGTTCTGCAGAGCAGCTGCTCATCAATAACACTACTTTCAAAACATGCATTATAAGGACCTCTATTAGAGCACACGTAGTATGGGGCATCACATCAAATGCCTACATTACTGCAACTCCCTGTCTTGATAGTAAAAACATATTAAACCATCTCGTGCTCCATGTGTAATCCTGGCACACCTGGAAGTCTTGGTTTAAAAACTGGGAAACAAAACCCAGCTTGTATCACAAACAGCTTCCATGGCAAATGGACCCATTAAGGGCAAATCTTCATTCACATGTTTTTATTCTACTAAGATTGGTTGAATAATATAAAGGCAGTTCTTAAAACATGATTAAAATTAAGGTTTGTAGCAAGGCAATCCATGAGCATCTGCATGTTTGTGCAATGTGATGAGGGATGTTTACAGAACTATTCATCATTTCATTCCAGCTCTTCCAGAATCACTGACTGTTCCTCAGAGCAGAACAGCTTCAAGAAAAGGCATGCACACACTTTTCAAACTCGATAAATCAAAACTTTGAATGCGCTGGTACCTTTACTTAATGTCACTCAAGGTAGATCAGTCATGCATCATCCTACACAGCATATTTCCAAAAATCAAAGAAGATTAGTCTTACTTGTGTTGCCTTTATGTTTTTCTGTTTGAGGAGGGATGAAGGAAAGGGTTCCCTTTACACCCTTAGCTTCTGTAGGTCTTCTACCACTGTCTATTGAATGGCAAAAAATCGAAGAGCTACCAACAAAGTTAGCTTCTTTTTCAGAGTTTTGTTTCTTAGCTTTCATAAACACATTAATCAACTTTCCCTGGAGCATACATCCCAGTTGTGAACAAATTAGGACCTCCAAACACTCATGAATGGCATCCCCACAGCACAGAAGCAACAGGATTCCTTACTCAGGAAAAAGGACAGCATTCATGCAGCTCAGGATGTCTATCACAGATAGTGAAGTAGAGGCTGTTTTATAACTTGGAGGAAGTAATTAATAAAAATAAAATAAAAGCTGCCTTTTTGCCCCCCAGGTGCCTATGGATGAGCATCTTCCAACCCTGGATTTCTGGTTATACTCTCTTAGACCAGCTAGGACAGGGATGACCAAACACAAAACATTTCCTCCCAGATTTTGTAGTCCTCACTATTTCCAACCTCTTCAGCACAGAAATTCATGACACTACATAAAGCCCACCTCTTCCAGCGCCATGCAAATTGATGGCAAGCTTGGACTTTGTAATGAGACAGAAAAAAAACAGGACTGAGAAGCCAGTTTTGCTCAGCACCATGATTTATTTTAGGCTGGCAGCTCAGACAGCTACCACGCTTTCCTCCAACCTGTTTGTTTGATGGATGGTGCCCCAGCCGGAGTGGACAGAGAAGCTACTGAGGTGATGGCAGCCTGCCCTCGACTCATGTTTGGTTGATGAACCAGAAGGACCCACTCAGCCTTTGAGCACAGAGTGAGGAAGACTGACGACAGGATAGAGAGAAATCCAAGAAACATCAGCTTTCAACATGAGACTCACTTGCAGGAGTGACTCTACAGGAAGCTGTGATTTCCCATCACTTCAAAAACTGATGTTGGGGAAGAGCAGAATCTGGCCTTTTGTGATTTTATCTCCCCCGCCCCCCGAATTGCATTTCATATTCTTAAGGCTGAGCTTTGTTACATGGAATCTATTACCGGGTCCTCACGCAGCCACAGCTCCCATTAGTGTCAGGAGGAGATACCATACGGCTGCTTATCGAGGAGAGCAGGCTCCCCTGTGGCAGGGCTTCCTTCAAAAGAAAAGCCTCTGAGCTAGCAAGGAAAAAAAAAATACTTGGAAGTTTTAAACCCCTTCAGGCAATTATAGCTTTGCTGGCCCTTCAGAGGGGCATAAATGGCCCCATTATACAAAATATTACTATTTGATACCGGGCAGCATGTCAAAGCATTAGTGACACAAGAGGACACCTCAGTTCTATTTCGAACAAGAGCAGGAGGCTATTTTGCAAGCTTGCTATTGTTCACCTTCCCAGGCAAGATGTATTTGTGTTTTAAAATCATTGAGACCTTCATTTCCACCCACAGAGAGCCCCAGTGCTCAGAGATTGCATCGCTGCAGCAGGACCCAGTCCTGGGGCTGCAGACACGCTCTCAGCCAGCAAGGGTCTCCTCTGGTTAAGTGGTTCACTTCACCCAGGTTGGCTTGTGGCAGCAGAAGAAATGAGAGCAAGCTCCTGCTCTAAACCTTGGGTCAAAGGCCAGCTTTCCAGCACTATTTTGACTGCAATTCACCTCCTCCCAGCAGACTGCACTTTGCACGAGGCAGCTCTACCCTTCCCAGGGGTAGGAGGATGGCAGCAAGGTACCAAGAGGTCCACAGAGGGACAAAGACCTCATTAAAGGGGCACAAGGTAAAATTCCCTTTCTCCATGATGTGTGTGCAGAGAAAAAAGTAAATGTAGCACTGTATGCCAACAGAGGAGCGGTGATGGGGTGATTGGCCCCCCAACACACACTTTGAGAGACTGGCTTGTCATCAAAATATTTTCATAAAGATAATTATGGTTTTTATTAATACAAACAGCACTGAAATCTGAAGTGATGAGTCAAACTACATCGACATTAGAAACTAATTTTACTACAACAAAAAATTAGAGGCATTTTATGGCAGCAGCACAAAGAACTACCCCCTTCTCCCTTCTGAAGAAAGGCAAATTACATCCAAAACAATTCAAAAAAATCCTCTGATGAACTTCATAGCACTTATTTATCCCTCATTTCCATTATCACAGTGTTTTCCCTTCTCTCCCCAGCACTACAACAGCTTTTTGTCCCCCACTGTAGCACAAAAGCATCAATCCTCATCCCAGACAGTGTGGGAACTCTCACTTTGGCTCGTTGGGCTGCCAGTGCTGGGTCTCAGGTTTGGGGAGCCAAAACTTTGCTCAGTGCACTCTACTAAAATTTTAAGCAAGTAGGGGTTGAAACAAGAGCAGAAGGTGGAAACAGGAGCTGAAGGCGGAGCAGCATCTCTCCTGAAGCCTTGCTTGTCTTCAGGTCTATAGACAAAACCACCTATAGTGAAACACTACAAGAGCTTTTGTTCTCCAGCTTTATGGAAGACCCATCAAAAGAAAGTGTGTGCACGCTCTACACAATTCTTGTGACTACACAGGAGCCCAGACACCCATCATGCATGCGCACACACACACACACACACACCCAGGAGCAACCCCTCCTGCTCTGAGCACTGCACAGCCATGGTAGGAGGCAACTTCTGCCTAGAGAAGATTGGAGCCTAGTCCTTGAATGCCATACACCAAATGTTCACAGACAGAAGGCATGAAAAGAAGGGGATATGGAAGAGCTTTAAAACACAATATGAGCATATCTGAAAAGAAATACCAAGAGCTCAATGGCTGTGAGGTCTGACAAGCACATTCAGCCTGGCAAGCAGTCAGCATCTCCCCAACTGTTCAAAAATGGTGAGTGGCCCCAAACCTGTGATAAAAAAGTAGAAGCTAAATGGAGCAGAGAATATGGCCAGAGTTCAAATTCACTCGTGGAAAGCCAGCTGACAGGTTTTGCTGTCAGGAAAGACACAAGGAGAACTGTGTTCTGATTTGTATATTACGGCGCAAACAGATTGCAAACAAGTTCCTAATCTCGCTGCGTTTCAGAATAAACCTTAGTTAATTAAAGCTGGCAGGACTTCTGAAAGAAATACAGCCGTTACCTTCGACAAGTCTTTTGCTGCAGCCACACATAGGAAAAGCTTGGTTATTATTCTGTAAGTACGCCTGTTGAAGCAGACCATGAAAATCCAGGCTGGTGGCACAAAACAAGGTGTGCTGGCTGAGATAGATGTGCTGTGCAAATCCCGGGTTGCACAACGCTAAAAAAATATATTTATATATCTCACTTGACCAGCAACAGAGTCCTTTTCTCCTACACGACAGCACGGGTACATTGGTGCATCAGCATCCTTCCCACTGAAGCCCAGTTCTGCCCATATACTTGTGTGCTAAGCATTAAAATCCATCCCTATGTATGGCTGTGCCTTGAATAAAAACCCAACATGTTTACAAAGCACTGAATCTACATGTCTTCTGCAAAGCACTGGGCAAGAGCTGACATATCCCTGTTTTTTTGACATTAGACACAGCCAAATTTAGTCACTATCCACACATCTTCGGAATTACAAGCCTGTCCCAAAAAGCAGGCAGCTACTAGTATTTAAATTACTTCTTTTGGAAGGACTTGCATTAGTAATTCACTCACCGCGGTCACCTTACAGATCAACTTAACACACACTTGGTACCCATCAACTGCAGCGCATTGCCCTGCCCCCAGGTTTCTGCAGTATTTTCTCTGGCCCATCTTGCCCGCACCTCTTGTGATGGGACTGAAGAACAGAGCAGCAAGCAAGCCCCTTCTAATTAAACCGTCCCTCTTCCCACACAATCCCAATAGCTCTTAAATGATATGTTAACAGCACTACCCACCAGCATAAGGAGCTCTAAAAGCTCTCCATCCTCCAGTAGATGGTTGTAAAATGGTTCTAAAGAATTCTTGATGGCCCACTTAGTACCAGCCTGGACAGATGGTTTACCCTAAATTCCTGTCCCATCCCAGAGTTAGCACATTTATTATTAGCTATTAAAGAAAAAAACAAAAACAAAACAACCCCCCAGAACTTTAGAAACAGCACACCTGGGTTTCCCTGACACAGCTTTACAGAGTGTCCCATCATCTCCTGCCACCGGCTGAGAACGTTGCTGGCTTCTCCTAGGGGCTCTTTTGGGAAGTTTATGCAATACAGCTGATGACAAATTCTTAGGATTTCCCATTCAATTTTAGAACAGTCCAGTCGACCCTTCTGCCCGGTATCAGTATACAGCAGGAAGACAACACACAAAAGATGTCTTCACTTTGAGCCCCTCTCAAGCTTCCTGGACAGTTGGTTATTAGGATTCCCGTCAGCTTAACTCCACAGAGATGCCTTTCTCCTTTTAGACACGGTGGAAAAGGAAGAACATCCAATACTTTTAAGGAACAAAATATTTTGAGTATGCATACTACTATCAAGCTGATATAAAAATATCTTTTATTAGCCTAGAGAATAATGAGAAGCTGCGCAAGAGCCTGTACTTTGTTGTCAGTCTCTACATATGCTTCATGATAAATGCTATTGAAGTACTTTAATTACTTTTTTGTGTTAACCAGTCGGTATTGAAAGGACTCGACTTGTTTATACGATCTCAGAGCTCAACTATGAAAGTAATTGACATTTTTTCTGATCAAAGGAAGTGAATTATTTCTGTGATGAATTCAAAAGAAGCTTTCTCGTAAAAACAGTGCATCTCAGAAGACTCTCATTACCATAATATAATCAGGTCTTTATAGGAATGGGATCAAATGCACCTTTGCACATTATAATGTTCAAGTGATGTTAATTATCTTGCAATGACTACATTTTATTTAGGCCATGCAACTTTTTAAAAAGTTATTTATACATTGTAGTGATTTGGACAAAGCAGATTGCTCACTGGAAAGTTCCTCAGACATTGCAACTCTTGTCCTTGGAAACAGTTTAAGAAATTGGGTCTCTGTTCAAAGCCAAGTGCACATTGACATGTCCTCCTGGCTGTGGAGAAGGCTCTATGCTGTTGGAGAGCTCAATAGGTGTCTTTCCAGTGTGCAGTAAAAATAAGAGGTGGTTCTACTGTTCTCAGCTCTGGTTAGGCCATACCTCAAGTACTGTATCCAGTTTTGAGCTCCTCACTACAGGAAGGATGAGGAGATGCTAGAGCACATCCACAGGAGGGCAACGAAGCTGGTGAAGAGTCTGGAGCACAAGTTCTGTGATTAGCAGCTGAGGAAGCTGGGGCTGTTTAGTCTTGAGAAAAGGAGGCTGAGGGGAGACCTTATCCTTCTCTACAGCTACCTGCAAGGAGGCAGCAGAGAGGTGGGGGGTCAGTCTCTTCTCTCAGGTAAAAGGAGATAGCATGAGAGGAAATGGTTTCAAGCTGCACCAGGGAAGATTTAGGTCAGATATCAGGAAGAATTTCTGTACTGAAAGGATTGTCAAGCATTGTAACAGGCTGCACCAGGAGGTGGTAGAGTCACCATCCTTGGAGGGATTTAAAAGGGGTGTGGATGAAGTGCTTAAGAACATGGTCTAGAGGTGGGATAGGCAGGGTTAGTCCGTGGTTGGACTCCGTGGTCTTAAAGGTCTCTTCCAACCTAAGTGATTTTAGGACTTTCTCATGGAGAGGCTTTATGTTGTGCCTAGAGGGAGCAAGTCACAGGTACAGCAGGAAAAGTTCAGCACCTTGCAAGGCTTAAGTTCAGAAAGCACCAAAGCCCTTGGAGCCAACACCAGACAGAAAACAAAGAGAAAGTCTTCAGAAGCAAAGGGTTATCTCTATGCTCTAGGAAGAAGGGACAAGCAAAGGGATACAAAATTGATGGGGCTGTCAGTGCCAGAGACAACGGCAAAAACCTTAGCAGCTTGGAAGAGGACTAGAAGGAAGAGATAAAGGATGAGAGACTGAATGAAGTCACAGCAGTCAAGATAGCAGATAAGATGCTGACCATTTGTTTAGAAAGGACAGAATTTCAGAAATCTTACTTAAGAATTTGACACCCTTGGGACACAACAGCGGAGAACAAAGTCTTCAAGATAACTACAAGGAGATGGGCTCTAAAAAAGGACACACAGTGACTGAGCTGCAGTATCTCTTCTTGGTGGTTATGAAACTACTGAGTCACTGCAGAAAAATTGTTATTTCCTCTAAAATTTAGGATGTTCAAAGAGAAAAGTAACTTCCCGAGCTCCTTTGAAAAGCCCAGGCTAAGCACTGACATCCATTTGTTCTAGTTAAGGTATGCAAATATATATGCATTCATGACCAAATGCAGAACCTTTCAATGCCTGCTTCCCCACATTAATATAATAAAACAGTTCATATTATATCCCCGCCTGTCACATACAAGTGCTATCTCAAGAAGCTATGCAAGAAAATGAAATTTGAAAATGTTGTTTCATAATTCCGGAATAAATTGAGAGATAATGAAATAGCTGCCATGCTGTTCCACTTGAAACTTAATTCCAGTGTAATTCAAATGCACAGCACTGATTACCCATGCCATTTGGGGGGGTGGGGGGGGGAAATAAAAGAGGGGATTTCAGCTCCAGTAAAACTGAAAACAGCATCTATATTCCTACCGAACGCAGCGGAAGAAATACATCTCAATTAATAACAGCTCCTGGGTTTCCAGACATGGCAGTCTCCTACATGAAAACAACAAATTACTTTGCTTGATTTTCAAGGTGGCTGTTGTGAATCTAGCAGACATGAGAGCCAGAGAGTCCTCAAGTGCTAGGGTGCACAGGCCTGTAGCTCACCCCAGGACTGAGCGTATGGCAGAAGCATTTCCTGACCACACACCCACAATGCAGCTGAAGCAGCATGGAAATTGGATTCTTGTAACAAACTCCTCAAGCATAAGTCTAAGGGAGTCTGTTTTGAGAGACCTCTGCACTGTATTTTACATTTCTTAAACATTTTAATGCACAGGAAGCCACCTCCCAAAGGACTATAACTCCCAACCAAAGGGCTACAACACCCAACAACTTCTGATCTGAGGCTTGTAAGTGCATTTGACTGAAAAGAGATAGGAGGAGAGAAAAGCCTCCTATGCTGTGAAACATCCCTCTGGGCAGCCCCAGAGTAGAGAACTGCGGGTCTGTGGAGAAGGTTAAACCCCAGGGATGGCTTCACCCACTGCTTTCCTGCTGAAGGAACTGCCATAGATAACATCAAGGTCTGTGCCCAGCCAAGTGTTGAGCATTTCCAGCAAGGGGTAGTCCTCCACTTCTCTGGGCAATTTACTCCAGCGTTTAGTTGTTCTTCCCCCTCCCCTTCCCTGTACTTCCTCTAGCCACACTGAATTTTCTCTGGAGCAGCTTGTACGTGGTGCCTCCGATCCTGCCACATCGAACCCTTACAAAGGAATACGTGCCACCTTCCCCACAACTACCTGCTAGGCACTGGAAAACTAGATCACCTGAGCCTTCTCTCCTCCCAGCTGAGGAGAGATCTCACATCCTTAAACCTTTCTTCATGTGCCAAGTCCTCAAACTTTCTAATCATCTTGGTGGCCTTCCACCAGCTTTTCTCTAGTTTGGGTTTTTTTTTCCCCCCACTCGCTAAAGCAGAGAGGGACCAAAACTGGATATGGCATTTAGGTAAGGCACCACATATTTTTTCCTGGGGATGCTGTAGCACCCACACCCCAGGACATCAGGAGGGGGCTGTCTCCCTGGTACTTGGTTAGGCTACTGCAGGTTATTTCATCTCCAGTGAAGTCTGAGTCACACTGGTTTTGGTGGCTCAGACATCAAAGGGACTGGTATTCTTCACTGGATCCAGTCTCTGAGAACTGAAGTTTTAACAAGCTATTCCAAGATCTTAACTTGGCTGAGGGTTTTAAGAGCAGGCACTTTAAAACAGTCATAGAGCAAATACCATCAGTAAATGTTAGCTCTCTCCCCATTCACAGTAGCTTTGCAAATCTGCCTCAGTTGTAACATTAAGGGTTGAAAACCAAAATCCTGCCAGAGGGAAGACTAAAACCTGAGCAGAAACCACGGTGCACGAGTGAGATGAACACACTCAGCTTCACTACACCGATTCACACGCTGCTCTGCACAAAGGCACCAACTGATGCTTCCATCACGACAGCAAAGAACATTTGCAGGGTAATACCCACACAAGCCTCCTGTACCTATTGTAACACAGCTTGGTATTTCACCCTTCCACACTCAAAGGCAATCCCAGCAATCAGATCTCTGCCATCCCCTTGAAACCTGTTGCCATCAAGTGCTGGTCCCCCCCCAGCCATGACACAGCCACATCTCAGGCAGCAGCATGGACAGGATCTCAGCACTAACCTCATCACAGGTGATGCTTTACAGCAGGAGTTATGTCATTAGCATGCTGGTACCAGTGAAGCGACTGTAAGGGCTTCTCAGAAACCCACCTAACCTACAGGACAAGGCTTTGCAAGTAGAAAATTCATGTTCATCCAGTAGAAGTTGCTTTGCTATGAAAACAGTGCTGTGCCTCAGGACCATATTTTAGCCAGCTGGTAATTTGCACCCAATCCAATTAGTATGAAAGCAGTTTAAACAACTGAGGGAAAAAATTTAAGCCATCAAATATTAAGCACAGCTCCTTTCTCAGTATTGGGCTAAGGAAAAGGAAACGATTTCCATGTAGTCGAATACACTACTTGTCTCCTACATATAAAGACAAGCCAGACAGGTGGTTTATTGCAAAACTGAGCATCACTTGGTGCTTTGACAGGGGGGCTGGACTCGATCTCTTGAGGTCCCTTCCAACTCCTACAATTCTCTGGTTCTGTGATTTTTCACCTCTCTACTCAGCTTCTACCACTAGACAAAGCTAAAGTTTTGCCATGTTCCACATCCCTGCATCCCCATCCAGTATTTCAGCTGAAACAAAAAACCTTTTCCTCACAAACTCAGCAGAAAGCAAACAGAGAAACTGGCAGCAGCTACAGCCACCTGAAGTAACAGGGATAGTCAAGTGGAAGAGTGCCATGGGGATGTGGTCACCCCTCAGGTGAGTGGCCTTATTCAGCAACCACATCTGGCATGCTCCAGCCATCCTTCAGCCTTCTGCCACCTTTCTTCAGGGAGAACTATTAATTTAAAAACAAACACACATAAGGAAAACTAAAAAAAAAAAAAAAAAAAAAAGATAGGGTAATAATACATCCCACGCTGGAAAAGCAGTCCCAAAACATCTCCTCTAAGTAATGCAAATAACTCCCCATATCAACCAAGGTGCTGGGAAGGGCAGAGCACAGATCAGTATATATGTAGAAGATGCTCAAAAACTTCATGATAGGGAAAAGGGAGTCACACTGACCACGTTGTTCTTTTCACTGTGATATTTGACATACAACCCCCCATCTGACATGCTTCCCCACTGCCCAGCCACTCTCCCTGGAAAGTCACACAGACGACATCCACTTTCATTCCCATAGAGGCCCACAGACCACTGACCAAGTCAGAAACAGTCCCTTGCCAAGTCAGTCACACATCCCAGCAGGGCATCTTTTGCAGGAAAGGCTTTTATTTTTATCAGGTCCCCAGGAATTTAGCTAAATTATGTCGGCGTGATTACATGCAGTAATTACATGGAAACAGAGATGCAAGACTGAGAAGGCAAGGCCTGTGCAGACTAATCAATAAAATGAAACATCTTGAGCTAATTATTTTCTCCAAATAATTTAAAGGCATTTGCACAATATACATATATACACAACAAACAAAAACAAAGGAGTTTGGGGATGCTCAGATGCCAAGTGATGGCCTCACAGGTATTTAAATATCTCCAAAAGAGTTAACGTGGGTACCAGCATCATCACAGATGTCAACCCCAATGGTAAACAGCACATCTACCTCCTCACCAAGGCTAATTAGCTCAAACCAAATATGACTGTATTGTCACCCAAGCCAGCTTGGTTTGTCAAAGCTATGTATTCCAAGCACATGTATTTTTGATGGCTTTCAGAAATATTTGGGTAAAGAAGAAGAAAGCAGAAGAGTTATACGTGGTACTAATATAAACAATCATTTTTAGGGTCGGTAAAGAAGCACTTTGTCTGTAAGGTCTGCAACTACAACAAGTTTTAGAGCTAATATTGATGTTTCAGGAAGTGTTTACATGGACTTTACTGGAAAAGGAAATTAACTCTTTATTTAGAATTTTTTTCTTATGAAAAAGTGTTAAATCTGGGGATTTTTTTAGTCCAAACATATATCTTACAAAGGAGAACAGATACCAAGGAAATAAAAGCTCTTGTCTCTCATCAATACAAACAGGGTAGATTTTCACAGGACTTCCCTGGGACAAACCAGGCCAAAAGCAAATCAACAGGTACCTGTGCCACCGGCATCCCCCCATCCTCCCACACAGGCAGAGCTGTGGACAGAGGTGCCAGGACACACTGTCCCACCAAGGAGGTGACAGCCAGGCAACAGGGCATGGGGACCAAAAGTGCCCTGTCATTTCAGATGGTCAGTGTGTCATCTGCTTGGATCCACAGCACCCGAGCCATCTGCCAGCAAAGCATCACTTTTCAGGAGCCCGTCTTAAGAGAGACAGAAGAGCCCATAACTCCAGAGTTCTGCTTAGCTTTTTAAAAATACACCAGAGGGAAACACCTCAAATTTACTCATACATCCTCCATAGTTTACATCATACCATTGCCAGGATAAAGGTGACTGAACCTCTTTATCAAGTTCACTGGTTTTTAAGAACATTAAGTTTTCCTCACAAAGAAAGAAGCAACGTCACTTCAAGGCTAATCAATCCCAGGTTCATTGTACCAAGACTTACAGCCTGAGCAAAGGAAACATGGGGAAAGAGCACTAGGCAATGTTTTTCAATTTGAGGAATACAGAGGAATCCACTACACTGTTGTTTCCACAGCATCACTGGGAGCACTGGGACAAAAGGAGAGTCTGATTATGAAAGCAAATCCATAGGAATGGTCATCTAAAGCTCAGCTGGTTTCTGTAGGAGAGCAAGTGGGGATGGTACAGATGCTGAACAGCAGCAGCAGAGGCACATGTGTCTGGCAGGAGTCTCTGCACACTTGCATGACAAATAATCTCATTAAAGAAACAAATTGCATATTGCCAACAGAACCCCGTCCGCCTCCGATGGCTTTGGTGCCATGGGTTTTTAGATCAACTCTTGACATATGAAGTGGGTATTTGTGCTTGAATAATTGGCCCAAAAATAATCCTTTTGTTTCTAGATTGATAGAATCACTTGTACTGCATCCAAAAAGTGCCAGAAGATTAAGTTGGTAATGAGATTGTACCTTTCCCTATTCTCCTTAGTTGGTCAGAGCAAGTAATTGATGTGCCATTTTTTGCTCTTGCCATGAGACTGGATTTGCATTTTTGCTTCCAAAGCAGCTGGGGTTTTGGTGGTTGTGGTTATTCTGTACTGGTTTTGGGGTTTTCTGAGGAGCACAGGCATTCTGGGTTTTGGCTTTTTGAGACGCTGGAGGAGAAATACCACAGCCACAGACAGGACTTGCAGGGTACAAGACAGCACCGTTCTCTGCAGATTCCCACCCTCCCTGTTTTCCCATACTCTTCCCTAAAGAAGGACAAATGTTTCCTATAACATGCTGTAAGATTTGCAACTACTCCAGATGCAACATCTCAAACCACTCTCAAATGCTCTTGCTACACAGGGCAAGCTACAGATGGGCACTTCACCAGCTCTTTACACCACTTAAAGGTCCATGTGTAAGCAGGTTTGTGTCCCAGGGTCACTACTCTTTACTAACTGCTGAACCTCCCAGCCGTTTGAGTGAGGAGCTTGACTTGATGGGTGTCTGTCTCTTGCTTCCCCACCTCAAAACATGAGATCTCATACACCAGGCTCTTGCACCATGACCCTGAAGTCATGTATCTAATTCAGAGTGCTTTGCCACAGGGAGATGTTGGCCTTTATTCCCCCCCCGCCATATCATGCTAACAAGATACAGTTCCATTGGCCTGCAATGAATTAATAACATGGAGAACCCAGCTTAAAGGTAGTAAACCAGTTCTGATCAACATTCTGGGGTTTACAGCTTCTTTTGAAAGATTTGTGATGTTTTCACAGCCAGTGTGCCAGCAGAGAATAAGAGGGGGTTTTAATCAAATACAAAGGGACTGCAGTGTAAGTCACAGTCTCACCATCTGCAAACACACACAGCCATCCTAAATCCTTGCCAGGGTAGGAATTATCAGGGTATTGTACAGCAAACTGATGTATTGACAGCTGACATGAATTTACACGTACCCTGTACAACACCACGATGCACAAAGCCACACACATTCAATCCTGCCAGCACTCACAAGCTACACTTGTCATTCTGTGCTGTAACATGTAATTGGCTTGTTCGAACCATAGAATCACCTGAGTTGGAAGAGACCTTTAAGATCATTGAGTCCAACCACAGCCTGACCCTGCCTAGCCCATCTCTAGACCATGTCCTCCAGCACAACATACACACACCTTTTACATCCCTCCAGGGATGGTGACTCCACCACCTCCCTGGGCAGCCTGTTCCAGTACTCAGCTGTCCTTTCCAATACTTGACTACCTTGCATTGTTTGAACAATAAATCTTCATACAGTAATTGCAACTGAATTAAAATGGAAGACTCTTAAGATTTCTCCACCCTCCTCGCTTTTGGTCGTGCAGCTCAAAGGTTCAATTCCCTAATGCTCCTTTCTTTTCCTCTACAGTGGGTCTTGTCCCTCTCCCAAACATATTCCTTTCATCACTCTGCTCCTTTGGGTGCATCCTGAACCTTTGCAATAGATAGAAACTGCCCCTCTGGCTCGGTGTCCCTCTGTACCTTGCTCATCTCCAAATGACACACAAGTTCCCAGACCAGCAGATTGGCCTAAACAAAAACAAACATTAAAAGATCAAGTACTTAAAAAGCAAGAAAAAAAAATTTAAAAATTTAATGGAACTGAAAAAGGGGATGGGGAGAACTGTTTGTTCTCTGGGAGTTAAATTTCAGCCATAGAGCCCCTAACTGTATCTGCAGCAGTGTCTACAGGATGACAATTTCCATATGTTTTTTTCCACTGGAAAGTCCTCCCTGCCTCCGGCTCCCTCTCTGGACTGTGCAGCTGCTTGAATTCATACATTTATCCTGCATTTCCTTGGAGCAAGTGATAAGTAGACCCATCTGTAAGTATCTGCACCGTGTTTTTCCATTCCAGCTGAGAGCTGGCTGAAGGTCAAAGCATAAATTACATTTACTACAACACATTTTGATGGGCTGAATCAATACCCATGATCAAGTACACTGTGCTGGCTCCCAACAAGGACAGATCCACTTCTGTCATGAATTCTTTCCGTTCTCTAAATCATAGCTATCTCCATTATTCCACTGTCAAAATAACCCCGTTTTCTGACAATACAGCAAAACACATTCTGCAAGAGGTGACATTCCTGTCCGAACTCAGTTTAATAAATTCCCTCAGGACTTTTCCACAGAGGTAACAGCAAGTGAAAGGATGGAAATCTATAGTAAAGTTATCAAATATCAGAAGAGTGTCATAGCTCTGCAGGAGAATTAGGACAGACCCAGTTTCCCCACATTGCTGCTGCATTGTTTAAGCAACTACATGTTGAGTCTTCTTGGGATGGTATCTCAACATTACAGTTGCTGTTTTGGATACCTATGGGGTTAAAGCAACATGCAACACAGCCACGAGCATCCCCACACCTGTATTTAAGATAATCAGACTGAAATGCATTTATTTTCCAACATAGCACATGGTTTTAGCTTTCCCTGGCACTTCCACCTCTCTGCCATCCATCTAGAGTGGGGTTTTAGTTGTTTGCTTTTCAAGTCATTCTTGCAGTGGAAATGGCTCAGTGTCAAAAGTTTTAAATCACATCTCTGGACTGTGGTTTCCATTTACCATTGCGGGTGGGAGAAATGCTTCAGCAACTGGTAGGAGCCAGTTGTTTAAAACAACTCAAAACCAGTTCATTCCAAACAAAAAGACATTTATTCAAACATACCCAAAAAACCCCCACAACCCCAAAACCAAAACAACAACCACCAAAACCATGGAAAAAAGCCACCAGCACAAATGAACAGACCCAAAAACAAATGACCTATCCCATCACCAACAAATACTTTCAAGAATACCTACACAGCTACTACATTTAAACACTCTTCTTTGAAAACCCTGCCCAAGTTCTCTTCAGTCCAGCTATCACTGGATGAGGAAAAGACATTCCTTCTCATAGCAAAGTTTTAAGTTTTTCCTCATTTCTCTCCTCACAGCCTCTCCGTTCAATTACCCACATGACCCCAAGTGCACAGAATATTCCAGAAGAACAAGCACTTAATAAGGTATTTAAGCACATGTGTACTCCTGGACCGCATTTAAGTGTTTTCCTGAAAGTGTACATCGTTTGAAGATTGCTTCCAACAGTTATGAATAATTAAACTGAGCTTGGACATGCGATTAAGGATTATGATTAGAGATCTGGCATTTAATTTATCAGCAGTAAGTGGCTCCACAACTACCAGCACACACAAGTTTGCTCTCCAAAGGTTTTCATGTGAGCCCAGCCAGCCCAGGGACCTTTCCCACCAAAGTGCAAATTTATCCAGAGAACTCAAAGAAGGGATTTTGGGTCACAACCAGAGCTACCACAAGCTCAAAACACTCAGGACATGGGTAAGAAGAGAAAGGAAAGCATGGGCAGGCATCTCATACCATACTTCAGATTTTGGCCCAGGATACAAAAAGGCTGCAGGCATCACAAACACAGATCAAGGACACCAATTCTTTCTTCAATCAGACAAGTACATTGGCTAGCTGCTTAGGAACCAGTCTTGAGGACACATCTTCTAACACTGGCATGTGCAGAGGCTGAGAAGTTAAGAGTAAAGCCAGAAAATTATTACTAATACAGAGAGTTTTCCTACACAATAATTTTCAGGTTTTTTTCAAATGCAACAGAAGCCAGAAAAATAACACCAAGCCTGGGGGAAGCCAGAGTTCAAGGAAAGTCAGCTTATGACTTCACTGCAGATCCAGGAAAGCCATTTCTAACCGTTTAAATCTAGGTATCCCCAAAGATGTGAGAAGTCATCTTTTTGAGGGCTGTGCATGGGTTGCACTGCAGACACCAGCACTAAAAATTACTCTGATGACGATCACAATAACATATTCTTCTCTCACACAGCCTTGTTCCCTGAGCAGGAAGAATTTAGCAAGGTAGAAAACAGCAAGATATTAATAAGGGAAGAAATGAGAATAAGCATTTAGACCTTAACCTTTATTCTTTGCTTAAAAATAATAACATATATCTCTCCCTCTCCCACAGAAATACTCCCCACAGGTACAGGCATCTTTCTAGCAGCCAACAGTAGAGATTTCAATTGCTAGAGATTTTGGATTCAGGAAAAGCTCTGTGGAAGGTTTTATTTCCCTTTTAGAAGTACAGCTTCATGGGACAGCCTCACTGTGCTGCACATGGACAGGAGGTGCAGCGTCACTGGATTTGGCTGAGGGGTGTTAACATGCCAGAGCTACACAGTTGGCTAGGTTCTGCCTGCCCTTGGGTTGTATTACATTGCAATGTAAAATTTACCCTGGACAAACTTCTGAGCCCCTAGGATAGAGCAGAATGGCAACAAACATAAGAGGTTTCAGTTTCATTTGATATATATATTTAAAATGTTTAGTGGTTTTCAGCAGAGCAAGTTGAGGATTTCATCCTCAAGAGGCTGGCATTAGTAAAACAAATCCTGCCCTTTTATCAAAAAGGCTAAAAACCATGCCAGTTTGGCATTGCACAGGTCCCACACAGGAAAGAAACCACAACCAGATCACTGAACAGGTTAGCTCCACTGGACCCCACCAAAACCAAGCACAACCCACCCTGTACCACACAAGGGTTACTGCCGCACATCTGAGCAGAAGGAGCAAACCCCAGCACTACTCAAAGATGCTCTCCCACCCCTTTCTCAGATGGCAATAAAGTTATCTACCATAAGACTACACCACCTCAGAGCCCTCAGTGATGTATTAGTTTTGATGCATTAATTCATGGAGTTCAGAGTCTCACAGAGATCTTGATAAGAGCTGCCCACTGATAAGTGCTGCACCACACTCTGTTTGGCAGCAGCTCTTTATTTCACAAAAAAAAACCCCAACACAATGTCAAACTCGTGTAGCTCTTGGAGCACACGTTCCTGTCGCCCTAGGGCTGCCGTAACCTTGCACACTTTTCTCACTGAACACATTTCAAAGGTAGCTGTTGGTTTGGATTTTTTTTTTTCAGTTTACCTTAAGAAATAATCCATATTTTATGTCCCACAGATAGAGGAAAGCCCCAAGGCTCACCTCTCAGGTGTTTAACTGTATCAAAGAAAGGTCCACTGGTGCAGGAAGGCCAAAGCACTTAATAATTCACAACTTGCTTTACGAAACAAAAGCAGCTTCTAAAAATCCTCCCCAAGTACAATACCTGTGTCTTAGAAAAGTTAAGAGAACAGCTTTAAAAATAAAGAATCATCTGTGAGATCTGGGGATTAACCCAAAGAGGACCCTAACAATGCCATGCTGTGGGTAAACACAATCTCGCCGTAGGAATCTGGTGGCTCTGCAGCCAGGGAGATGCTCTGCAGGACAACTCAGGTTAGGAGAGAGGAAAACAGTCAGAAAGGACCAGGTGAACTCGAACTGGAGCTGCCTAAGAGAGGTCTGGCCCAAACCCATCTAATAAGGACCTGTTTGATTCCACTTCCCTGGAAATGTACAGGCATCTTTCAAGGATTAATCAGAGTTAAGTAGTTAAATAAATTCCCTGCAGTGATCAAATACACCAAGAAACATGAACAGTCGAAGTGCCTTGCCATACAAAGCTGTCCACATTTTCATTTGAATGATGATAGCTGTAAAGACTCATATATTCTGTTAAACATCTCTTCACGGTTTGCCACTCCTTTCAGCAGTGGCAGACACATGCAAACACACACGTGCAGTTTCCTGAAAGGTTTCTGTGCCTGTTGAAGTTGTTTAGGCTGAAGCAGGTATTTCCTAATTGCATCACAAATCAGATGAACCTGTCTTCCACTGTATAAATACCCCACTTTAATCCAAATGATCAAGCTTGACCACAATGGTACCATCTGATCTTCCAGATCTAGAGAGAGATACCTCCATCCACTTCCCAGGACATTTGCCTCCAGCTCAGCTGCTGCAAGGGATACCTGCTGCCCACCACTCCAGGCACCATCACCTTCTACCATGCATGGTGCAGTATGTATTGAAAAGAGTTAAATTCTCCAGTATCTGTAAAGTCCCACAGGTCTTTGGACCAGTATCTGTACTGTACCAGTATCAGGATTTTGACATCCAGGGGAAACAGGTATGTGCAAGACAGAATCTGATGCCCGAGGCTTAAAAACAAACCCACCCACTGATAGATAGCATTAGAGTGAGATGAATATCCCACATTTTCCAGGTCACTGCTACTGAAGTTCACCACAGACCCCTGACAGGCCACAAAGCCAGCACAGTCTACTTTAATCAATACCAGCATTGAACTGAGGCATCACCAGGTACCGACGTGATGCTGATCACTGTAGCACCTGCTTTGGGTTACATTCCATGTTGTCCTGGCACCCAAAGTGCTTATTTGGTACCTTAAGAAAGGAAAACGAACTGAAAAGGTATCTGACTGAAAAATAAAAATGACTTTTTAATAAAAAGGCATGAACAAATGCTGTTACAGTTTAACGGGACAAAAACACACTGTGCAGCTCCCTTTATCTTCTTCCAGTTAAAGCAAGAAATGGAGCATACTGTGCCCCAAGTTACAGAGCTTAAGGGATGTGTTTGGACTGTAAGGAAAATATATACTGGCATCCAAAGCTCCCCAATCAAGCTGTAAAACGCTGCAGTTTAGAACGCAAAGATTTGTTATTTGGACAGGCTGCAGGCATAGGACCCTTTATACCATCCCATATGCCCCCTGAGCGTGCTCCCACAGCTCTTATCAAGACGTGCTTCAGCATCCCTGCACAGGTCCAGGGACCTAGGGGGTGATACTCTAGGGAAGCAACAGCCACAAAGGCTGAAGGTCCTCCCGCTCCATCTACCAAACGTCTTATTCACCCCATGAGCCAGCGCACACACAACAGGAGAGGGAAATGCATCCATGGAAGCAATCAGGTGTCCTAAAACACTAACACCAATTATTCCACAACGAACTAAGTTATTAGTGACGAGATACAGTGGCCCATCCTGATAGCATAAGGCTGGGGAACTCCTGTAGGGCTCCATATCCGACACTTGCTGCTCCCTGTCTTCACCTTTTCTTACCTTCAGTCTCTTATCTATAAAGCAGGGGTAAAAAATATCATTGCCTCAAGGTGTCTATATACAAGCCACAGCATCAGAGCTGGGGTTTATGCTGAGAGTTATTAAATAAAACATAATAGGGCCTAACCCATTTCTTAAGGAAGATTTCAGCTCACCTAGGATTTTAAAAGAAGCAATCCCAAGTAAATCTCATCTTTTCTCTATTTCATGATGGGTTTTGACCATTTTTTATCCCCCACTGTGGAAGCTCTCCAGTGAATTCCACCCTTCCCCTCTTTCCCCCCCTTAAAATGTAATGTCAGTTGTCTTTCAGCATTCAGAAACACGTCCAATCTCCTGGGTTTTATGTACTGGAATTTGGAGAGATAAATGTTCTGCCTTCCCCCCCTACTCCTTCCCCTCCAGGAATTTCAGCTGTTTGTCTTTGGGGTTTACAGGGATGAGTGAGTGAAAGAAAGAATCCGTTTTCCTTTCCAGCTTTACATTGCACACTCCTATAAAAAGGTTCCAATATAAAAACGCCACTGATAGCAGCAATACTTCTCAATAAAAGAGCTGCTCATAGGAACTATGTACCTGATAATACAGCTTCAAATAAGGACATAAATTATGTTACGTTACTCCATTTGATTCTTTGGGGAACTTTTAAGTTTAGAGCAGAGCACAGCAGAAGTTTCTGCTGCTGAGAAATAACGTCATTAATTGCAATCGACAGCTTATTCATTCAGATAAATGAACTTCCCTATAAAGCACCTCAGTATAAATATACCACACCCCATCGTCTCACAGGTGGGACTGGCACAAGGACTTACTGCTCCCTGTTAGAAAGATGATGAATAAACAGACACTGGAATTAAATTTTGGATAGTATACAGAGTTTTTAGTAAGATTAAAGGAACCAGCAGGACTCTTTCAGCCTCATTTGATTACCACATACCTTTCACATCATCTGTTTTTTAACTAGGTGGAGATTTAAACCAGGTAAAGGTATTTGAGCAAGTTTTCACCTGCTTTTCCAACTCCAGACCTCACTGACTGTTCATTTATGTGAAAACTACTTCACCTCTGCCTCTTTCCCTACCCACCTCCCACCCCACTCACTTCAGTGATTGATGGGTGGACGAAGGTCTGTTCTCAGGCTGGAAATTAAGAGATAGTAGAGTCTTAGCACTCATTTCTCCAGGACTACAGGGAAATAGTGATGCCATCACCACCTGCGCTGTGTAGCTTCATATTTCAAACACCCTGGATAATACATATGCTGGAGTAATTTCTAGGTTTTATATGCACATTCAATCTCTGAGCTGTTTTTCCTCCATCATGTTAATCTCTAAGTTAAAACAGCAGCTTTTTCCCTTTCTTCCTTTTTAAAGAAACACATCCCTTCCATGAAAAAGCATCCCTGTCTGCATCACAGACCTAAAACTTCTGCCTGATCTTCCACCTTACATCTCATTTAGACATATTTTATACCCAAATTTGGTCTACTGAAATGCTTTACATGTGCAGTGGTCCCTCTTTTCAGAGATGACTACGCAGGTTTTGAGAACGAGCTATGACAACAGCCCATGGAATGAGCCTCCTGTCCTTGTAACATGCATTTTTATGAAGGCATCTAGCATCTCAGAGTTAGCATCTCCTGGATTTTTACCACCAAAACTGCCATTTGTGGTCTATGCAACATCAAACCACCGCTACAACCGCATTGCTGTTGTATAGTTACACAGAAAGGCATTGTGACACATCTTAAATCAGTTCCACTCTTACGGTGGTGACAAAGCAGCATGTCCTCACTGAAAGCAACGTGTGGTACTTCTTCCACATGTTTCACCCAAGTAAAACAGCAAGTATATATGGAAAAATCCATAAACTCTTAGGGAACAGCACATAGAAAGCCATGTTATGTACCGTGAATTGGGATGAATACACACAGAGCCACCTTCTCCATTGGAATACTCATCTTGAAGAAAGGCATGAGATTGGAAGCTCATTTAAATGGACCATTCATCACCACAGCAGCCACATTTACAGTGACACACAAGGCTTCTGCTAAATACATTGGGAGTATGTTTTAAAAAGTGTGTGTTTGCACAGCAACTCACTTCCTACCTTTGCTGCTACTTCTGGGCCAGGACTTGCAAGGAGAGGTGGTATTATATCCCTGGCACCTGAAAGCCTGCTCAACTGGGTGTCTCCCAAAACTCTGCCCAACAAATTCACATTTTAATTAATATTCTTTTGCATTATTTCCTTCCTCTCCTCCCTCCTCAACACCTCCCAGCATTACAGGCCTGAAAGTAAAATGGTAGAGCACTGGTTTTAGTGCGTGCCATGAGCTGAATGCCAAGCACAAAGAACTAGTCAGCACAGCAGCCAGGCTTATCCCTGTCACATTGTTGATCAGGTATAAAATTCGTGATTAAACAAACACTCCTGACCTCATTTGTGAGGTTTTATAACCAGAGGAAGCAAAAGCTTGATTACCTCATTAGATGGTAACATTTAAAACAAATAGTCAACTCTGTAAGATTAAAGTAATAAAGTGGTTGAGTGTGGCTGAACATTTCCAGTACACCCAGTTGAGCAGGCTTTCAGGTGCCAGGGATGTAATACCACCTCTCCTTGCAAGTCCTGGCCCAGAAGTAGCAGCAAAGGTAGGAAGTGAGTTGCTGTGCAAACACACACTTTTTAAAACAAACTTGCTGCAGAAAAACAGAACTAAACCCTTGTTTAAAATTATTTAATTAAAATAGCAATATTTCCTTAACAGCTATGGGATGTCCCTCCTTGAGTATAGACCCAGTGGAAGAGATCACTTGCAGGGGACATGCATGAGATGTCCAATAACAGAACCAGAGTTAAAGCAGAGAAACCCATGGTTGGGATATTTTTAAACCTAGTTCACCATAATAACAGCTTTAAATTAGCTTCTAGGATGATCAAAGCATGATAAAATTAAAGGTGAAACAGGAAAAGAAACAAACACCCCAATTCTTTCTAGGATAAATAGACCTCAGGTGCACAGTCCATGTGCATATGGATGAGCTCACTACTTCAGCTGGTTATGTGATGATATTAAAAACCCCAGTGATAAATCCACAGTGAACATGTTGAAAGTTCTGTGGATTTGGGGGGTTTATCCCCTTTAAAAACACCCCAATCAACCCCCATAACATCACTGGGAACTAAGTGCTTGGGCAGAAAGGAGACTTTCGCCTCAGATTCCTCCTGCAGAAACCATATGCTCCCCTGAGCACAGCAGGATTCAAAGGTATTGCTCCTTCCCTGCTCTTTTGGGAGAGCTCAGTGGTGTTTCCTTCTCAGTCTGCCCTTCTACAACAGCTGTGTTCCCCCTATTTTGGGAGGGGGGGAATTTTGATTAAGTAGCTACCTTAAAAGTCACGCTTCAGAGGAGCATCATGTTTATACAAAAAGGTTTAATTTTGGTTCTTTATATCACAAACTGGATTTCACTGTGTTTTAAGTTAATCTGGGGTTTTGCTTGTTCCTTTATTAACACCAGCGCTAGTGTTTTCTTCAAAGGGTGATAAAACCATCGAAGCCTGCTAGAAGTCCCACTGATACAGCAGCCATATTTTTAAAAGATTTTGTTGATCTAGCTGCCTACAACAGAGACAATATGCAATTCCTTTTCAGAGCTCTTAACAGCATCCGAAAGAGAGTCTATCACGCTGTTTTCATGACAAGTATGCACAGAAACAGTCAAAACTCAAAAGCCTTCTGCAGTCAGTTGATCTTCCCATGATATTTAAGTTTAGGATTGTCATTAAGTTGCCAAAAAAATGTATCCAGTAGAGGGAAGATATAAAATATTGATGACACAGGGTGTCCATCAAAGACACATCTTTGCCTTTGATTCACATTAGAGGAATGGCAGACACTTGACAAAACTGGGATTTGTCACATTCCTTGGAATAAGGCACCAAACTCCTTTATCGCCTTTCGGCTGAAGAGGCTCAAGCATCACGAATCAATCTCCTCCATTCAAAGGAGCAACATTCACTGGAACACAGATCAATACTCCTTTCATTACCCAACTTGCTCATCTTGAAGGCAATTAGCCAAGATCTCTACTCAGCCCTACAACAGCATCCCAATTAGGGGACACCGAAGGCAGTTGTCTCTTGCTCTTGGAGGGGTTTGATTCCCAAACACACAAAGCAGCATGGTGCAGTATTTCATTAGGTACAGATGGGAACAGTACTATGGATAACACTGAAACAGCTAGAGATTACTTTTTGATTACTGTTATGTACCAGATTTAAAACATGAGGTCCTGGCTCTCAGAAATCCCTGTCACTCTCACTGCATCCATGTTATACCCTGGCTCCCTGTGGAGGATCTCAGCCTAATTATACCCTATTTGGTAGTAAATGGAAGATTAAGCAAGATACTGCCCTTCCTGTGAATGGCTGTGGGTAGGGGGTGAGGAGAGTTTGATTTATTTAGGGCTGCAGCTCTCCCCCCTCTTGTCCCCCTTTTTCTTTTCTTTGTCCCCAAGTGACAAAAACATTTTCCAATGTAGAAGCACCAAGGACAAGCTAACACCCCTTCCAGAGAAGGCCCACAATATTGTCTGGCAAGCAGCATCACTAGCACTGCTCCTATGTCTGGCAGTAGCAAAGCCCAGCCTTCCAAGGAGATGGAGCTGGCTTAGCACTGCTTCTAGAAGCAGCAAGAGCATCTGCTTCAGTTTGAAGGCCCAAAACACCAGTACATTGTTGGTTTTCCTGGTCAAAAATGCAACAACTCTCCCTTCAAAGGAGATGGAGCAGGTCTGTGCTTGTCCCCGGGGCCATGTAGCAGGAGGTTGGCTGCTGCCACCTTACAACTTCCCAAACACCGGTTTGGTTTCTGATTATGAGCTCAGATCTAAATCTGTGCATAAGTCACCACCAGTGCCTCATCACTGTGGCTCAGGGGGGCACATTCAATGACAACTATTTGGAATATCAAAGAATAAACTGGATGCTGCTGTTCTCTAATAGCTGTTGCATACCTGCAGCACAGAATCACAAGGCTGGAAAAAAATTTTAAAATCACTGAGTCCAACTATTCCTGTCCTATCCTAAACTATATCTCCAAGTACCACATCTACCCACCTTTTAAACACATCCAGGGATAGTGAGTCAGCCCCCTTCCCGAGCAGCCACATCCCAACAACTCTTTCAGGGAAGAATTTATTCCTAACATCTGCTCTAACCCTGCCCTGGCACAGCTTGAGGCCATTCCCCCTTGTTCCATCTCCTGTCCTCTGGCTGAAGAGACCATCACCCACCTCTCTGCACCCTCCTGTCAAGTCAGTGTAGGCAGTGATAAGGTCTCCCCTCAGCCTCCTCTTCTCCAGGCTGACCACCCCCAGCTCCCTCAGCTGGTCCTCAGAGGATTTGCCCTCCAGCCCTTTCCCCAGCCTCGTTGCCCTTCTCTGGGCTGACTTCAGGACCTTGATGTCCTTATGGTGAGGAGCCCAGAAACAGACCCAGCACTAGAGGTGCAGCCTCACCAATGCCCGGTACAGGGACACAATCGTCTCCCTGGACCTACTGGCCACACTATTTCTGATACAAAGACGATGCAGCATCTGCATTAAGAGCAAATAAGAATTATTTATACGTTAACGAACCAAACCACCTCGGCACCCTCGGGTTTTGGCAGCGGGCCGTCACCACTGCCCACCTCGCACACCCCAACACGAGCTGCCGGAGTGATGCCACCATCCGCGGCCGTTCCCTGCCCGGCCGGCGTGTGCCACAGACATCCCCTCGGGAGTTAATTCCCTGCTCAGCTTTTGTCCCTTTCCCCCAGGATTTCCCCACGCCTGTCGCTGTTCGGATACCCCCGCACATTACCCCGCAGCTCTCTCGGCAATGCTCGGCACCACCTGGCTCCAGCCGAGGCGAACATTCCTACACGCAGCGTGCCATCTAGTGATGGAAGAAGTGAGAGCAGCCTCTCAACGCCCTCTGAAACGCTTCCACGTTTATCCAAACTTTCCTTTTCACCAAGGAGAAGAAAAGGAAGCATCCAGAGGTCCAAAAAGGTCTGTAGTTGGTCCCCCCCATCCCTCACACACACATCCTGAGTCTATTACTAAAAGCAAGCACACTGAGGACCTGCACAAGGAAAGTCCTGCTGTGATTAAACGTTGATGGCAAAGGTTAAAGGAAAAGCAGCCCTAAAACCAACACGCAAACGACAACAACCCAAAAGTAAACTGACGCCGTTTATTTTTTTGCGCACCACCCTAACGGAATTTAATGGCAAAGCGGGACCCAACGCTGGAGGCCACCCTCGGGTTTGGGACCGCCGCAGCCAGCGCATCCCGTCTCCCGCGATGTCAGTCCTCTCCTCAGGAGTGCTGGGAGGCGAAGTGAGCCTCTTGGATAGCACCGAAGTGATGCAGCCGCACGCACCCATGCATCTTAATTCTCACATAAGCAACAATTCCCTTAAGCCGTATACAGCAGCCAGATCTTTTTTTTTTCCCTTTCTTTTTCCTCCCAGAAAATCGCTCCCGCGAAGAGAAACGAGTCTCACCCTCACCCATCATAAATAGTTACAGCTCAGGTCGCCTCCTGCACTACCGAACCCAGGACCAAACCATTAATTGATTGCAGCCGGCTCAGGCTGAAAGCCCTAACACCAGGGATTAGTTTTTACTAGAGTTAGCAGGCTTGCCTGAACCCTCCCCCCCCCCCCCCCCCCAAGTTTTAAACCCAATTTCAATGTTGTTTTTTCCCCTTTTTTTCTGTACGTACTAAGAAATTGAGTCTGACAAATTAATTATCAGAGGACACTTCATTAATCACAGCGCCTAGCAAACAGCTCTTCATTGTCTGGAGGCACATGTGCTAACAGACTACTGAAAACATAGGTCCTGCCTGCTTTTAACACCTTAAAGAACATTTAAGGCACTGCCAAAGCTGAGGCTTCTGTCTAGGGACTCTGTAGCAGGACATAGGACAAAACAGTTAACAACAAGAGAATAAAAAACCGTAAAAAGTATTACCTTTATCAGCACACCGGCCCGCCTGGGTGCTCCAAAAGCTACAGCAAAACTCAAGCCCTTCCTCCTCCCCCCTCTTAAATCTAACTCACCCTAGGCCCCCCAGCTGGTCCTAACTACCGGCCCAGCCCCTCTGACCCTTAAAGCCACACCGGGAGCAGTTTAGCCCATCAGACTCCCAACTCATTTCATCTCTTTTCTTGCTGACATCGTTCTTACTGTTTTGGAAGTGTTAGCTGCTTCACAAACCCCACTGTACACCCAAAGGGTCTGGAGAAGCCCATGGCATGAGCCCTTGAGGGAGACAGAGGCATTTCCTTGGTTGATGCAACTTGTGTCTCTCTCTGAGCAATAATTCTGCATGAGATGATTCTCTTATTCCAGTTTGAATTTGTCATCATCACCACATCGGGATACAGGGCAGCTCCCACCCTGACAACATTACTGACCCCATCACACCAGTGCAGGCTTCCCTTCTTCCCTCACCCCTTCCCTGGGGTTTGGGGTCACCTCTGTTGGTAACTGTTGAAGTACCCCCAGATAACCCCCTCCATGGGGCTAGATGCCCTTGGGAACCACTGATTTCTCCCACGCTGACACACAGACTCCCTTTAGAAGGTGTACATGGGGTGAGGCAGCATTGGGAAGGCTGGGAGGGAGCACGCCAGGCTATCTCCATCGCTGTTAAGGACCAAAACAGCTTTAGGCCATGGTTAAAACCTGGTTTCAGAGAAAAGGCAAGTACAGGGCTGAGGCCATGACGGTGACTGCAACTGATTGAGAGCGTTTCAGAAGATAAGCAAGTTTGTCATTCCTACTGGGACTTCACCAAAATAGGCTTTCAGCTTGTCAGCAGAGAACAGCTGAAGGGAGATCAGCAAGCAAATATGAGCATTACAATAACCACAACAAAAATCTCCTTACAAAGCAATTTCAGAACTCCAAGTTTAGCGACTGAGGTTTCCAAACCCTGGGGACAGAAACTCATGTGATTTACTCTGGTTGTTGCCTTGCCCAATAACATCTCACTGCAAGAAAAGGTGACTCATTTCAGGGACCAGGTTGTGTTTTTTTTCAGCAGAGTTTTAAGGTAGATTCATTAGGTTTCTAAAATTACAGGCTAGCTGCAAGGTAAGAGACTCAAATGCATACACAGACACACACATATACACACACTCTTCTTCTGAATCTCGTATCAAGCAGCTCTTGCCTGCACTTCCAAGGCTGTGAGTTGGCTAAGCTGGGAGATCCCAGCAGGGTCTCATCTACCCCAGCACAGCCATTCCAGCCTCTGACTTAGCCACCAGTTTGGCATCGGGTGAGGCCCATGAATACAGGATAAGAACTCACAAGCAACACTCTTAGTCTCACATGAAATAAGTTTTAATCTTCCCATACAAGCTGGATTGCATAAAGCATCCTACTGGTTGCAAACTGGTTGAAGTCTCAGAATCTTCAAGGCAGACATGACTTCAGTCCTGTAACTCTTAATACTTCACAAAACCCAACCAGATTTCCCTTGGGGTTTTAATCACAGCGTGTTCGCCTGTTCTAGATAATGTTGTGGGATAATGTCTGTGATAACATTGTGTTTATTCGTGGAAATGATCTGAAGTTGTTCATGATTGCCAGGTGGCTTTTGTTTGGCATTTTTAAGTAGGAGACCAGATAAAATTCCAGTAGAAATAAAGATCATACAGCATTCTCAATCGTTCCTCCAGGACATCGCTCTGTGAATTTCAGAATCAAACGGTTAGGCTGAGACCTTGATTTTGTTATTTACAGTTGTCATGGTGACTCAAAGACATTTTATGAAGGTTTGCACTGATATCTGCAGAGAAAATTGTATGTAAATATTTTGTGCCCGTGCTTCCATGGTCTGTCCCAGATTTAATGTAATGAAAATTCAGGTCATCCCAGTACCCAGGACATCATCTGCCTTGTCCATCAAGGACCAGATGGGAACCTTGAGCATTAGAGCAGTGTTCCTAAGCATGAAGAGCCAGCCCTCCAGTGACCACGTGCAGGTGCCCTCCACCAACACCCCCAAGAGCAGCTCCTCCTTCCAGTGCTCTCCAGGAGCCTCTACTGGGAACAGCCAAAACAAAACCATCAGCACATCTCCAGCTGGGAACCTCAGAGGCCTCCATGAGGTTACTCACATGAAGTCAAAGTTTCATCCTATTTCTCCATGGTAATATTTTCAGCATAAGGTAATGTTATAAATGGGGGTGAATCATAACACTTTCTAACACTGAATGATAACATCCTAAAAACTTGGGTTTAAATCCTGTAGAGAGAAAAGGACAAATGTTTGTTGTACGACCTACAGATTCCCTGATCAATTTGCCAATCCCGAGCGTATCAAACTTTTAGTATGCTCTAAAAATGAGGAATTGGGCGTGTGTCTGCATTTTAACCAGTGTTTTTCACCCTCTAGAGAACAATTATCTCAGTATTTGTCTGCTGACAGCAAAGCATTTCTTTAAACATGAACCCTCCAGAATTTAAAAGACTGGGCTGGAGTCATCGTTGTTTATATCATGCAATACTATTTTGCCTGAAGAAAACCCACTTTTCAATCCAATGCTGGACCCAAACTTCCCCAGAAGTTGGAGATTGGCAGTTATGGGGGTGCTGATGTGTCGATTAATGCTTCTAAGTCTTATCTCCAGTTTTATTTAGTTATTTCAAGCCTAAAAGTTAGGTTTCCCCTTGGCAAGATCTAATAGGATCACAACTATCTACTGTTCTCTGCCACAATTAAATTTTGATTTTATGTGTTCTTCATCTTTCTCACCTCCATTCCTCCATAATAACCACTGGCTTACCTGACTCGTTGGCTACCAGGATATTTCTAAGGTGCTGAGATCATGTGTGAAAAATCCCAGATCAATAGCTCTGCCAAATGCACTTTCCCTTCTCCAGTTTCCCAGCAATTAATTCTATCTGGAGTGCTGAAAAATTCACCCTGCACCTCTGATTCACTGTCAGCTATTCAACTGCCAACTTTTCCGTTTGTTTGATAAAACATCATCTAGAGGGGGGTTGCTTTGGTTTTTATCTTACATGCCAATTTATTTAGATGCTGAGTAGCTCAACCACTTCACTTTTAATTTTCTTGCTAATACCATCCAGCTCTCATGAACTGCTGAATTTTTAGGGAGGAAATGACTTTCAGTCATTTGCTGGCTGGGTCTTTCAAGGAACTTTATTTTTACTAATCACCTATAATGTCTCATGGGCTATTACTTCACCTGCTTTACACAACTGGCTTTAAGCAGAAAATTAGCTGGTAGTAAAGCCTATGCCAATTAGAAATATCAGCCATCTGCAACAAGATGACTGCTGATCACAGAAGATTTTTTTTTCCTTTTAAAGTATCACCCAAGGAAAGCTCAACATAATTTGGGACAACATAGATTTTCTTTGTTTAGTGCTTTAATGAAGGTCTTTATTTGGGCGAGCTGAGTGAATGTATTCTGTGTGAAATTCTTTGAGACCAATAAATTGTAGCACCAGAAAGTCCCCAAAAGACCACCTAGTCTTTGGATGAATCCATCAGAAGCATAGATGGAGAAGAAAATTTGTCCTCTCTGTGAGCAGCAAAGATCAGTCTGCAAGACTGAAATCTATAAAAGGAAATTTGGCCAACTGTTTTTAAAGACAGTAGGTTACATTTTCAAATGAAAAGAAAATGAAATAGAAAACCAGGACAAGAAAGGGGTTAATATCCAGTTCCAAATGTACAATACATGGTGAACTGTTAATTACACTCAAACTCACTAAGTGGTCTCATTGAAGAAATCCACCTTGATAGGATTAAAATAGCTTTAGAACAACATGCACTTAATGGCAACATGCACTTAAATCACTTCCCTTTTCCCAAACTGTTTCACTTTTCTGTGCTTCAAACAACAGAGGAGGGAGGAGCTGGGGAAGAAGGAAAAATCAAGCAGATAAAATTTCTCCCTTCTGGGAAACAGTGTCTTTCAATGTATCCCCCTTGCTTTTATTCTAATTAGACCATAATTAGAACAGTCATTGTCATGACAATAGATTTATTTTTATTGCTACCTGAAACTGTGCATGACATTTTTATTTTCTAAGGATGTCTCCAGGGAAGAGGAGAATGGTGGAGGATTCAACACAGGACAGTGTTTCCAGCTGCACCTTCCCATCCCTGGGAAGTTGAAAGAGGAAAAGAAGTGTCCCTCCAAGAGCACAGGCTGGAAAAGTAGTTCAGAGAGGTGTCTCCTATTGCTTCTTGGTGGACATCACTGGGTTTACTCTTTACTTTGAAAACGTTCAAAACTTGTGTGACCACAGCCCTGAGCAGTAACCTGCTCCAACTCTGAAGTTAAATCTAACTTTGAAGCCAGCCCTGTCTTAAGCATGAAGTTTGGACAGATGTCCTCCAGAGGTGCCTCACCTACTGAGGTTATTCTGTGTATCTTGGGGTCCTTCACAGTGTCACAACGCTGAAAGCTGGAGAGGGAATGGTGCCAAGGGCAACGATGTACAAGTCAAGGGGGAATGGCTTTAAATTGAAGGAGAAGAGATCTGCATTAGGTATAAGGAAGAAAATTTCTATAATGAGGGTGGGGAGGCCCTGGCACAGGGAGCCCAGAGAAACTGGGACTGCCCCAGGATACCTGGCACAAGGTTCAGTATGACAGCCACAGCAGATCCAGGGAACACGATATCACAAGCACGCTAAATACTACATGTATGTTAGTCAATCCCCTGAGATTACAAGTTTAAAGCCAATATTTCCTTACCCATCTCTCTGGTAAGGGCTTTCAGCATGTTCCCTCAGCCAGCATCATGGCCAAGGGGGCAGGGTCTCCTCCAGAGCTGGAGAAGCGTCTCCCCTTTCTCAGACCGAATCCGAGGGGGTTTATTTGCTTTTGTGTCTGATCTAGGGGACAGTGGGTAGGGCTGTGCAGAGTGGACAATGCCACCTTCCGTCTCTGTCATTAGCAGTGTCATTAGCAGTGATCCCCTTATCTCACGCCCCATCTGTTGCAGATCTTTGTATTGTCTTGGCCCATTGAAGCCAAATGGGGACCCTCTGGCTTGCCTTTATTTTACTGCCAGGCACCTGAAGACTGGCTTGATTGGCACTCAGGGAATATTGTTTGTTGAAGGAACTCAAGGTTCAACCCAGGTTTCGGCTGATTGAATTATACAGCGCTGCCCTGTTTAGTCTGGGTTTACAGGACAACTCAAGTCTGAGCTGTCTACACAGCTCCCCATGAGTTGTCTCTGTGGAGGTGGGACCTCAAGGCCATTCAAGGCTGAGTCGCTTTTACATCCCCCGTGAGCCGCCTGGTGCGCTGGACATTCCCAAAACCTTTTTGTGGAACTCTGAGCCAGATGATCCTTACACCTTACAACCCAAGCCAGTCTGGGGTTCTGTGATCAAGATTAGAACTGATTTGTTAAATTCCTTTTTTTGATGGTTTCACTAGTGTTTTTTGGGGGGGTGTTTTGTTTGTGGGTGGGGTTTTTTTTTGTTTTTTTGGTTTTTTTGGGATGATTTTTTTTTAATATTACTATGACTGTGATAATGAGATTGTTTAGCAGAACAAAGTAAAATCCATACTCCAACCCTTGTTCTCCCAAGTTTATGTTTTGACATAGCCCCAGCACTTTCAGAGGAGGGAACAGTAGCAAGTCAAAGATTACCATAGTCATTATAACCTTTACACAAAAGCAGTGTATCAAAATGTAAACTGTGTCTGTGCCAAGTAAATGTTAATGAGTAGTATCTGGAAAGGTTAAATATAAATACATATAATTACAGCTTGCTAGTGACAAGAAATTATTAGTTTCTTTCTTTCTCGGAAGGCGTTGCTCCAAAATACTAAACTGAAATAAAAGTATATATCTGCTCCTGCAATCACAATAGGAGTTTGGAGAGCTACAATTATATCAATCAGTCAGAAATAGGTTGAATACATATCGCTGCTAATGGCCTCAGTTAGTTCTATATTCTCCCCTCACAGATATAAATGTACAGAAATTAGTCAGAAAACTGCTCCGAAAACCAAAATTTAAAAATTGCTTTGAGAAATCACTGCAGCTCATTTATATTTTAAAAATATGAGCTCACAACTGTGGAAGGAAGAACTACAAATCAAGCACGAAGAATAAATCTCTGTTTTCATTCAGAGGCGGGGCAGAAAAAATGTGTTTGCTAAAGAAATTATTTAAATGCTCTGTATTGGCATTTGATTGGAGGGGGAAAATTCGTTTCTTCCCTAGAGGGGAAAAAAAACCCTAATATGCTACTAACTGCACTAAAAACAGAGCCATTCCAAGCTGACATTTGCAATTAAAAAGAGAAAATATTTAATGGAAGCTTGTGAATACATTGCAAAATTGCTTTTAGCCTTCAGAAAATTTCCCCTTTATTATAATTTGCTTAAACTCCCAACGCAGGGGCTTTGGATCGCATGCAAAGTGAACACTGCTAGTCTGTGAGGCAGGGACAGAGTATCCACCGTGGTGTTTAAAGATGCTGGGTTCCAGTTTAAAATTAAGATACGGTTTTACCATCTCCTGAAACCTTTTCAGAAGTAAATCTGGGGATTGTCATTCACAGTGCACGTGAGTTACACCCGTTATGATTATCTCTACATACGGTTTCAATGGAAACCTAGGAATTACAATCGTTTCTGCCCCCTAAAGCTGCCACGTTGCTGAAGATGTGAACTTCTCCCATAGGCTGCCATCCCAAAGGTTATTTTCACACTGTGCATTTTTTCTCTGTGTTTTAAATCGGGTCATTCTTAGCAAAAGGATATATTTAATTATTTTTTTGCCCGAATAGGTTCACAACAGATCAAGATAAATTTGAATTCAGCTTACTGGAGATATTTGTGCAGTGCTAGGTTGTCTTATTAAGGTTTGTTGGGTTTTTTTTTAGGAAAACATATAATTAGTGCACTTTCATCTTTCTACAGCTTATACATTTGCTTCCTTACCACGCTCCCATCAACATCACTGGATCACACAAATGGATGAAGAGAACAGGTTGTGAAAAAGGGGGACAAGGTCCAGCCACTACAGCTCTATTTAAATCTTGAGTAAATCTAAAGGAAGAATGAAAACATAAATGCATTTCTCCACAATATGGGCTGGCTGATGAGAAGCGTAACACTAGAAGAACTGAATCCTGCTCTGCCTGTATGGTGGTGATGGATTTATGTGAGGGGTTTTTTTTTCCTAACATGATGGCAAATGTGTGAAACCCCACCAATATTCTTCCCTTTTTTCCCTCTTCTTTTCTATTTTGGTAACACAGCAAATCTTTGTCAACCACATTCATTTAACTACGTAGGTTCTGATTAACTATCTAATGGTTTTAAGAGATGAAAACCATTAATTCTGATTACAGGGCCTTAAAGCAGGCACTAACTCTTACTTTAACTCCGATGGCATTGACTTAATGAAACAAAGGTTGTTAAAGCACAGTCTGTCACACGGGACGGCGCAAGCTGCTTGTGGTGGTTGCGGTAACTGGGTGCCCCTAGGTGACTTCCCCAGCTCATGTTGGTGGCAGCGTGAGTGACAGGGAAAAGTCCAGAATAATGGAGAGGTTGTAAAAAATGTACTACAATCCTTCACAATGGAAAGGTAAGAGCCACATATGCTTCAGCACCTGGATGAGCAAAGCAATGACAGAGGCTCAGCCTGGTGCAGGATGCTCAGGGATGCAGGGACAGCGATGGGATGGGGGTTTGGTGGTGGGGAAGCTGGCAGAGGTGCCCTGTCCACTCTCAGCTGCTCCCATACCAGCACTTCTCTACGTATACACAATAGAAAGACCAGAACTTTAAAAAAATGTCAGGCCACTAATAAAAGATCCTTTCTGTTTTGACCTTTCAGCAGCAGGTAACATGCTCATAGTGAAATGAATCTTCATTTTGAGTGTAGCTGGGCAAGAAATAGATTTCTTGTGCTGATATTCAGGACCTTGCATGTTTTTTCTCCCAAAATCAGGCTTAAAAATAAAAATCTATCAATTTCTTGAAAAATGATAATCAATAAAGAGATACCAAGTCTGGTGAAATATTTTCTTCCATTATCTTCAAAATTGATTCAGCATTGACCTTTTTGTTTTGCACCTTAATTGCTACACAATAACCAAATAGCAAAAAAACACAAAACAAAATGCTGCTTCAAACTAAGAAGATTAAAGTTTTCATAACACAAACCAAAATAGTCATTAAGATAAATTTCAATAACTTTCCAAAACAGCTTACTTTTCTTAACCTGAACCTTGGTCCAATTTGACCTTTACATTATTTGTAAGTATTAGGCATGTTTGTTACCAGGAGCCCAGAAGCAGACCAGGAATGGTTACACGTTCAAACAGAGACTCTGCTTTTCCCTGTTAGACAAGAGCATCCATGATCATCTTCATGCCAACACATCTATCGAGTGCAGCTCCCACCCAACAGCTGACAGATGCGCCGAGAGGGCTCCGAAACCCCCTACAAATGCCAGACATGAGCTGTCTCTGATGCTCTGCCTTTCAGCTCTACAACCCTAAGCCAAGCATCCGGGTAAAGACCTCCCTGCATCCTAAAATATGCACCATTTTCATGATAATTTCTGAGTCAGATACTTAAAAACGTTCACCAAGTTACAGTATTTATGTACTTTCTATTGTGATTTCACGTTGTGCATGACACTGGCAGTAATTTGCAAGGTCACAATACATTCCTTTACAATATTTCTTATTCTAAAGCCTGTTTAAGTTTTCTGCCTTAAAACTGTAATTAAAGCTTTCAGGGAAATCCTTTCTTACTCTTTGTATTCAACCTCTTCTCTTGCTCCTTAGTTGCCTACACTATAGCCAATGCAAGAATCTGAAATACAGATTGGCCTCCTACACCTGAAGCACAGAAAATCTGGAAGACAGTCCAGCTTCAGAGTGTCCTGTGCCAACTGATGTGTGATGCCAGGATTTTGTTTTCATGGAGGTGCAGTGAAAAGATGTTGGTAGAGATGGGGCTACCTGGGGCTTGGCACACTGGAGAGCGATGAGATGGGATGGAGAGTGTTCTCATGTAGCCTTTGTACAGACTCCTTTATCTGTAAAACAACTGAATTAAGGGAGGTGTGCCAATAGTACCCATGTGCTAGTTAGTATTTGTTATCAATGGGTTCCATCATTGTTATGAAGTTCTGTCTCATAAGGGAAAAGAAAAAGTAAAAGCAATTTTTAATGGGTTTTCTTTCTCAAAATTGTTTTGTGGAGCAGCTTAATTTATTTTTTTTCCTGATTTTTGAAAATTTTCACTTCCTGAAGAACAAACTGCTGAGGATTAAATACAGGCCATTTAATTTTTCTCATTGAATAGCCCTAGGCAGGGTCCTGTCTCCTTTCTCTTCTCTTTATTTTGTCCTTTGCTGTACCCCTGTGCTGTGTGGCACCCATTGCAGGCTTTCCTCATGATGCTGAGGACACATGGGACAATTTGCTGATATTGACACGCCATACTCATACGTGATCTGGTCCCTTCAAGCCTAAAACCTTCATTCAATTTCCACTCCGAACCAAACATTTCTCTCTCAAAAAAACAAGAATATGAGAAACCACCATCACCACCCCCAACTGAAAGCCAAGGCAGTTATTTATTTCCCTTCTTAAGGGGGACCTTATTAATGTTTTTAAATACCTTAAGTATGGGATGCAGGGGGAAATGGCCAGCCCCTTTCCACTGTCTGTGGGGACAGGACAAGGGGCGATGGCCTTAAGTTGGACCACAGGGAGTTCCACACCAATCTGGGGAAGAACTTCTTCCCAGTGAGGGTGAGGGAGCCCTGGGACAGGTTGCCCAGGAGGTGTGGAGTCTCCATCTCTGGAGATATTCAAGACCCATCTGGATGCCGACCTGTGCAATATGAGCTGGGGAGCTGCTTTGGCAGGGGGTTGGACCTGATGACCTCTCGAGGTCCCTTCCAACCCCTGTGATTCTGTGATTCTTCTAAAGCATGTCTCTAAAAAATGGTCCCCACCCCGACTGTTCTTTCTATGGTCCCGGTAATTGAATTAAATCAAAGTTCTCCAAAATAAATGAATTTAGCAGACCAGATAGCCATCTAAATCGCACACATCTGAGCTGCCTGTGTTGCAGCCAAGCTGATTTAAATCAACTGGAAGAGAGGTATGCTTTAATCAGGTCAGCTGACAGTTATTAGATCAAACCTGCTTGAAATTCAGAAATTTAGTGAAAATAAATCTGCTACGAATCCAACACTTTCCTCCCACGAGGCCCCAATGGATAAAACTTTTAAGACGTTAAAATTATTCTGGTTTGGGGAATAAGATTTAGTAGAGCATGTCAGGCTTTTATTTTACTGTTTAGCCTCCTCTGTGACTTTGGTTTGGTGTAAAAGGCACCCCATAAAACCAAGCACCACAGAACAAGCGGAAGACAGGAAAGGTCTAATTCTTGGCTGATTTGCGTCAGTCTTTTACAACTGTTTAAACTAGACATAAAATACTACAAAGTTGAAAGAGCTGCATTTTATACCTGGCTTGCACAGCTGTAAATGAAAACAAAGAGGAAAGGGGGAGGTTTGCAAAGCAAATAGGATGCAATTCCTTCTGGAGTTTGAGCTACTTGTGTTATTATTAATTTTAGCCATTTTTCTTTTTTTTTTTTTTCATAAAAATCTGTTTGCTAAATATAGAGCTAAGTTACAGGTGAGTTTATTGTGCCACCTGAGATGCCCCTGTCAGTATCTTTTAATTGTGATATTCTTCATGGCTCTGAACCGTGGAACAACAGCTGGGCTTTATCCTCCAGGTAGGGGATGAGATCTGTTCTGCTCGCTCTTACTTTGCAGATGTTGTGTACAAAGCTGGTTCAAAAATAGATTTTCCAGCCTGTGGGACAATTCTAAAACTTTAATATTTATTTTCATCTTAAAATCAAGATGAAAAGGCAATACTGCAGAAGCATTTTGGGGTGAATGTATTCAGGAAGGAGACTGATTTCAAAAGAATGGGTGGAATGTTTAAATTTCTTCCTTATTAAAAAACCCTACCAAGAACCAACCACAGAACTGAGACCATTCAGGTAACCTGAGACTCTTACCTTGGTGTCCCCACAGCACAGAGGTATGTTTGTCTCTGTCCCAGTAACTTCCAGTAGCTTCATCACCAGGAAAGAGTTGTGCTTTCTGTTCCTCTAAGTTTCTTTGACCATGCCTAAGCAACTCTGGACAACTCAATCCCACTGCGAGCCTGGATTTAAGAGGATACAATTTGATCAGTCTTGTTTCTCTAGTCAAATACAGGACAGTAAATACATGCAATGTTTCTTAAAAGACTTATCTAGTGGTGGCATTCATTTTAACACTTTGTAGTTAGCTGCAACCCTTACTTTTATTAGAGTAGGCTGGATTAGAAAATGCAGCAAGGCTGGAAGAGATTCACTCATTAGTTTTGGAGATGAATCTGCCATTTCTCTTGAAACAGATTAGACTTTAAAGAAAAGTTGCCTACGTTTGATTTGACTTACTGTAGCATGCCCTTATTAAAAGCTCTTCCATAGGAGAAGCTTCTGCTGCAGGCTGTCATTAAGCCACGCTTCCAAAGTTCCTTGTCTAGATAGAAAAGAAGGAAAAAAAAGAAGAAATTGTGGTGCATGGAATTGATCACAAGCAGAATTTTCTCTTTTTAACCAACAGCATCAAGGAAGGATCCATGTGTGCCCTGCTGCTCTTCTAAGTCAGCCCACCCCTCCCTGCCCTCAGAATTAGGTGAGGATTTGGGGATTTGGGTTGCAGGCAGAGGGTGCACCTGCAGATGCAGGTGTTAGGGTCATGCTCTGCTCTAGGTATTCGAAGGAGCCGAGCACTGGGTGTGCAAAAACCACAGCATCAGCCTGTTTGCATCATCCAAACGTGCAACCTATAAAAAGGCCTAACTTGTCGGGGAAGGCAGCAGACCTGCCAGCAACTTGACTCTCCTCACAGAAAGCAAAGGCCTTGAAAATATCCTCAAGTTCCTTTGAGACAGGAAAGTTACTCATGCTGAGAGGTTTTTGATAATCACATTCACAAAACACGGCGGCCTTGAAAACAGGGGTACAGACTGGCCTAAACCAAGAAGGAGTTATGGGAAGGGATCTGGGAGTAAGCGAACATGTCATAAATCATCCATAATAAATGGTTGACACAGCAGGTGTGCAGATAGTTTTAGACATCAAAGGTAAACTAACAATGTTTAGCTATAAGATATGCTTATCAGAACCTGTTATAATTACTAACCCATCAGTTTCGTGTGAACAGAGTGTGTAACCAATTAGCAGTTTTCTAGCTTGACACATTTGCAGTAACAAATGTATAAATCTGTGTGTTTTCTCTCAATAAATGGCTTCACCTTAATTACCTGTTGCCCATCACCCATCTCCACACTAGCTGATTGGAAACCCCCAAGGTTTCTCCCTGCAGGCCTCCAAGTTAATCATTGCTCTTGAGCTCACGGAGTTGTGACAGCAGGAGTGAGAATCCAACTACTCCTTTATGTTGTGTCTATTTACTTCTCTTTCTGTTTTTAGCCGCGCTCGTACTTGCAGTTTGCCATGTTCCAGCCACTTGTAACTCAAAGGGAGCTGAAAGCTGGAGTGAAAAACAGCATCTTGCGGAATCAACCGCTTCAAGTGGGCCCTAATCATTAGACTACATTGAACTTGGGAGTATTCATATGCAGAAAAGATTACAAAAGCAAAGCTTCATATAGCATTGCTTAATTAATGTCATAAGCAGCCACAATTATTGGGCTGTTGTTTCTAAGAATAAGCATAGTCTGCTTAGAAATACAGGGAAACAGGCACAATAACCTTACTTATTGGGTAGTATCTTTGAAATATCATCTCTGATGCTGTCCCCAAGTCTCTTTTGAGGGGGAAAAAACCCAATCAGAAAATCTAGCAATTGCTGTGCTAAACATAAATGACAAATATGTAGCCAGAAACATTTAGAAAGCATTTGTTGGCTTTTTTGTGTTTGGGGTTTTTTATTTTTAATAATATGTGTGCCCACAAGAATATATCCAGAGCGCAGAAGAATATAATTTGTAGCTTGCCATAAGATAATTATTAGTAATATAATATCATTTCACATTCGCGCTAGTATTTAGGGACTAAGCCAGGACTAGAGTATTGAGATCATCACAGGTTCATCTGGGGTGAGTCTTGAGGCTTTTTTTTCCCCAAGCCCAGAGTTTCACCCTGGTTTTAACTATGCTTGGGATGGGAGTAAAAAAAAACCTCACACAACCTAAGAAATACCATATGCCTCTGCTCCAGGAAGATATTTTAGCATGAGTTTACTTAATTTGGCCATTTCCAGGGTTTATGTATATGCCAGGTGCCTAAAATAGTGCCTAGAACAGTTAAAAACAACTTATTCCCCTTACCCCCCCTAAAAACCCCAGAAATTAAAAAAATACTGCACTATTGCTAGTGGCCATATGAAGAAATCAATGAGGTTTGGGTTGATTGGTTTTCTGATAAATTTTTGTGATGTTTTGGTAGATCATGTTGTTTGGCAAGTCCAATTAAATTAGAGCTGATTTCTTTTCTTCATTTTTTTTAATGTCAAAAAGCCAAAAACTCTTTAAAACAACTCCCAAGCTCAAAACAGTGAGCCTCATGCAATGGAAACGCATTCCTATGGAGTAAATGTCTTTGGTAGCTATAGGGCTTCTTTCCTTTACTGGAAATTACATGGCTTAAAGGGTGGTTTTGGTGTCAAGGATTTACATACATACACACATGCATAAATAAATCACTTATGTAAAGAAACAAGCCTAGCAGACATCTATCACCTGTTCTGGTCTTCCCCAAATGATTGCTCTTTTTTTTTTCATATATATTTAAAAAAAAATCCCAACATTTCCATTTTTTTCTGGAAGAATTATTATAATTCTATATTCTTTGTATATTACTGTGCAGGGAATTGTCTTTTCTTATGAATAAATGAGAGCATTCCAGGGACTTTACAAAGGAGCAACAGAAGAAATGCAGTTTGTGCTGTCCTAGCTCTGAGTTTCTGTACAAGCAATCTTTAGAATTTCCCTCAACTGCAATTGCATTGGGGTGGCAAGGGGGATGCTGTTGCTGTGTACTAATACATGAAGAAATTACTTCATCTGAGGTCACTCATTTTTCCCATATTCACAATCCAGTAAAAAACGAGTAAAATTAGAAAACTTACTAATTAGAAAACTTACGAATATTTTAATGGTTTTAATATTAAAATGAGAGGTTGCATTAAGTGTAGTCTTATGTTTGATAAGAAATATGACGTAACATACAGTGGGGGTTTAGCTGTCCCCACCACAGCAGAAAGGTTCTAAAATAATCTCCTTTACCTATGAATAGAGATTTCTCTCATTTGCATGGAAGCAATTATTTTTTTCTTTTAATAAAACAAACCCAAGGTACAACAAGGAAAAGGAAAACACACATTTGCATTGTCTTGCTGCTTAAAGTTATATCAGGTTCCATACCCTTTAATTTTATGGTCCATTTTCGGGGGGGGGGGCGGAAAATAAATTAAAAGTTTACAGGAAAGATTCTTCCACCCCAAAATGTAATTATTGCATTTGTTAAAAACACACAAGCAAACCAACTAGCTGAATAAATCAATGTGATATTGGGGTCTAGAAATGATCAATTGCATGCAAAAGTTAGTCAAGCAGAAAGAAAACAGTAGGATATCAGTGCACAAACTTAATTGCTTAGATTTCTTAAATTTCTGAAGTGAAAGGTAATACATTAAGGAACCTAATTAGATATTGATTTAAATAAATTTAGCCTCCTGGTGACTAAGCAGTGTTTACTAAGGGTTCTGATGTAAATTAAAAGCAAGGAGGAAACAAAACCCAAACATTTTTGTACCCCTGGTTATAAGAAAACCAAACTAAAGGGAAAGTCTCATTCACACAGTACTTGTTTTATTTTGGAACAGGCTCTGATTATTGCACTGAGACCCTGCTGCTCTTCGGTAGGAAATAACTGGCTGTTGACATGGAGCCAGGGATGGTAAACATCCAGGCTGAAGAACAGTTATCAGTTATGTCCTTTCATCGTGTGAAACCCACAAGATTGAAGAAATCATTGTTCCCTGAACTGACGAAACAAACTTGAAGAGCATTGAAACAGAGAAGTGTAATCCCCTGAAAAGGAGAGTAAAGCTCCCACCCGTCTGTTTGCTGGGAAGCAGGTGTATGTGGCAGCAGAAAGGTCCCTGGATGGACACCCCGCTTCCCATCTCTGCACAGAGTCATTGGTGGGTTCACCAGCATTTCATCACGCTTAGTCCCCCCCACCCAAGCAGCAGGTCAAGGGGGGAAGTTATTCCCCTCTACATGACACCCTGTCTTGACTACTGCATCTAGCTCTGGGGTGGGAGAGGACAAGAGGCAGTGGGCACAAAATCTTTATGCTCATAACCTCCATCCCCTTCCTTTGATAAGGTGCTGAGCAACAGGGTCAGGTTTTTGAAGTTAGCCCACCCAAACCTTCCATTGGAAGGATCCTCTCCTCCCGGAGTGAAAACTTACCAAGCAACTCAATAAAGATCAGGGCTGAACCCCTAACAATTAATTAAAAAAATAAATTAAAAGCAATTTTTTTAAAAATAAATAATAATAAAGAGAAAACAACTTGTATAAAAAAAATCATTTTACCTCCATCTCTCTCATTTCTCTGTTCCCAGTTGCACGCCCCTTCCTTCAACTGTCAAAAACTCTCTGACAGTTTTGCTACTGATATTTTGTGCTTTCCCTCTAATATAGGGTTTGACTGTGCCCTATACTTTGGATGCTTCTTTGATGGTAGGATGGCTCGATATTCTAACAAGCTGACTGTAACAAAATAAGCATTAAGCTTTATTTGTCATGGACTCGTTTTACAGATGTATTCAGTTGTGAAGGGGGAAGTTACTGTAAATCACTATCACCAAACCCACGAGAATTGCTACCAACAAATTGAAGTGACAGTTGCCAAAGAGACAGCTATTGTTTGTGCCAATCATTCCTTCAGGAAGAGTTTTTCAATGCTACAGCTTTAAGCAGCACAGAAAAGGTTGTTGTTTCCATTATGGAAAGGCTCTAGGAACCTCCTTCTTGGTTAAAGCTTTATTTTACGTGCTACCTGGGATACCACAGCAGCTACACAGCACAAACCAAAAGAAGCAAGTGCAAAATACGGACAATATCTTCATTGGGCAGCAGTTCTTTTTACAAAGGTCTGGGTCTCTCCTTGCAGCACTGGGTGTCAATCTTTAATTTCAAAACTTGTCATTGACTGTTTCTACAAATCAACTCTAGAGTTACTATTGGTTTCACTAGTTGCAAATATTTAATGTTTTCTTTCAGTGCTTCTCATTGCATCACAGTTCTTCGGACTTCTGCACGTCACCAAACCATGTGGAGCTGCAAACATGGTGTTGTCCACGTATGTAGACAACAAGCACAATGTACTTTCTAGTTAATCACAAGATTGGAGCTAATAGGAGGTTTGGATTGCCTTCTCCATAAAGTGCTATTGAGATGCTAATGGTACTAGTTTTCTCTGATTTAAGGGTTCCCATAGATCTTAACCAATGTTTTGGTCCTTATTTATAGAAACATAGAACCTCCTAAGTTGGAAGGGACCCATAAGGACCTTCGAGTCTAGCTCCCAGCTACACACAGCTCGGCCAAGTCAGAGCATGGGACTGAGCACATCGTCCAGATGCTTCTTCATCTCAGCCCAGCTTGGGGCTGTGACCTCTTCCTTGTGGAGTCTGTGCCAGTGCCCGACCCCTCCTCAGTACATAACCTGTTCCTAACATGCAGCCTAACCCTCCCCTGGCACAGCTTCATGCTGTTCCCTCAGGTTCTATCCCTGGTCGCCAAAGAAAGGAGATTGGTGCCTGCCCCTTCACCTCCACTCGTTAGGAAGCCACAGACCATGATGAGTTCTCCCCTCAGCCTCCTGTTCTGTCTGAACAAACCTAGGGACTTCAGCCTCTCCTCATAAGGATTCCCCTCCAGGCCCTTCACCATCTTCATTGCCCTCCTACTATTGACATTGTTCTGCGAACTACAACTCATAAACTAGCTAGAGGTTTGGTTTAGATTAATTATGAGATGAGGAGTTTGACACTCTCCATCTGGAGCACAGTTTTCAGTTGTCGCCTGCTGGGGGATGAGCCATTCGATTCATAAAAAAGACATTTCATTTACTAAAACATATCACATCCACATTCACCTTTTCCCAGATGGGCTGCTATTCTAGGGGTTAAATGATGCTCCTGAATTGCATCCTGAGCAACTTTGGGACTTCACTGAAAGAAAGGGGGTGCCGTGGGGATAGCAGTGTGGTTCTGGGACCAAGCATGTCTGTTATTTCCTTCCCCTTTGCTTTCCCCACATAAAAATTAAAAAACAAAAAACCCCAAAGTCAGTAGGAGCCAAAGCTCCCTGGCTGGAAACTACAGCCAGGAATCCCTTACTGATGGGATCAAATGAGTAACATAGTAACTCTGTGTCCAAAGCAGAAAACAGAAAAATACATCAGAATCATTCTATGTATTATATTAAAAAAAACCCCAAACCCCCCACAAATTACCACTCCCCTAATCACGGTTATTCTATGAGCTAGGCTAAAGCATTAGCAAAAGAGATTTATGGGAGCACAGGAGTTGGGAGGCTCGTAAACTGGGTGTGCTTTCAAACTTTAATGAGGGCAGTGGCTCGGGAATGTCGCTCTGTGAATACTGAATCACTACGTGTACGAAACATCGTACCTGGGTCCTCCTCACAGCGAGATCACTGCACTGTCTGCAAGATGCTAACTTGCTAATGCTGCTGCTACTCCTTGGAGGATTAGCTCTTCCTTCCCTCCCAGCAACTCAGAACGAGCAGGCAAGAATTAATATTGCATGGCATTCTTTTAGTGTGGATATTATTGCAGCTTTCATAGATGAGGAGTTAAGTTTTTAACCTTATTATACTACCCTTCCACACTAGTCAAACAATTGAATTTTCTTCTAGTGGATTTTTCCAGAATCAGAAATCTCCAGGCCATCAGAAATACTGTGAGTGTTTCTTCTGCACCACAGACTAGGATTTTATTTCCAGGTCCTTTCATCTAACCCAATAACTCATGCTGAAATTAGATCATACATTTTTAGGAAGAGATTCAATCTTATTTTAAAGATCCTCATTGATGGTGCCTGAAACACATCCATTATTAATCTGTTCCAATGCTTAATTACCTTTGTTAAGAATACAATTAAGGAATTGTCTGATTTCTCTTTGACCTTTTCTGTGTTCAATTTCCTTCCCTTTCTGTCAAAATTTTATGACAAGGTTTCTCCCAACTTCTCCCATAAACACCCCGCCTGTTCTAGAAACTTTTTTGAATGGTTTAATACCCAGGATGGTTTTATTCTAATACAAGCTCTCCTCCTTCTTTGCCTGGAGTGAAAGTGGTCTACATAGATAAGAAATCCAATGAAAAAAACCCAAACCAAAACAACCCAAAGAGCAGAAAGGACAAAGAAAAAGAATTTGCATTATTTTAAAATATGTATGTGGTTTATTATGAAGTAACTGAATGAGTGGCTCAGCTTGCAGCATGGCTATGTTTAGACAAAAGTCTAGCATTTAAAGTTCAATCCCAGGATGGTTGCTAATGCCCAAAATTTATTGTTGCAGCTATCAGTACCGCGCTGCGGTGCATCCAAGGTGCTCAACTGCTAAATCCATCAGCCATTTGGATAAGGTATAACCACTAACAATGGGAATATATGTAGGAATAAAGGCCAACATTTCTCTAGGTACTGCAGGATTCTCTTTCTTTGCCCTTTATCTCGCCACCACCACCACTATATTCATATTTTTAAGAAAACAAAGCACCTGACACCTCTTCAGTTGAAAACTCCAGATTTTCCATGTTCTCTCAAAAGATAAAACTCTTCCTGCTGTTTAATACTCCCGGTTGGGCTTCAGGATTTCAATGAGGCTAGAAATTCAGCTCATCTGCTTTGACCATCTCGTACATGTCCGTATGCCCATCCACAGCTCTCTGGACTGTCTCCAGCTTTCCTTCTAGCCAACAGCAGAGCCCTGAAGAATTATAACCTGCTGAGTCGGGTAAGGGGTGAGCAAGACCAGCTTCTTCTCGTGCCAAAGCGATGTCATTATCGTCGGATTATTGATCCCTCCCAACATGCACATTTACTCCAGAATGGGTGAATACACACAAACAACCCCAAACCCTTTATGGTACTACATGGGTGATAGTCAGAGCACATTTTGTTGTACGTGTTTTGTATCTCCCCAACTCCTACATATAGTTTCCATGGGAAAATTGCAGAATGCCTACGCACGTTAATTTTTAGTGCAGCAGGCCGCTAAACCTATCATCTCACAAAAAATGTCCTTTTATAGCCTTGTCAATCAGCGTATAATTAGCTGAATTTACATGCAGAACAGATGGGAATTTTGGAAATGTTTCTTTTACTAAAAGCATGTGAGAAGGAAAGGGAAAAAAAAAAAAAGAACCATGACTTGGGGATTTAATATATATGTATTCCTAATGTGATGTTGCATTAAATTAAGTTCTAAAAATAGATGCAATAAAGTGTTCAGCAAATCATGCCAAGCATTATCAATTGCAAGTGGCAAAAAAATATGTTTCCCTGGTATTCAGAAGAGAAAGTAACTAAATACCACACTTCATTGTGAAAAGTAAACATCAAGTTTATGCTAATGACTTCAGAAGAGGTCCTTTTTAATGGGAATTTTCAAAAGGTTTAGGGACACAAAGGCTCTGTTGTTGACAGACGTGACTGGAAAGGGGAAGAAGGTCTGAAATCATAAGAAGGCAGCGTGTTCAGGCAGCCCTTAAAGAAGAGGTGCTCCAATTACCTCGCTGTGCCCATCATTATCTACCTCAGAAGTGTACTGTTTTCTCTGGACTCAAAAGCTTTGCCCATACCTTTGCCTATGCCATTAGGACACAGGATGATACATCATCATACTCAACTTTCTGCAAGATGCACAGATTTCCAGAGGGAGAAACTAAAGCAGGACAAAGCAAGCCACAAAAGGAGCTGGACATTCAGGCAGCATCTTTGATTCCCTACGTACAGCTCCTGCCAAGCTGCAATGTCCCAACAACAACGGTTTGCAGAAATAACCCATCTTTATGGTCTATTCCACCATCCATGCACCCAGCCTTCCCTGTGATGAGTCACTGCAGGCTCTGTACCTCACAGATAACATGAGATTGTATGGTTTGCTGTTCAGTTTTCTAACTCCAGTTCCCTTACAAGGCATCACAAATACACAATACAGAGAATTTCCCCACCTGAAGGACCTCACAGGATAATTCCCATGCATGCCAAGACACTGAATCTCTTTGAGACTTTGGATACTCTGCTAAAACATCCCTTCATTTTCTGAGCCATTCACACCCCACACTTGTAGCATCCTGGGTTCAAAACAGGGATGTTTGCAACCCCTTCATGATCTTGCCACATTTTACCAGCACTCAGCTACTTAATGTTTCTGATGGAACATAAAGGTAGATATAGGTAATTCGGGAATCATTACTGCTTTTTTCTGGGGCACCCACCACAATGTCTGAAGCTCTCAGGTGAGGAACTGCCCTTCACAGAAATTCAAGCACTTTAAAGTACAGTAGCTGGAACCGAAGTGTGAGATTTGCTTTTTTAATCACAGCCAATTCTTGGGCATTGTGTTTTGTACTTTATTATTGCAGTTCATACCCATCTCCTCCCCTCCCAACTAAACCCAGTGGGAGCAGCAAGGTCATGCCCTTTATTAGTACACATTACCATAATAATAAGTGGATATAATATGATTAGTGCCTGAATTTGATTTATTACATTCAAGAAGGAAATGAAGGGCAAAGAATACAGCTTTGTTTATTATGGGTATTCAAATAAACACTAATAAGATCCTGGCTAGTAAGGCATGGAAGTGTTAGAACATACAAGCTGACAAACATTCGGCTGTTTCTCCTTGGGGTACAAAGTATAAATTAATTATACCTTGGCAGGCAGCTTGTCTGCAGGGTCCTGGGAGATGAGTAGAAATAGATGGAAGAGACTTACTTGGCTGTTGGGTATATCAAAGCTATGACGGGGGATTATTTTTACTACCAATATAAGCAAGTAGCCCAGAGTAAAAAGCCCCCCAAAACATAATTAAGAAAAATTATCAGTAAATTAGACCTCCTGGCTTATCAAGTCCAGTCGCTTGTTATTCTGGACATGCTTCTCGTGATTCAAAGTATCAAGCTCCATCAGCCTAACTCTTAAAAATACTTAGGCCTGGAGTTTTAACACATTTAGATAATTCCTAAAGACAGATAACGGGATATATTTTCTTCCAACCAATATCTTATTCTTGAATTATATTGGATCAGATGTGTATAGTATAACCATGAAGTTATCTTGGGAGTTGAATACAATGTAATGTGAAAGAGAGGGGAACTTTTTAAGTCAATAATGCTGCCAAAGCCTGCGTATCACTAAACTTCAGGTATTATTGTGACAAGCAGAGTAGAAAGACAATATTCAATAAATATAGAGAAAAAGGAACTGTAAATTAGAAACACTAAAAAAAATACAACTTTTTAAAGCTTACTTATTTTTATCAAGCATCTTACCAGAAATGTCTTGCTATTCCTACTTTAAATCTGAACTCTTATCTCAGCCTTTTAGACTATAACCCCCAACCTGAATGGCTATACTTTTGGGTGGAGCATCTCAACGAGCTGTAGTTTAACAAGATGTTTCTACTCATAGTGACGTACCTGTAAAATAAGACTGTCAGGCTCTGCTTCTGTATATCCTCAGCTTAATGCTTAAGTTTCATAAGGGGGTAAATTAGATCAGTAGGTTAATCCTGGTTGGAAAGCTAAACCTATGTATTCCATTACATTAAATTAAATTAGATGTATACTTCCTTGGATACCTGAGGCTCAACAACTTGAGCTTGGAATAATAACTGAGAGATTAGGCTTTGTATTATGTAATGTGTTAAATAATAGCTGTAAAATGAAGCTATCATTTCTTTTCATGAATAGATCATAGTAATATAAAGCTTAAGATTTTGATTCAGAAAATTATCATAGCTTTACAGAGAAGTAGGGAAAAAAATAGGTCTTGTGTATCTATTACTCTGTACATATTTAATTTGTCTCAATTGACAGGCGTTCCTCTACTTCTTCACATTTTTTGTATTTAAACAGACAAAAGAAAGGAAAATATATATCCAAAATTAACAGAAATATTATTTTGTCTCAGAAGGAAAAAAAAGGTATTAAGAGGGAAATACAATTCTGAAATGTGATTAAAGTTTACACCACTCAGCACCAGAACTCAGGTGCATATCTAAAATTAAAAACTTATGTATGGATTACAGGGAGTTTTTCTAGCTGTAAGAACAAATGCTAATTATGAGGGGTATTAACAATACGGCTATGGAATTAATTTTACGATGCTTGGCTAGATACTGTCTTTCCACTGCTGAGTTCTGGAAGGGGCTGGTAGTAAAAGTAGAAAAGTGAAGATGTGAACACTATTCTCTATTTGTGAGTTCTCTGTGATGATTTACTGCTGATCAGGGGAGCACTAGCTCTCCAGCAGAGACTGAACTGCAGTATCATAGAATCATAGAATCATAGGGGTTTGAAGGGACCTCGAGAGATCATCGGGTCCAACTCCCCTGCCAAAGCAGCTCCCCAGCTCATACTGCACAGATAGGTGTTCAGATGGGGCTGGAATCTCTCCAGAGAAGGAGACTCCACCACTTCCCTGGGCAGCCTGTTCCAGGGCTCCCTCACCCTCACTGTGTAAAAGTTCTTCCCCGTGTTGGTGCGGAAATTCCTGTGCTCCAACTTGCAGCCATTGCCCCTTGTCCTGTCTCCACAGAGCACTGAAAAGGGGCTGGCCATTTCTCCCTGCATGCCTACACATATGATATTAAATGAGAAATTTCAATCTATTGATATTTTCACAGTTAAATCCAGATATTCCTATTAATAGATAATACAGGTTTAACCACACCAATTCCCAAAATAATCATACCCCCATAACAAGCATTGCATGCCCTGTTGAGGTGCTAGAGCAGCCTAGGAAGAAATATCCTACGATAATGTTCTACCTCTGGCATCTGGTTCTGCCCTACCATGGTTGCACATGGAGCCCTGCTTCTCTTCGCATCTGTCACATTAACACACAACCTCCTTCTCCCACTTCAGTGACGCCTTGACAGCGTGTCAGTGTGGGATCCTCTCAAATCTGCATCAAAGCAGGAGTGGGTACATTTCGAAGTACGAGGCACTGCTATTAAAGGGCGCTCCAACGTTCTGGATGAAACTTGCACTTAAGATTGGAAGTTAACAGTAATACGCTCTGTCATACCCCATATCCCACAGCCAACTCTGTCTACGCAGTAAGGCAAAACCCACGTGATAATCTACTCATGGAGCCAGTGAACAGCCAATTTTGCACAGTCAGCAGAAAAATCATAGAATCATAGAATGGTTTGGGTTGGAAAAAAACCTTCCAGATCATCGAGTCCAACCATCTATCCAGCCCTACTAGGTCCAACACTAGACCATGTCACCAAGCACAACATCTACTCTTCCAACTTGATAACCAAGCTTCAGTTTGAACAACTATGTTGGCATGATACCTGGTTTGATTCTGATGATTAAAAATTTTCTTCAAGTTTTAGCCAACAGAATCCTGAGGGGTTTTTGTAGGAACAGATCATGGAACCTGTTCTGCAGTGCTTCATGGTTGTGTGTCGCACACACTGACTGAAGCTGAAGTCAGTGAATACTTCTTAAAAGGAGTATTTTCCTACAATTGTGCTCACCTGTACCACGAAGAAGTGCATGTTTTCCTACCGGCACAGAGTTTTACTTACAAAAATCACCTTTTGATTTTTTTCAGGTAAAATGATAATATTCTGAACTTCTTCACAAAAGCAGCCTGTGTGCCTGTCAAATCAGATTTTAGAAAACAAAAGCAGTAAAAGAACGGAAAAAATAAAGAATGGTTTGATGTAACCATTTCTATTTTGGCACGGTGATGGAATATTTACTTACCCAAAGACCACACAGAGTTCTCTGCATAACTCAGGATTGAACTGGGGATCAGCACCGAGCGTTTTTTAGCTTGGAGCACACCTCCTAAATTAATGAAATTCCTTTTAATCTGTCAGCTTTTATTTTTGTTAATGAGGTCTGTAAACATGTACAACTAAACGGTTGAGCATGGGAAACTAAATGTTCTCCAGACACATGAGGTTTATTGGGCTCGATCTGAAGTCTGGGACAACAGCTGTGCAAAGGCAGATCTGCCGCCGGCCCCAGCTCGTTGACGTGGGATCGAGATTCTCTGTTGATAGGAGTTGGGACAAAGTCCAACAGGTATGGTGCTGCAAAGAGAGCTTCCTACTCTTACACAGAAGTGAAAAGGGAGGAGTGGCAAAATACTAGTGCCATCCTGCTCTTGATGTGTCCTAACGCAACAGGTAGCAATCGTGAGCATGCTTGACAGGTGTCGTTTTATATCAAGGCTACAGCTGATTTTTGTCAGAGCCTGCTGTTTGACTGTAGCATCAGGGACACCTACTCATGCAACTATTTGGAGAGGTTCCAGGTATACAGGTATTCCAGCACGATCAGACATTTAATCCTTTTAAACACAGTTTGAAAGAATCATTCATGATTCATTTTGGATCATTCGCATAATGAAGTCATGTGAAGAAGTACTGTAATTCAAGAGGAGGTGGGGAGGAGATTTAAGGTTGCAGTTTTAGCAGGAAACCTTACGGCTATCAAAATGCTTCATGAAATCCCCAAGGATTAAATCCGTATTTCCCTACTGAGTTAAACACGACTTGACAATGCCAATGAACTTTGAGAGAAATGACAGACAAATTACAGCATGTGTGTGCTAAGCCATGTTGAAACCCTCATTTCTAAAAGGCATTCTGTCAGGAGTTGTAAATGCTGTGGACTAACACCACAAGATTTTTCTTCTGACTTCCTATGGCATGTACTTTCTGCTCACAAACCGCTCATAGGCTGTGCAGATCGCTCACTGGATTGCAAATTAAATTCATTCTGACCAGGAAGCAAGTGAGGAATAACAAGGTATTTCTGGCCACAGTCCTACAAGTCTTGTTTGTCTCTGGAGATGTGCATAATCTCCAGACAAACCCTTCCCTGACCATTCCAGACCAAGTCCTCCATACTTTCTATGTCTGATCATTGGTTTTGTTTGTCAGAACTTTAGACACTTGTTCTCTGAAAACCATGCAGAAACAAAGGTAGCACACTATTAACTGCTGAGTACACAAGACCAACAGCCAGATAGGATGCATGACTAGAACAGGACTTGGTTTATACTCTTTTAAGATGAAGCTAGAAGAGGCTGTGGCACAGTGGTCTGGGTTACACCACCACCTTCTGCACTGCCTTTTACCATACAGCCATGAACTCCCACTGCAGAGCTGAGAAATCAGGAAAGGCATTGAAGGCTGAGCCTACAAAAGGCCTTCTCCCTCTAACATTCATCCTCTACTCCCTGGCCCATCACTGTCCCCTACCATTGCCAAGCCCACAGTCACTCATTTCCCCACTGCCAGAGTTGAACCGAAACACCCCACTCTCAGAGAGGGAATACTTGAAAGGCTGCAATTCCCAGTTCCAAGACAGATCCAATATAGCTAACACTGAAAAATTAACATCAACAATACTTGCACTTTGGTTTGTTTGGTTTTTTATTCCTCCTGAAGAACAGCTACATGCCTAACATCTAATTCTGCAATCATTATTCATGTTGCATCATGTTTTATTCACATGCCGAGCTCCTGTCAGACCAAATAAGCCTATTCAGAAGAACACATGCAGTTTTGGGTGGGCAAAGACAGGGGAGCTGGGCTCACAGGACTTCACAGAATCACAGAATCATAGGGGTTGGAAAGGACCTCAAGAGATCATCAGGTACAACCCCCTGCCAAAGCAGGGTACCTAGGACAGGTTGCACAGGTCTTGAATATTTCCAGAGAGGGAGACTCCACACCCCCTGGGCAGCCTGTCCCAGGGCTCCCTCACCCTCACCTGGAAGAAGTTCTCCCCAGATTGATGTGGAACTCCCTATGCTCCAACTTACAGCCACTGCCTCTTGCCCTGTCTCCACAGACACTGAGAAGAGGCTGTCCATTTCCTCCTGTGTCGCACACTTGAGATATTTATAAACATTATGATTAGTGAAACATTTGTACTAGCTGATACAGCAACGTTAGGATACAGTTAGGGCTCCTCAAAAAATGGGTTTGCTTTTTAGAAAGGTTTCACAGATTCAGTGGTTCTCCAGGAAACTGAGAAATCGCAGTGGAAAAATGAACAATTTCTGTTGAAATTGCTCCTAAAGTGAGCAAGCAAAGGATGATGATTTTCTGCAAGAAGGGGAAATAATTTTCAGACCAAATATTTTTCATTATCCTTGCTGCACTTTTGATAGTAAGAAACCTTTGTTTTGTCACCAACCCCATTTTTGGGATGTCTCTAAAAATTTTAGCTCTGGTTTGAGTTTCTCTCTTGTCTTTTTCCTCTTTTCACCATATGCTGTTCTGACATGCCGATACATCATGGAGCAAGGCTGTCAGATCCTCCCTCTAGAGTTTTTACTAAATACTACTAAAAACAACCATACAGCTCCATCTATCTTACAACAAAAAAAAAAAAAAAAAAAAAAAAGGAAAAGGGGAAAAAAATTGCATCCAAGCCAACACGTTTCCAGTGGAGACTTTAATATTACAGTAATCTGGGCTATTAACAGCACTAATTCTGATGTTCATGTTGGGTCAGCTAAAATTTTGCCCCGACAGAGGAGAAGCAAAATACCTGCAGGAAACAGGTTTCTGTTACCTTGTGCTTGACATGGGAATTAATGGGTGCAACTCTGTGGGCTGCGTTGTGCAGGAGATCAGACAAGATGATCATAGTGGTGCCATCTGGCCTTAAAAATCTATGAATCTACATTTAAACTCTCACTTGAACTTAGGTAACCTCTCTCCAAGCCCATCTGCATGTTGAATGTGAAAAGGCAGTCGCTAGCAAGCCAAGTGCACTGTACTAGCCTCAATCAGCTTTATTTTATATAGCCACTGACAATGGATTTTGGCAATAAAAAAACCCAGAAAAAGCCTGATACAAACCCAAGCATTTGGACCAATAAACGCAATCAACAGAACAATAAGAAATTGACGGTCCCCACACCGTTTCGGGGACAACCACCCAGTGTGGAGCAGCTGCTGGTACCAAGCTCTGAAGAGCAATCTCAACAAGCAAGTGGTTGATGTTTGTGAGTGACAAACCCTGGGAGCTCATTCAGCTGAGATAATAGATGAAGACTTGCACAGAAAGTGGTCTTTGGGACCAAAGAAAGCTCAGGATGCATGTCCTAAGTGAGACAAGTACAAAGGGACAGCAAGGGTGTGAAATCTTGTGCCTCAAGTTTGGCTTTTTCCCTAATAATTGTTTATCCAAGGCCTTGATAGACTGACTGGCTTAAGATCAGGACTTTAAAGACCACAGAATGGGGCTTTTGAAGAGGTTCAGTGGCAAAGAAGGGGATGGAATCCCTTCTCAGGGTCTGACAGCTCCCTGCTGCAGGCTCACATCCTGTGCACCTCAGCCTTCAAAAAAAAATCTTTCCAAAAATCTTTTCTTCTGTGTTTTATTGTTAATAACCATAGGGTTTAGATAGCCTTTAAAATATGCAGACATCTGAAAGGGAAGATGATGTTATTTAAGAACTTCAGTTAAATGAATCTCATATATACATATATAGTAAGTTGATTGAAGGCCCATAACACACCAGCAGAACTTGGATGATCCAGTAGTTTTTCATGGATCTCAAAGCAATTTGGATATGCTGTGTTGTTATTTGAGGTACCTAGGCTCTGCGAGGCAGGGGTTTGCCAGACATAGCTGGTTTGGCTCTTTCATTCCCTCTCTGCACAATGTCCTCTCTATTAGCTTGGAAGGATTTAAAGAGATTTCCTTGCTAGAACAACGCTGTGAAAGTTTGGAAACAGACATTCTTGGTGGTTACAGAGGAACAGCAGGAGCCTGATCCAGAAGTTATTGAAGCAGCATTGCTGTTTACTTTGCATTTAGAAGCAACCAAGAGTAAAGGAAAAGAAAATGGGTAGAAGTATCAGTCTCAACTTTTATTCCTGAGGGTTGGGCTTATTCAGGGAAGTATGGGGGTTTTTTAGCTTATTTGTTGGGTTTTTTAAATATATATATATACACACATACACTTTGGATCTAAGGTTCTTCACTCAGTTGGATTTTGGTTCCCATGAAAACATATTCTGTATGATCAAATGTGGGTTTTTTTCTAGTGAGGTTATGTGGGGAAATATATTCATGAAGAGACTGCATCCAGCTGATGCAAAACAAACACAAATAAAGAGATGAGCCAGGAAAGAGATCTGAAGAGAAGCAAGTAATGAAAGGAACATTTTGGGCACAATCTGTTATTTGTTATTATTATACTATGTCCATACTCTTCTCCCTTATTCTCAGCACTGTACGTTTTAATTGTCCCCTGAAGAAACGGTTCTGTAGATACATCCACAGGGAGCAAAGGCTCTGCCAGTGACAACCAAATTAATTTCTCTGTTGGAAGCATGAATGTGACTTAAACCCCCAGATCAACGTAATTTTAGCAGTTTGAACCATCTTTCTTTACAGTAACTATCGCCTTTTATACCTCAGAGGCTGAGCTAGCACACCAAGTATTTAGAAAGACACCAATAACAAGGAGTTAGTAGGTCTGAGCGCAACATTGCCTCAGTTTTGTCAAACCAGTACAGTGATTAATGTTCTTCCTCACCTTATGATTTAACATATGCGAAAGCAGGCGGCTTCCTACCCACAAGTCACAACCACAGCTGTATGTTGCTTAATATATACAAGCCAACTTACACACCTTGGTGTCACTTTTGAATTCAGATTTTCAAGTCCAGCACAGCTGAATCAACCCATCACTCCTCAGTACCAACCAGAGAACAAAGCCAGAGATTACATGTGGCAGAAAAACAGCGTTTCCTTTCATATCTCTGACCATGGCAACAAAACCTATATGAGGGTCTACATGCACCTGCACCTAAAAAACATCTGTGAGGAACTCGGCCATGTCCAAACACAACATGCTGTACATCCTGCCTGCTGAAGGAGTGCCTTCACATCTTCACCTTCCTCCCTCACAGTACTGTTATTTTTTCTTTTCAAAAGAAACAGATGTTTTTAATCTACATATGATTCATATGCAGAAAGAGACAGAAGAAACATTTATTGTTAAAAACAAAAATTGATGAATTTCCGCTGGCCTTTACAAGGGTAACCTTGTCTTCTCATTGGCGCAATAGCCAATGCTGCCATGCAACAGAAACGCTACCAAAAGAGCTCCCCCAGTGTTTTGTACTGTGGTCATGAACACTTTTCAAACACAGTTTTGGACTTTGGGACCAAAGTAGTTTGCTGAATATCATGATTTGTTGATCCATACCGATAACACTGGAACGAGTTGAACTTCAGGGTGGTTGTGTGGCTGGGTTTTCATGCACAACCACCTATACAAGTACATGAACACTAAATATTTTGAATCATATTAGAAGAATGATTTACAGGTAAATACATCAGCATTAAAAATGAGGAAATTTCTGGTTTAGGACTGCTGCTCAAGTCATTGCATCCAGTTACTGGAAGGTCCACTGAGAGCTATTAGACGCAGTGATGTAGCTGCCACTTCCACGTCAGTAAGCCCTTAAAGAGCAGATTACTGGAAGCCAGGAGAGGATATCCAGAGGAATTACCTCTCAGTGTTTGCTCAGCTCTTACTCTCCAGTCCTGGGCATATGCTCCTGACTACTAGCAGATGCAGCACACAATGGACAGGTAGGTGGGCTTAGGACTGTTTCCCCCTCTCCACTGTGACACCTCATCCCAGGCTGCTACAATTGGGTTCAGGAGGGGCTCATTTTGGGCAAGGAGCTCAGAAAACCCCACAAAAGAGATTTTTCAGCTGAAAATGTTCTCTGCCAGCTCCTGCACTCCCACAACTAAATTCAGGAGACCAGCAAGGAAGAAGAGGAGTATCCACTTCTTCAGCTGTACTGTGCAGTAACGAATGGATTCTGCTTAGACAAAGCAAGCTTTCCCTTTTTCCAAACCACACTTTGTAACCCCTGACACTGTATATAAAGGGCTTTAATTCCCACACGCTGGCTCAACCATCTTGACAAGAGACACCACCTAAAATAATAATGGGCTACCCGGCTGCTGAGCCCCCCCACATGGCTGGTGTGTTATTTGTCACTCTCCTATGGCTTCAAAAGCCTCAAGATGGGTAAATGCCGAACTGTTTATTGGCAGAAATTACTAAGAAGAGATGTGAAGTATCCTTCATGGAACCAGACAGTGAGAACCATCAGAGAACAGCTGAAACCATCTTTCTTTTCAGAGGAACATAGGTTCCTCTATCTCTCTATGGTATTCTTTCCCATATGTGATGCTTTCCCACTAACATTAGTGGGAAAACACAGCAAGGGGAACCCTGCTATCCTGGGGTCTGTGTGCATTTTTGTCTTAGTTCTATATATTTCTTAATTATTAAAACTTTATATTTTGTACTATATATATATATATATATATATATATATATATGCGCGACTAATTCACATTTTCAGGGGCATTTTAGACAGCATCAATATGATTCCAGACAGACTATACATTAGAACAACACATATATCAAAAGCTTTACCTTGGGCATGCTGCCTGCTGTTTATTCTACTTTAAACTGTTATTCTCAAAATATAAAATCCCTCACAAAAATGAAATGAAAAAAAAACCAAACCAAAACAAAGGCCCTTTATGCACTCTTCTTTTGTTGAATTGTCCAGTGTGATTTGTGAAGTCCAAGAGCAAAGTTTAGCTGTGCCTGCCACCTCTAATTCTAAACCAGCTTTTCTGTTTAAAACAATATCAGCAAGTTCAGGACACTCAGTAAAATCCCAATTTATGACAAAAATTTCTGTTTCCTTGGCACAAACCTATTAACTCAACTGAAAAGGGTGACGGTATTTGCAACTGGCTAAGGGTTGATAAGAAAACTTGGTCTACTAATTTGAGAGAAAATTTACACACTGGCAAAGCCATGACAGACAGGAGAACCAAAGATAGCTGCAATCAGTGTTTCCCAATTCAAGCCTAAAGAAAGAGAGAAAGAAAGAAAGAATTAATAATATTTGCACTATAATAAGAGACATTTTCAAGGTGATAACTTTATAGCCACTTGTATCGTATTCTGTCAACATCTACTCAGGGAAAAATGAACTTTGTCGCAGACCAAAATTTACCCTTAATGCTCAGCTATAAAATAAACATAAATAGAAGATATCAGATCTCACCCACTAACACTGGCCTGGATTTTGTGCTGCAGGCACTGAAGCTGTGGTTCCTAAGTGGGGTTTGTAATTGAAAACATGGCAGAATTTAACTATCCAGATGGAAAATAAAGATCTCATACCTGGCCTCACCCTGTTCAACCAGCAGGAGAAGACACCAAGTGAGAATCTTAAGTCTACAAAGCTACAGTTTACTTTAGGTAAGACTTCATATCATACTTCTGGAACAGAACAATTCCTCCTCAGCATCACTACTTTCACTCAGTTTCACCCCATCATCACCCAAGAAAACCATCACATCCCTTTAATCTGTGCTGACAGGTCGGCACCAGCTGCCCAATGCAGGCAGCTTGAGGTGCCACCTGCATCTTCTCTTCCAGTGCAAAAACTTCATGCAGGTGAGCAAGTCTCTGTGTGGTCTGTGGCTGAGAAGCCCCCCTGGAGAGACCCTGTTTTATAGCACTGAATTAAAGAACCTAATGCTACTCTACAATGGGATTATCATTGTTCTTTTATCTGAGTTTCAAAGCAGCTCAGTAGAATGACCTTTCCTGAAGTATTTTTCTCTGATTCTTTCAGATCTGGGTTTTCTGTAGAGGAGGAACTAAAGGAGAAAGAAATAAGCTTTCCTCTCCTTTTTGTACTGAGGGAACATCGTGAGGTGTATCTGTTTCCTTCGGTTTTTTGGGAGGTCTGAGATTTTTGCATTACCTTGGATAAAAATAATTGTATCAAAGATACGAAGCCTTGTTCTTCAGGCCAGAGGTCAGCTGCTGACTGATGGAGCAAGGGAAGAAAACCCAACCATCTCCCTGTGAGAAAATCATTCCCCAGTTGCCTGTTACGGGTTTCTCTCACCTTCCTCAGGAGCAGCTGTCAAAAACAGAGGTTAAAATAAAAGCATTTCCAGCCTGCTCCAGTATGACAACTCCAGCATCTCGAAGGCATGGTATGTTTTTTCTTTCAGCAGTTGTGCTATTGATATATAGATAGATAGATGGGGTTTGCTGGTATTTATATATATCGATGTGGGTATTAAATGAGAACGTACTTCTGTCATCAAATTAATTTTAAATCTCTATGGACAGGGCTACATCATTGTATCCCATGAGGGAACATGGCTAAATCCTAACTCACACTTACATGTGAGTTACATTGATGACTTCCATCTGCATCAGTCAGAAAATCCCTGGGACTGCCTGAGCTACCCGCTTCCTGGCTCAGGCAGCAGAGTAGGAAGATATCACACACATTTATTTCATCATCTTTTAATCCCATATCTTGTGACTCAGTTTCCCTGATTTTCACATCGTGATTTCTCATGCCTTCTGACACACTCAGCTCATGTTCGTAGCTACTACGGACTGTGATGAAGTGCTTTTTCTTTGAGCTCTATCCTACAGATCCAGCAGCATCTCCTGCCTGTAGAGTGTTTGCATTTCCAGGAAGATTTTATTGTCTCAGGGAAATCTCAAGTATCAAGCTTGATGACTTAGAGGGCTCATTTAGAGTTTGAATCAGAAAGACCTTCTTGTTAATCCAACCCTTTACAGGCTATAATCACACACAAACAATAATACCTATACACTGTCAGTGTCAGATATATCCCTAGAAAGAAAGTACCTTACAGGTACAGAGATATAAACCTTAATAGAAAAAATAAGTATAAATATCAGCAGGAAAAGAGGGAAAGGAAATTTCTAATGTACATTTAAAATTCTGAGCTCCATTTACAGATCAAGAGCAACAGATTAGGGAAGACCAGTATCAAAACACATTAATCACCTCCAGTTGATAATTCCCACAAGTACAACTCAGCCGACAGAGCGGGAGTTACAGGTTCTGATTTGAAAGCAACAGCTTATTTTGGTGAGCACCCAGGGGGAGAAAAATTAAAATTAAAATAAATAATAAAGGTCTGCAGTTCTATCAGTCTGGCTTCTGAGGCTTTTCTACAACGTGGCGTTCAAGACACTGTGACTGAGGTTACACACAGGCTATATATTAATAAGGACAAGTCAGGGTGTATATATTAAATGCTGGGAAAGTAGCTTAAATTTGAATGGATGGAGTCTGAGAGGCAAAGTGACTGAAATGGAAAGGAATAAAACCTAGGGAATCAGCAAGTTGTACAAGTCTAGACTGGGTATTGAAGTGCTGTCTGAGCAAAGGAGTCTATAGCAAACCAGTGCAAGAATCTCAGAAGTCGTATCTCTTCCTGTAAATGCAAAGGTTGCCTGGAAACAATTCTGGATGCTGCAGGACATCCTTCCTAGATACCATCAGGTAACACTTGATAGAGAGTTTACAGACCAATGCCCCAAGACTGTCAGAAAATGTAAATGGATGGGTGCTCCTTCCTTCAGTCACAGGTTGCCTGGTGTGTTCTTACACATGCCTGGTCTGTTTGAAGACAAGCCCATCCACCTTAGCTCCATCCATGCACCTGGTTGGGTGGCAGTGGCAGTTTGGTTCTTCCCCTTCACTCAGACTGGTGCTTGGCAAGCCAGTGGCTCGTGGCAGCCAAGCAGCAGCACCACTAGCCCTCACCCAGAGAAGATGAAACTACTGCAATATGTAAAACCTCTGGTCACGGCACTGTAAATCACATCTTAAATGACCTGCAAACCATGTGTTAGCTTGGCATTAAACTCAGCTAGGTGGGAGTTCCAGCCCTTGTCCTGCATTCCTATGGCAGATCCCACCAAAATAAACCCTCCAGTAGAGCAACAGCACTGCCACTCCTTTGGATTTTACCTTGGCTCATCTCAAGGATCATAACCTTCAAGCACAAAGGATGTCATCAGTTTACATATTTGCAGCCAAACAAACCAGAACCCACCTGAGAGCACAGCAACATGAGCTCCAGGGACAGTCACAAGTCTGTAAGAGGTTAACTTCACAAGGACTTCATCCAGGGCTTGCTCCTGCTCTGCCTGCCACAGTGCTCTTCCATCTGCTGGTAGGTGTTGAGGGAAGAGACTGTCAATATTGAGGCTGCAGCTGCTAAACCAGACTTCATCTGTTCTGGAAGAGGTGGTGGAAGACAGCAGAGAGGCTGTCTGTCTCTGGAGGAAAACACTCTGCCAGGAACCTCGTCTTCTCACTTCCTCCCTCACCTCCAACACAGTGAAGAAACCAGCTTTGGATTTTTTAATGTATAACAACCACAAAACCCAGCTAGCATTCATATTCTTCAGTGCAATCAGCAATGGTCATACAACCACAGAATGGTTAGGGCTGGAAGGAACCTTAAAGACCATCAAGCTCCAACCCCATGCCATGGGCAGGGACACCTCTCCCCAGACCAGGCCACATCCAACCCACGCTTGAACACCTCCAGGGAGGGGGCAGCCACCACCTCCCTGGGCAACGTGCCAGTGCCTCACCACCCTCACAGTGAAGAATTTCTTCCTAATATCCAATCTAAATCTATCCAATTGAAAACCACTCCCCCTCATCCTATCACTCCATGCCCTTCTAAAAAGGGCCTCCCCAGATTTCTTGTAGGTCTTTTCAGGTACTGGAAGGCAGCTATAAGATCCCTCCGGAGCCTTCTCTTCTCCAGGCTGAATTACCCCAACTCTCTCAGCCTGTCTTCATATATAGTGACACACTTCAGTATTAAAATCTAATTCATTTTCCTATCCCATTTAGAGAAGGTCCACTGTTAGGTGAATCCAGGTGTAACGCAGAAGAGGGACACAGGAAAAGGGGAAAATCAAGGCACTTCTAAATGAGAGGTGTAGAGAAGAGATAAAAAATTCCGAATGCAATGAAAACCAACCTTCCGACTCATCCTAATGCAGGGCTGGATAGGTGACTACAGCATTATGGCTCATATAAAATCTAGTTTCTAGGTACTGTAGCTTATTTACATGGGCACAAAAAAACAGCCTCTTCCTATCCTTGACCAGGCACAATACTGAATTTTAACCGCTCCCTAAGAATTTGATGGCTTGCAGAGAGGAGAGGTTTTGTAATAAGATTTGATAACAACATCACCCCTGGAAGAGCTTGCACAGAAGCACCTCAAAAGAGTTACACAGCCCTCATACACAGCTTTTGTGACAAGTCTACCCAGCATCAGGAGCACAGACCAGGACTTTGAAAGGTTGTATCTCTGCACAGTGATGATCTCTTCCTCAGAGAAACAATCATTCTCAACAAGGTCTGCAACAGGGAGCAGAGACGGGCTCCTCCCTTCTCCTCTGAAATTAATGTCTTTGGGAAGAGGATTAAACCCAAGATTTTTTGCCAGCAATAGAAAACACATTGTTTGCACAATAATCACCTCCCCCAAATGACAGCTCGGTGTCATTTCATATTTTGATGATGCCATCTGACAGCCAGGGTTTCTAAGGAAACACCAATATTGGGGGAGCTGGAGGGAACGGGAGAAAAGGGCAGAACCTAAAAATAAGAGTCGCACGCCTCTTCCAGACGTTAAATCTGCCTGATAAAAAAAAAAATCATAAACATCTCCTCCTTGGAATGACAACAATTTTAAGATGCCCATAAGCCATGTGGAATTGTGTTGCACTGAAAAATATTTCACTAAAAACCCCCAAAAAACCAAGTCAAAACAAAATTTTTGAAATAATGCTCTTTTAAAGGATGTGTAGAAGATTAATGTAGATGTGTGGCTGGATTAATTCCCAAGCTATCCCAGAATAAATTGAAGGATTATAATTTTGTACCACTGCAGCACTCAGCAGGACTCAAAGTCTCATGTGGAGCATGAATAGAAAAATAGATTTCACCTGTTTTTTGTAGGGATGGCTTCCATACTGGAAACATGGTTTCTTTTTCTTTTTTGCCATTTAATTAAACTGAAATGAGTGTGGGGTAAGAAAATAACTACCCTTCCCTTGAGCACTGACAAGGTGTGCTGGAATTGGACACCCAAACCACTTCAAACTCATCTACAATGAATGTGCCCGAAGAAATGATATCTCAACACATCAAGCTAAGCACTTTTTAGATCAAGCCACAGCTGAGTTAGGAGGAAGCAAAACTATAGCAGAACTATTTTTAGAACATTCAAAGCATTCTAACTGTTTCAAATGTCATTGTTTAATTAGCCCAGCTAAATAAATAAATAAATAAATAAATAAATAAATAAATAAATAAATAAAATCCCCTCTCAGAAGGGTATGCATAGTGGATATTTCCTCATCCGTGATGAAATCAGGGCTGAGCTGTAAGAATAGACTCCAGCCTGGTCCCTAATGGCACACAGCACAATGCTGCGAAGACAAATCTATTTTGTAATAGGTTTGACAAAAAGCCTACTTGAAGCACTTAAGTATTTTACCATCTCTCCCAATTATGCAGGGGACCCCAGCCAGTTCAGCAGATGATTTCACCGAATGTGACTCCTCAGCTTCAGGCTGTGTATAACTAGCTGGGAGATGGACTCCCAGGCGGTCAGTGATGCATTCCTTGCACAGATCAGGAGGGAAATGGTTGTGAAACTAAAGTCAGTACATTTCAGAGTGTTTTCACTAACAGTAGCCAGACATTTGTCTGTGGTAAAGCTTTGATGCTTTGGGCTGCTAGTTCTTAGGCAGACATAGACCCCTAACACAGAGCACCTGGATTTACCCTGAAAATGCTCTCTGCACCAGGGTTGAAAGAGTTTTTATGCTATATGTCTGAGAAAAACAGCCTATAGAGCATAGCTGTAAAAGAGCTGTATACACATGCATATAGAAAGCTGATTAATTGTTTCCATGCATCGTTACTTAAACAAATCTCCAGTCACTAGCTTGTAAGTATACAAGTACACTGTTAAGGGCAAAGGAATCACCAAATCTTATTCTCAAAAGAGCACTGGGACATATCCCCAAAGACAAGCAAAACCTGGAGGAGAGAGGTCCCTCCTCTCACCCAGAGCATCTCCCAGCCCTGCCCACGTCAGAAAGCAACTGCCTTCCCCGTCTTCAGCTGACCAGGGCAGAGATACAGCCAAGCTCAAATCACCAAGGCTCATTAGCTACATTAAAGAACAGTTGGTATATCTTTTCATTTGATAAAACACAAGAGTGTCATACCCATTTGCTTTAGCAGCCAAGCAGTTCTCCTCTGCACTGCTCCAGGGCTGGAGTGGTGGGAGTGCCCAGGGTTTTCCAGCTTGCTTTAATCACACCCTCAGTCAGTCTCTTTCAATGCACTCAAAGAACACTCCAGCATGTAGAAATTCATTTTTAAGTATTCCCGTGGATCGTGTGCTATAAAAGAATTCATCTGGTGTCTGAAGCAGGTTAAACACTTTCAAATTCAAACAGACATTACCTCAGCCACCGTGCTGCAGGAACCCTCCTTCCCCCTTTGTAACGCCACCAGCTGAAGCCCAGGAGATGAGCTTCAATTAGCAGCATACACACACCTGAAATACAACACAGAGGGAAATAAAAGGCCCCCCCTCACTATTTTTTCTCTCTCGTTACAGTCAGAACTACACAAACTGATTTGTGCTGTTCCTGAGTTTGGTCTTTTTCAAGTTTGATTCATGATGATGAAACGACAGGAGGAAATTAAAAAAAAACAACCCAGCTTCATGGCTGATTTAGCAAATGGGCAGAGCAAAACTCCCAGCGTGGCTAACCACACTAACCTTTGAAAATGCTGTGTTTTCATCGACTGGCCATTCCCCTTCTTGCAGGCTGCTGAGGCTGCACAAGAGGAGAACGACAATTGGCAGCTAATCCAATTTCAGAACGCTCTAAAGGTTGAGGAGATGGAGTAGCTTGCCATTTGATAGATGATTATGAGGGATTAAACTCTTCATTCATCTGACAAAATTTTAATAAGAACAGCAAATGACTCTGAGAATAATGTGGAACGTCTGCAATTGTTTAAGGATTCTGGGTGAATAAGGAGGAGGAAATGAGAAAACATGATAGAAAAAAAAAAAAAGAGGAAAATTTCCAATCATGTTCTAAACCATTTAACAGATTTCCAAACCTTTTTCATGATATTCCTTCAGGAGACACTTTGGAAAGTAGATGTAAATTACAATCAAGAGCTGGCACTGAAGGGCCCAGAACAGAAGCGAGGTACTGAAGGACAGACTGTCCCACCACATCCGTGAAGCAGTGGGACAGGTGAAATCCTGAGCAGCTCTCTGCAAACCAGAGCTTGTTCTGGGAAGGAAATACCTGCTGCCAGGATGCTTGTATTGGCCTAGGGGAAAATGCAGATAACGAGCACATTATCTAAGCATCGTGATTATTGCACTTCATTTTTCACTTGGTTCCAGCAGCATCATGAGATGTTCAGCATCTTCAGCATCTCGGAGATCTTTTTTCAGCATCTCTCAGTGTCTATATGTTTCTTCACACAAAATAAGGAATATGATTCCTTTTATCTTTTACCATGTGTCCCAGTGGAACAACTCCAGCTTCAGTCTCAGCTAGCTGTCCACAGTGCCTGCAAATTGATTTATTCCTTATAATGGACAAACTTTGTCATCAAAATGCTGGAAAATGCTTTAATTAAATTTTTGCATGTCCTTTAACTTTCTTACATCTCTTTTGCTGCCCTAACAACTGTTAAAATGTTAAAGGCAATATTTTATTTATTTATGCAGCAGTCAAAACCAAGGCACTAGATGAGGAGAAACATGTACGCTTTACTTAAAGCAGCAAATATGCAAGAGAGTAATTTAAATTAAGTTTTTCAGCCCAGATTGGAGACCAACAACAAGGTAGCAACAGTAAAAAAATTAAAAATCTAAGCAAAATACAAATGCAAGGAGAATAAGATAGCATTTCAGATGTGTATCACAGCTCTAGTGACCACCACACACTTATCCATATGCGTATGTCACTGCATGTGCTCAACCTCATGCAATGTGGCAGTGAAAGAGAACATAAGGCTCATAAAGTTATTCTTAGTTTAGGTGTGAGTCTCATTCAAACACAAGCATAAAGATTTTTTTCTTAGCTTCAATTTCAGGTGTCTGTGTGCTATATGAATACTTTAAGATGTGCAGACTCCCCAAGTTATCATTAACTAAAGCTATAATTAAAAGCACAGTCCAACCAAAGTCAGCCAGGGATTTTAAAAAGCACAAAAATGTCCATGTTGGTGTCTTTTCCCAGTCTAATACTTTCTGTTTATGCCACTGACACATTGAATTGTGTGTGTGTACATATGCAAGCATGTGCACATATGCGTGTGACAGAAGTGCATAAATTTGGTAGCCACACACACTGTAGACTTCAAAGTGAAGAGGGACAGACACTGACATCCTGTACAGGCTAAACAAAATTCCTCCTTTTAGCTGTAAAATGTTGCTAACCATTTGTTCATGTTTTATGTAACACACTAACTTGATTTTCACTTTTTTTTTTGTATTCCCAGTTCTCATCATTTATATATATTTAATGTTCTATTCTCAACTTGTGGCTTCGTTTCTTATACTGAAAAGCATATTCAGCAAAATCTGGTTTTCTTCAAGCTCTGTCGTTATATGCTGTAATTTAAGATCTTTAATCAACTTCTCTCTTTCTGTATTCACTTTTAAACCTCAAGTCCAAAGCTGTCATTCCCCCACCTTATATTGATGACAGTATCAGGTTTTCTGGCTGTTGTTTTTTGGGTTGGGTGGGTGGGTTTGTTTTCCTAATGCTGCTGTCATGACCTGGATCTTTTACTGAGATTTTAGGCATCAGCTTAATGATGAAACAGCTTTTTCCTCCCCTCAAAGCTGTGTATCCACAAACCCAATACAAAACTGGGTGCAGCTTCAGATCTGTGGCAATCTAGTGTGCTGCGCATCAAGGATCTGAAGTATACTGGGGGTGATATACTAAAATGTTTTGCATCAGGGAGTTTGAGGTTTGATTTTGGGTTTTTTTGGGGCCCTTAGGATCTCAGTAGTTACCTTTCAGCATCCAACCTGTGCACATTGTGTATGACTCATCGTGGCCCTTATACTAGCTACTCAGAGCTGGGATGACTGGTGACTACCCTGTAGAGACAAGCCTGTCCTCCCCAAAGGAAAAAAAACCCAACCCTGCACAACCTTGCTCATGCAAAGTGTGCTTAGGAGTCCCAGTGAGAAGTTGCTCTAGCAGAAAGGAATTAACGAGGAGCTTTATTCATATTCAGCAGCATGGAAATCTAAATTGCTCCCATCTCCTTCCCTGAGCTCATGGCAGAGTTTTAGCAGCTGGCCCTTCAGCACTGTTCTGGTAACACGCTAATGGAAATAAGATCCTTGCACTCAAGGATTGACTGTAATTCAAGTTTAAAACAGCAAGTTCACATTTTCCAGACAATTTTATACTTGGGTAGCTTACCACTTACAGTTATCTCTAAAGGTGAAGGCAAGGAAGAAATAAAAGGTATTTAAATGCATGCATATCTTCATCCGCAACATCAGCATTCTTTCTCTTACAGTCTATACTGGTTATTAGTTGATTGAATGTGATGTGTCAGCCTATGTATAAACCAAATCTACAGTTCCTTTGCAAGAAATATATCACAGGATAAAAGAATTTCCTTACTGCAGCAGACTCATGGCCACCGCACTCTATTCCTGCCAGTGGGCAGCAACAAATCCATCACAGAAAATTATAAGAAACCCTGTCATAGGCAAATGCAATCAAAAGAATGATTTATTTTTTCTTCTCCCCCCCCCCCCTCGGATGAAATTAGCCTCTAACCCAATGCTAGAGGGTGAAATATGCCTGGAAGAATGCTGATGCATAATTCTTCAGGAGAGTAAAAGATGGATCCAGATTCAAACACCAGGTACCACTTTCTGCCCCAGTTAAACTTTGAGCTTTGATACTGGAAAACTTACAGCAACAGCTTCTACTATTTTTGTGTTGTTTCTTTTTTTTTTTTTCTTTTAATACATAAGTATTTCTCTTGTAAATTGTGTGTTTGACAGCTTATTGTTCTAATTGTATTATCGAAACAGCAAACAGCAGCAGCTAGTTTACTCTCAGTACATCATTTATTATTTACTGGAAAACATAGTTTAAGCAGATCTCCTTTGATTTGTTTCATCTTGAGCATCTTGTCTCAATCTTTTGACTCTCAGCTCTTACGACAGTCTCCCAACTGAGTGCTTCACAGTGCCTGCCTCAGTGTTTCTGAAATTCCACCTCCATATTTTTTCCCTACATTCTTCCTTTCTGACAGACAGAATGGCAATTAAAAGAATATTCTGGTTCAGCATCTAGCTTGAATGAGCTGAATAACATCTATTCCCTGGTCTGTATTGTAGTACTTGCACTTTGTGAATACTAGGACTTTGATTACTAGCTTGAAAACTGATGCATATTAAATGAAAATCTTGTATTGACGCCCCAAATTAAGCGTAGGGGTATTTGTCAGCAATGTATGCATTAGCCTCTGCACTACCATTTTTTCCCTTGTATTTTTAATTTCCTCTAATATGCCCTAGTTCTGTCGAATATTAAGAGATTGGTATCCTACAAATGTTATGGTCTCATTATTATTTCTAGAACCTCATCATTGCCTCTTAGCATGAGCATCATTTTTCCTCTTTCACGTGATGACTCTTAGCCAGCATTCAATCCACAATGAAACTTTACCTCGCATCTCAGTGGCTTCCATAATGTCATGCTCTGAAACACTTCTAGCTAAGGCTCTCTCTGACACCCAACAAAATAATTATTACTCTCTTTATGGATAGTGCCAATGAGGACTGTTGGAGTAGAAAATCCTCACCAGGACACTCTGTAGGAAAGACTTAAGGAAGAATTTAACAGTGCACCCCCATGTGCAAATCTCTTATTAAAATCAAAGGCATTGCATGAGTGGGCAAGTTTCAGTTGAACATCTTGACCACTAACAAAGAGTGAGGAGTGCTATAGGACAGGAGACCTCCTTGCCCATTGCTTCATTGAGATGGATCAGCTTGGGTTCTCTGGAGTCATTGTAACATCACTCACAACAGCCCCCCGCTCCCGCCCCATAGCCATGGGTCAATCCTGCAACATATGACATGAAAGGTTTTTTAGATCCTTCATAAGAGTCCAAGGATTGAGATCATCATGTGCTGCATCTTCAGATGAGTGAAAGGTCTCTACAGTTTTGCTTTTGCAGACCAAAGAGTGATGAACCACACCTGCTATGGGTTTGACTCACCATGATCCCCGAATGAAGCAGGACCTATGGGTCTTTCCCACCCATGGTGCAGCACAGAGCTGTGAGCTGGGGGATGCCTAGGAGCTCTGATGAGGCACATCACTACTGAAATGCTAAAAATTAATGTTTCCAACAGGTGCCAAAAACCTCTAGCAGAGCCAGCGAGGGCTGGGGATGGTGACCAGCGTGCCCGGTCCTCCCAGATCCTGCAATAGGATTTCAGCATGCTCCTTGAACAGCACGGCTGCTGCAGTAACACGTTGCATTAGTTTTACCAGTTAATGAAAGACCTAAGGCAATCTAATTCCAGCTCTTTTTCTGGGGAACCGTGCCAGCTATATTCCCAGGCCAATTATTGCTTTCACAAAGTGCTCTAAATCTGTCAACAAGCAAAAGTGTGAACTACAGTATAAAAACACAGCTAAGAAGGTGACCCAGTTGTTATAAGAGGAGTGTTTCTTCTTGCGGTGGGAGCAATGAAAGTTGGCTGCCTAATAGCCAGCCAGCCTGCAGCGCCAGGGCACGATTAAGTGATATGCTTACATAGTACCAGCACATCCCATGCCAGAAAGTTTTGGGGGGTTTTTTTGGGGTTTTATTTTTTAAGATGCACAGTTTGATGGTAAATAAACATTTATTCTCCTACACATCACTATGGTAAAGGCTTTGCAAGTGGGAGCCCCTGGGTAGGTTCACGTCACTTCCCTGTCGTACTGCTGGGAGTACGTAGCACGTTGTTTAGCTACAGGAAGTATGAACATCTTGACCTACACTGATATATTTTTCAAACATTAAAGTTAATAAAGGAAATTACTGAAATAAGAATTGCAATCAGTTTTCATAATAAACCAATACCTGCATATGCCTCAAATACTCAATGTTGCTGCTGGGTAGATAGCCAGCACGAAAAGAACTGGCAAAGATTCTTTGCAATGTTTGTTTTCACTCAGTGCCATACAGGCCAGTGCTTGAGAAGCCTGATCTAGAACACGTGGGATGCTTCTTGCCACATATGAGGTCACTTCATTTCTTCGAAGGTGTGCACAGTAATTACAAGGAGTGCGATGCCTCCTTGGTGCCCCTGAAGCCTGCTGGCATGGGCCCAACCAGCACAAGTGCTTTGGCCACACTCAGTTCTTCCCAGAGAGATTGATTTGCATCTGCAGCTTCTTGGTTTAACCCTTCTACAAAACCAGCCATGCTCTGCAAAGGCCAAAAGCTGTTCTGTATCATCAATACTCCCCACGCTCCGGCTCCAGCCTGGGTCCCAGGGGTGGGGGCTGACCCAGTGCAGCTGGATCCTGTTCTGAGGACCCTCCAAGTGAAGCAAAACCATAGTGCAAAGCCCCAACAAGCACGCTGCATTCCATGGGGTGCAGTTTGGTACACTGTCATAGGGGAAAAGGAGACAAGATCTTATAATCCCATGAACTAAAACTACAGGACTGATGGTTACTGTCAGCCTAATTATGGGAATGAATTACGTCTGGCTCTGCAGTTATTAGTCAATGTAATTTGTTATTTGCTTAAAAATAACATTAAAATTTAACCAATAAACCCACTTATTGATGGCTGGTCTTACTTTTTTTTTTTCTAGTCTAAATGTCATCCCTGTTAAGAAAATGTAGGAGAAAAAAAATGGCAGAAAAGTATCTCAGTGATAATAAACCATATTTCATCATTTAAATAAATAGAAAAGCGAGGCATTCTCTGATACAGATTTAGGCATACTGTTTGTGGAACATGATATTACTTTTTTTTTCTTTTTTTCTAAGGGCCACGGGGAAATGACAATTAAATAAGACACTTTTATTGCTAAAAACTTGGTCTTATTTAAAGTTAAGAAAATATCTGAAAGCATGAAGTGTCCCCATGTTCTTTCTGTTTCCATTCTTCAGCCTTCTCCCTATGATTTCCACCCCAGACAGAGGTGCCTCACTTGCTTCCCCACACACCCTATTGAATCTGCCTTTGTTGTTTGGCAATGACTGTCTGTCCTGAAGAGGTAAGTCCCAAACTGAGCAGGCTTCCAGGGCATCCAGCATGAGATACAGGAAGGTCACCCCAGCAGGTAGCTTCACCTGCACACCTGATCCTCCACTCCCTCCACAAAATGTGCATCTTCAGCTTTGTCTCACCTTGGCTTCTTTTCAGCAAATCTTCAAGGAGCCATGGACAGAACAACATCTGGATCCGGAGTAGGGCAGAGAAAATATCAGGAAGAGAGACAAAGCAAGGACCTTGAAGCCAATCAGAGGGTTTGCCTTCCCTTCCAAAGCAGTTCCACTGAGATTTGCCATGCGGTATTGACAATAACAGCATCTGCAGCTAAGGAAAAACAGGTTCAGAAAGATATACAGATGTTTTTACCCCAGGTAAACTGGGAAAACAGACCAAAATAAAAAAGAAAACCAGATAGATGCATGGGCACTAAATATCCCAGGCTGGGTCCAGTTACTGGGCTAGAGCTCAGTGTAGTTGGATGGATTTTGACCTGTTTGGCAGTTGTCAGGATGATGCCTTTACTTAGAAACGAGCAGAGCTATTGGATTGCTCATCAGAAAATAAATAAGCCTTGCCTCCAAATGAGTTAAATGTCTTGAAAACTGAACTCTTCAGATTTTATTAGTGATTGAATAGCTCTAGGTGTTTCTAAGCAAAAATCAATAGAGAGATTAGCTGCAACAGCCTGCCAGGAGATTACGGACAAGACATCCATCGAACAGAGAGCCGATGTGCTCAGAGACTGAACACTGCCCTTTGGGTCAGGAGCCAGATGTGCCAGAGCTGATCCTCCCCCGTTTCACTCCGCTGCAGCAGTGCAGTGTCATCGATCGCCAGCTCTCTGCAGAGCATCATCTGCCACAGGCCATGTTACAACTGCAGTGCCCAGGCATGCCTCACCCCATGGGGTATTGGGGCAGCGTTCGATCGGCTCAGCAGCTTAGCCCTGTGGGTTTCATTGGCCAGGATTTCAGTGCCAGACCAACTATTTCTGCCCAGGGATGCGGCTCGTCCCACCACACTCGTGGGGTGCCTGAGGCAGGGCCAGCACCTTAGTAAACGTTAGGGTTTTCTCCAGGTTGGTGAAACTCTTCAACAATCCAAAGGGGGTCTGGCTCCTCGTGATTGAAACAGGATTGTCTGCTCCTGGCACAAAAGAAATTCATCAACCTAAAGCCACAAGCACAAATTGTCCTCATGAACAGAGACCCTTTGCCAGGCTCCCATCTCCAGCAAGTTTAAACCTGATTGATTCCTTAATGAATTTCCAAGAATAAAAAAACTCTCTGACCAAATTAGTTGAGGAGCTCATTTGGCAATACCACATCGTTACAAGTGCTGTACCTCTGGGTGTGAGCAGACCTGCAGCCCCTGCATCACCATAGCCTCAAGGGGATTCTGTTCTACTTCTGCAACCAGCTCTTGCACAATTTACACATGAATTATTGCCACGGATGGGAGAATTTACAGCCTGCCACTTGATTTGATTGAAGTATTGATAGATTCCTTTCACATGTGTGTCAGTCACTGCCCTGGTGTTAGGAAGTTAAGTTCACTGTGCCTTTTTGGACTGATACAGGGTTTTGATATGTTTTTATATAATCATTTTACAAAAAATTTCTTCTTTTCAGATTAAATTGATTTTTTTTGAATATTTTTAACGATCTCATTAACAGCTTGTCAGGTACCCATGTTTCTGCAAGTAGTTTTATGCATCTCTAATCATATCATTTCAGATGTTTCCCTTGTATATTGTTTTGTGAAGGCTAATGAGGCTTCACTGCTAAGCAGAAATGATCTCATTCTAAAGAAACTGAGAATCACTTGTACTGACAAATTTGAATGCATCTGCGGGACACTGAAAATAATTATTTGTAAATGCATTTGAACTTGTGAAATTCAATTTGAAACGTGCTCACGACAAGGCAAGGAAGAAGTATTACCATAAATTAAAGCTGCTGTTCCGGGTTGGGTTTTTTACCTCTTCCAGAGTCACTTCTGCTGTATCATCCCTGTCCTGGACTTTTATACCTCCAGGAAAGACGAAAAAGGGACAAAGAGCCTTTTACAGCACCAGTTCTCTGTTCAGGTCTGTTGCATCTACAAGTCTGACGGCTGGTTAGGGGCAAAAACTGGATTAATTAACCGTGTCAGTCCAGTGGACAACTGGCCATATGATGACGGACGGTCTCCTCAAGGACAGCAAGAAGTCAGGAGGACAAAAATATTTCCTTGCTTCGGACAGTGCACAGAAATATTAAAAAGTAAGCTTGAGATGTAATCAAACCAATAATCATGGGGTTTGCTTTGCTCCTTTCCCATCCTCCTAACTACAAGTAGAACACAAGCAGGATGCTTTTCAGTTGAAGTAAATATGGAAGGTGAAGTTCAAATTAAGCTAAATATTAAGCCTAAAATAAAAAGGAGGTAAAATGGAATGTCCACTCTTCTGCACTTATAAAAATAACATCTGAAGCTGGATGGCTCCTTTGTGTGGCACCTAAAGAGAGTCTGAGTCACATCATCTGCGTAAAAGCCGTTATAATTTACCAGTAATCTATTCAATGTGATCAAATTAAAATGTTCATAAAGTAGCAGCTACATTCTGGGAATTGAAAATATCATTTTAAATCTGGTTGCATGTGAAAATTAATCTTTAATACTTAATATAAATACCAACTTAATACAAATGAGAAAGGTGTCAGTCTGTTCTCTCATTTCTCCTAACACATGGGCACATTTGGAATAAAACATAAGGAATTCACTGATTACTTATTTATGCTCATAAAACATTTTCCTGCTTGTTAAATCTAACAGAACTGGACCTTTGTTTTATCTGTACCAGGAACTACTTCACGACAGGGTATTTCTAGGAATATTTAAAAAAATATCTTGCATTACATAAGAAGAAAATTAATACAGCTGCCAAACTTCTTGGCCTTGAAGAAATCCACTTTTGAGTTTATAGTTACTTTACTGTTAAAAATCCTAGGAAAATTAGAATTTCTAATAAAATTCCACAGGTAATGTACCAATAACTATAGGAGTATCCTAGTCCATATAAAAGGAGCACTGTGTCTGCATATAAATACCTTACAGAAGTCTGAAAATTTACTTCTATCTCACCAACACTCTCTTAACCAATCTCTGAACAAACTATAATTTAATCACCATGGTTTGAAGCAATGAAATTAAAAAAAAAATCGACCCCAATCTACCTTTTCCTACCTCTTCTTGCAATGATGGACTCTGAATATCACAAACAAATATTGGTTTGGAGCTAGGTGATTAAGGACCTGAATTTGCCTTCTTTAGTCACCCACATCTTCCCTGCTTTTATCTATGATCCTGGCTATGGAATTTCATTACAAGAATACACTGCTGTGGAGAGGACATGGAGTAAAGTGTCTGACTCCACAGTAATATTTTAAGAAACCATTTCTGTTCCACAGTCCACTCACCCTCCAGGGAATCCATAAAGTCTACTTCTGCAAAGCAGCGTGCCATATCCAGCGTTTGCTGTGTTTTCAGCATTTAAAGCTATGTCCTAAGGTTTTGTTTGATGGATTCAGACTTCCAAAGGCAGTCTCCAGTTTCCCATCTGCTCCTCTTTTCACCAGGTGCCCGCAGACATCAAATGCAAGGCAGATTTGTACAGAAACAAGGTGCTGACCTGGGCTAAATGGTGTTAACTAACTGCCTCGTGCACTAATCCCCTCCAAGAGTTTTCATCCGCCCTGTAAAAACCAGACATTTAAAAAAGAAGAAATAACAAGGAGGAAAATAAACATTCTCCACTGTACTACTTTATTTCTGGGGTCCCCAGTACAGGAAAGACATAGAGCCGTTGGAGCTGGTCCAGAGGAGGTCATAAAGATGATCAAGGGGCTGGAGTACCTCTCCTGTGAAGACAGGCTGAGAGAGTTAGGCTTGTTCAGCCTGAAGAAGAAAGAGCTCTGGGGAGACCTTCTTGTGGCCTACCAACACTGAAAGGGGTCCTACATCAACATGGAAGAGGGACTGATCACCAGGGAGTACAGGGACAGGACAAGGGAAATGGCTTCAAGCTGAGAGACAGAAGGGTTAGGTTAGACATTGGGAAGGAATTATTCACTCTGAGGGTGGTGGGGACCTGACACAGGGTGCCCAAAGAGGTTGTGGAAGCCACTTTCCTGAAGGTGTTCAAGGCTAGCTTAGATGGGGCTTTGGGCAACCTGGGCTAGTGAGGCTGTCCCTGACCATGGCAGGTGGTTGAAACTAGATGACCTCTGAGGTCCCTTCCAACCCAAAGCATTCTGTGATTCTGTGTTTTTACTTCACTGTCTTCCTCCAGAACATTATGGTGGCCAGAATGAGGACTTGCCAATTCTAGGTCAATACAGAAGTTCAAAAACTCACCCTATAAAAAAATCATGTGGAAACTGCCTAAAGGTGGAGACCATTTCACCTGGTAGAAGGACCTACAAACATTACACGATACCAAGGATCTGATCCTGAATAGGACCAGCTCGTCACTCCCTGGCACCCCAGCTCAGCAGAGCAGACTGTGGGTTGGTGCTGTCCTGCTGATACCAGACAAGGAGGGTGTCCAGACACAGAACTGGCCAAGCAGCAGGTTGCCATGGGGTGCTGGCGTAACATTTCTGGCTCCAGACCTGCGCTGCTCAAGCAGAACCAGCTCTGAAACCACAATGTGACACCATTGGCTCCATCTCCGGTGGCTGCAGGGTTGGTTTCTGCTGTACAAGGCCCCTGCTCTGCTACAGCGACCTACTTTCATATGCTGGTTTGAGAAAGTTTAAGGAAAAAAAACCAAAACTGAGACACAACAGACGAAACCCCCAAGCCTCTCAGCAACAAAACCTTGAATAAAGAAACAAGTGACTACTTTTTAACTTGTTCTTTAACATTCCTAAGATGTTACAGAAAATAAATAAGTCTCCAATCCTGTAATTCATTCTTATATACCTCAGGCAATACAATACCCATCCTTGTATGTTGGATTTTTGCTTCAAATAGCTTTGTAATAGTCTTATCCAAAAGATGAACTGCAAATGCTTCTTTTTTTTTTTCCTTTTCTTTGGCATAAGATACTTTCCTTTATTATAAACAAAGATTTAAGAAACAAGATTTTGTTTTAAGATCTACAGCAAATACGACTTATATTTGAATATTTACATTTGAATATTAGAGACTTTAAATAATCTGTCTGTGAAAGACAAATAAATTAAGCCTTCAGAACAGTGAGAACATAAGTTTAATCGTGTTTTCTGAGAGAAAAAAAGCATAAACTCCAAAATGCAAGTTGTTAGTTCTGTTCTCCAAACTGTCATCACAGATGCAGGATGAGAAGATGGAATGACCTGAGAAATACTGGGGCATTTGAAGAAAAAGTTAAAAATATGCAAAGTTCCAGATAAACTGAAGGCTTATATCACAGCATGCTCTGGAGAAGAAAGGATAATTGTCTGGATGACTCCCATAATCAGGACATGTCCACACCCCAGGACATGTGGATACCCTAGGAAATGGAGATGTCTACATTAGCAGAGACCCGAGCCAGCAAACCCTGGGTATGTGTAGTACAGGCTACTTGGATCACACTGGTTTAGGTACATAGCCATGGATTAGTAACAAACTGGAGACTATAATCCATTCTTTGAATTCAAAACAGCCCTGGCTATCCAAAAAGCTGGTTCAACTACTTAGTTATGAATACTGCTCTACCGTGGGTCCAATTCTCACGTCCCACAGGTCGGTGATGTGGAACTTCACCAGTTTTTGTGGGTTTGCATCAAGGTAAGAAAAAAAATCCACCACCACAGAACAACACAGTGGGAACATTTTGTGTCACAGGACATCTGGGTCATCTTTGTATAATAGCATTTCATGCTGTCTTAGTGCTGACCACATCAAGTGAGGGGCTTTTGTGAGTGATACAGCATTTACTTCTGTTCCTCAGTGTCACTTAGGTGGTTTATCAGGCTGTTGGCTGGTTAGTATTTTATCTTAGTTCTTATGGCATCACCAGAGTAGGCAATTATATAAAACGAATTTATTGATAGCTAGGCCATTCCTCCACAGGAAATCTCCATTTGATAGGCTAGAAATGGAGCTACAGAAATGCTGAAGTCTTATTCACAGTGCGAATCTCTGTCCCTGCAAACTGATTATACCAACAGTTACCATAGAAATTATTGTACATATTATACCAATAGTTATCCTAGAAATCATCAATTTGGTCAGGCAGGTCACCTGTTCTAGCAAAAAAACCTTCGTGTTGTTGAACAAGGATGCCATAGTGTTTGGCTATGTGGTGCCTATGTCCTAAAAATCATTTTGCCTCTTGAGATGCCTGGGAAAACTTCCTGTGGTGAGAACAAGCCTGAGAACCTAAGATCAGAGATCACAGTTATCTTATATCCCAGTCTACATAACAAAACCTTCATTTGTTTGTTCATAAGGAAAAGATTTTATGAAATTTGGGACAAAGAAAATGTGTAAAAATCAAAATATTTCTAATACTCTCAGCCATGGTGAGAGAAGCAGATGAAAAAACTTGACAAATCCTACCTCAGCTGAATCCTTCCTGTTTGGGAGAAACAATACCTAGCAATCAGAAAATTTGTTTGACATTATTCTGTGAAGAAAAAGGACATTTACAAAGGGATTCATGGGAATTAGAACAGAAATCCAAAAAACAAATAGGATTTGATGATGAACCTCCTACACATACCTTAACAAATGGTCACCCAGTTTAAGTCTATTAGAATGCATTATATAAGGACATATGACAGATCATTCATAATCTCTATAAACACAGTGCTTGGAGCTTTGTTCATGAAATAGGGACATGAGGAATTAGATCTCTTACAGAGGAAGTTCCCCAGCCCAGAAATTTGTTGCCAGAAGGGAGGAAAAAAGACAAGAAAGGAGCACACTGAAACAAGAAACTAGAAGTCAGAAGGTTAATCAAGCGGTCAGAGTACACCAGCACCCTGGCTCCTTTATATATATAAATATTAAACGAAAAAAAGTTTTTAAGAGCTTTGGAAGAAGATAAAGAAGTAGATTTGCACCTGACTGATTTCATGACTGAATATCTACTAGCTGCACACTGGAGCCTGTTGCCCTCATGTGATCATGGCAGGAGTCAGACTTAGACCATTGAATGAGCAATAATAAATTCGGGTGTGAATAAGCTCTTAATAACACTAGAAATGAAGAAACCTATCTCTTAAACAATTTAAAACAGAAAACCTAGGTAAAAAGTCACAGAATTAGATGATGTGCTCCAAGAAATGGACTAGGAAAGGCATCAGCAGCAGGTTTTCTTAGCAGGTGAGGTAGCACTTGTTGAAGGTTGGAGAAAAACAAGGGATTGGGAGAAGAGACATGATACAGACAGGACTTGTATATGGAGATGCATATTAGAAACCTACTATGGAAACTGTTGAAGTGAAGCCTGAATATTAGACAATTCTTGATTAACGTCTCCTTTTACTGCACTCCCACATTTGCATTTAATTTCTGAATTAATATTTTTATAGTGAATTCTGCCATTCACCAGCACAGACATTTTGCTGAACTTGACCTTGCAAGAAGTGTCTTCAACTTGAATGTTTCCCAACATCCTTTTAATGCAATTCCACTCTTCCCTGAATCGTTTCATTGATTTCAATAGTCTTCAGACCAGACCCATGGGACTGAAAGATAAATGTATTACATACTTCTGGGTGTATGGTTAAAAAGAGAGCACAGTGAGATTAATGCATCTGTAACTATTGTTTCCACAGTGCCGATAAAGAATAAGTAGGGTAACAGATTACTCCCCAAGATAATATATCCTTAAAATTTATAACTTGAAAAGACCTGTGTTGTTCTTAATTACATGGACAATTTTTCCATTCTTATGACAGTTTTCAAGAGTGCACATGTGCTCTGAAGGCCCAGGAAAGATACAATTGCTGGTGCTCTAAACAGCTAGTTTAAACATAAATAGGATCTATGAAACTAGACAAAAACAGCTGTTGATATAGTCAGGGTTGTAGTGAGAGGATGGATGGACCTGTTCTTCAAAGAGAAAATAATGCAATTACCACAATGCTGCCAGAGGGGTTTTTTCCTTTTTTTTTTTTTAATTTTTATTTTTTGTGGAATCACACATATTTCTCTGAACTGTGACACAAAAGATGTTGCACTTCATGCTCTTCCAGCAGGCATGCTTTGCTATTCATTTTGCTTCAGTTTTCAAAGAAACAACATGTTTCAGTTCTGATGCAGGGAGTTCGTGTTGGGTTACAAATGAAAAACCGAATAAAAATTCCTCAAGTAATTCTGTTCAGACTCGACACACACACATAAAGGACCTTCAGCTGCCTGCATATGTTTGGACACCCTATCCTAATTAAACATTGGTCCCCTCATAAGCCTAATTTCCTTACCAGAAGGTGTAGGAAGCCCCTATGTCTTCCAAACAGGTCCAGACTGTCCATAAGTATGGAAGCACTGAGCCCCCAAAAATGGTATCACAGGTGCAGTCAGAGGTAGGGGTTGGAAAGAAGCAAGTCCTGGTGATGTCTCTCAAAGCCACCTTTGAGCCTGGTCTGAAACCTCATGTGCTCTTACCCTGCTGCTTTAGCTGACGCTATTCATCAGGATTCCATGTTTTTCTGTTTTTCACAAAAATCATTAAACATCATAGGGAATTCCAGCTTGGAGTGGCAACCATCAAGAGAAAGATTAATACAGGGATGCAATTATGTGCCCTGTTCATAATTTACACCGCCTTACCATCCAGCCACCACTTAAGCAGGTGGCACAAATCTGTCCCCAGTAGCCCCAGAAAGTAAAATTTGGAGATGCAAATATCAGGAACATTGCAACACGACAGGAGTAGATCCAAGAACCTATAGGTGTGTGCTATTTTGGATGCTTCGTTTTCATCCGGCTCTAACCTGGTCCCACTGACTGAGTGGCCAGGAGAGGTTTGCCACACTCCAGGGATGATGCCAGCACCACAGGAGCAGCCACCAGAGTGTTCATGCAGAGCTGGATGAATAGTGCCCAATCTCTTGCTGAAATCAGTTCACTTCAGCCAAGTTTTAACCTGCTTTGCTTTCCTGCTGTGACCAGAACTAAGAACTACTTTTTTTTAAGGCTTATTCATGCTTGTTCATCAAGTCTTTGGAGGGGGAAGAGCTGTGCTGCTGATCCCATCAGCCAGGCAGCACAAGGTGACTCAGAGCTGGCAGGCCACAAATAAGTAGGGGAGCACAAATAACAAGTACTTATTTGAAATTAGCTCTGGTCAATACAAGGACTTAAAAATTTACCCAAGACAATAGTGGGATAATTTCAAATAATGGGTATATCTGAGAAAATTGTTCTCTGCTGCTAGATATTCTCTCAAGTCACATTGATCAAATGACTAATGAATTATTTATTCAGCCACACTCTTAACCTTAAAAGCAAGCATTATCGATTTTGTTTCATATATCATATTACAGAATCACAATATGAGGGGGAAAAAAAGATACCATGACTAAAGTGGCATGGAAACGGCCCATCAGTGTGCATTTATCTGGCCTGTAACACAAAGGGATGTGCAGAGATTGCAACTGTGAAGTTATAGAGTGATTCTGACTTCACCAGCATCTGCAAAACACTGTAAAGAGGATCTTCCTTTAGCTGTGGAATGCAGCATGGAGCTTGAATATTAAAACCCCACAAATGTTTTCATTTCAATTCAAAACTTAAGTATTCTACTCTCCTACTGTGGATTTCCAGCAAAGCCACTGTTTGTGCATATATCAAACTCAAGACTTAAATATCCAAGGTGAACAATAGCAAAATGAAGCATTTACACCACTGGAATACCAGACAGGGGCTGAGGAAGAACACTCAGGCTTGAAAGAGAATTTCCAAGGAAGGGATCAAGATTTTGTCTCATTTTTTTAAGCACTGAACTACACAGAGAGTGGTAGGCTTTGCAAGGGGAAGGAACAAAAGTGTCACAAATAAAACTTAAAGCCAAGAGAAATAATAAATAACAAGTACTTTGTTTTACATAGGAGTTAAGGTAAACAAACACTGCAAATAGGTACAAAATGAGCCTTAAGCCCTCAAAGTAAAACAGCTAGATATTCCCCATGGGTTTCTTGGTCCATTAATATCCCTGTCATTTCTACCCAGCATTTTCATATCTTCTTAGACTCAGTGACAACTGAAAGGTTGCGATGCTCCAAAGCACCATCATTAAAATACCAGATTACAAGGACAAAGATCAGGATCACCTTCCTCTCAATGATATCCGATCAGAAGAGTTTCTTTAAAAAATCATGTTTGTGAACTGAACTTCCAAATATCACAAAAGAAAAATCTTGCTTTGAGTTATGTAACTTTTTCTGACTTCAGAGAGTCATAACACCTGTGACAAACACATGAACATTTCAGTTTTACTGGCTTCCCACAGTAAAACTTGGGATTCACCACTCCAAAAGTGTCCCTGTCTCCAGTTATCAAGGTAACTAGAGAAAAAGAGGGGAAAATTATTAAGAAAAAGTGTTAAGAAAAAGAAAAATTAAGAAAAATTATTAAGAAAAAGTAGCAATGGTACCTTTCAAATATTTCTGTTGTGCTTTAAATTAATAACTTTGTTAATTCAAAGTCTCAATGGTCCTGAAAGGAGGACTCATCATTACATGACACCCTACCAAAATTTGCTCTCTTTCTGTCACATTAACATCTTATGAAATGAGTGATACAGTTGCTGGGTCTTACAAGATATCCACTACATGGAAAAAAGGTGAAACTTTAGACAAAATACCCTTTTCTTGCCAGGTCATTTAAAGAACCCTACCTTTAAAACCAAAATCTAAAATGAATCTGTAACAAAGCTAAATAACTGGATATTACAGAAGCCTTTGGCTACAACCAGGCTTTATTAGGAGTTCATTAATGGCATACAATATATTATACAGGGTTTAAAAACAAGATAAAATTGGTGAGGTATGGAGTTGTTGCATCTATGGAGGCAACACCTCTGCTCACAAGGAGCCTTTGGTGAAGTATTAATATGGGAGAAGAACTGAGTACTTTTGTCCCCTCTCTTCCTCCTCTGCTCTGGATTAAAATCTACCCTGTGTGTGGGAAAAAACCTAAAATCAATATATATATTTTTTCTCTTTCAAATCACGGTTGGCAAATTAGATCCACATTTCTTTGAGAGAAATTGCTTTAGCGAGAAGAGTCTCTATCAAATGAGATTTCAAATATCTCGTGTTCCAAAGTTTTTCATGGTTGCTTATATAATACATTTACTACATAGGAAGAGTTATCCTCTGTACTATATTTGTTGACATAATCTAGAGCTACCTTAGCAGCATATTTCACATTTTGAAAGATATTTTGACTACATGTTCTTATTTGGTGCAGTTTGGGGACTTCAGATGTTGTATTTGACATGTAAACAGCTATGACTGATGACCAACCTTTCAAACAAGATATACAAAAGTAATTACATTTTCCATAGCCTTTTGCTGATGGACGGTGGGATATGAGAACCTTTACCCAAAATCACTGATACTTGAAAAGATGCAGTCACCTCAGTTTGCAGAGATGGGGAAGCTACTAGAAAAAGGCTTCTTCTTGTAACTGTGGAGTGAAATTGCCCCGTAGAGAAAATATTCGGTGCCATCCTGCAGCCTAGAGACACTTGTTACGTGTCACAGTGGCATAGCAGAGAATCAGCAGAAATAAGCAGGCCAGCCAAAGTCAGACTTATGTCACCTATAACGGGATCTCTCAGGCTACAGACACTGAATGTCGCAGGCATGGATGGGTGATTTAAGATTAGGTATCATTTTGGATATATCATCCGATGGTGTGAGATAATTTTCAGCCAGTATTGGACTATGCAGCTATAGCATTTCAGAGGTTTACATCTTAAAAACACTTCCTTTGCCTTCTGGTAAGTGGGTAGGAAGGCACCATGCTGGACAACCTAAGGGAAGGTTTAATTTTGCACATCTAGTGGCAGAATAGCCACAGCAACAAATTGAAATGGTTTAAATGACCCCTACAAACTTGAAATGTGTCCTGAAGAACATCTTAGCAACATACTTAGTTATAAAATTCATCCATTCTTTCAGCCTGGCTCCATCCTCCTGACTATCACCCTTTATGTATTTATAAACGTTAATAAGGTCACCCCTCAGTCTCCTCTTCTCCAAGCTAAAGAGGCCCAGCTCCCTCAGCCTATGGAGGAAGGAGCTAAATTTCTTAATCTTAGTTATAAAAAAGAAAGTCTTGGTTTCCATTTTAATATCAAACTAATAGAAGAATGAATACCCCTGGATAAAAAAATCCCCCCTGGATGTCTTAGGATGCAATGCAGATGTGCTGACAGCCAATCTATTTCACATTGGGTTTTATTAAAATGATTCTACATCATTTGAAGACAAGGGAAATAAGTGAGTAAGAGGCTGGCAATCTAGCTATGCTGTCTTCTGTGGGATGTATTGGGAGCAACTTCTTGAACCATCAAGTAATGTTTTATAGCTTCCAAGATTATATTACTTCTGCTTGTCAGTCACAAGCACAGGGAAAAAATGGAGCAGTAGTAAATAGAGATAACAGGGATTTACAGGGACAAGCAATGAATACATGCACAGGGAATGAGGGGCTATATATGAGGATACCAACACTTCAGAAAAAGTTTTTAGATGTTTTAATAATATCCCCAAGTATTATTTCCCAGTATCACCCAAAGTATTCTGCTTATCTTTCCTAATATCTCCTCCTCTCTGTTTTTTCCTCTTTTGGGTTGTTTCCTAATATAGCACTTGACTAAGAAGCCACATATCCCTCTCCTATGATTACACTACTTTCCTTTTACCTAGATATTATATTTCAAACCTATTTGCCAAAATTGTTTTCAGCCTATCCTGCAGTTAGTGTGAGAAGATGCTACAGATAATGACAACCTTTGTAATATATGCTAATAGAAAAATCTGACCTCTCCTGAAGTCTACAAACAGAAAGGTTTATAATCAAGGCACCGTGTTTTGGATAAACATTTTTGGATTCTGGTGGAAACAAGCTGCATAATTTCACACAAGCTGTAATGTCAAACAAACAAGTTAACAATTCTTATCAGTTTCCTCAATTGTAGTTATGAAATCTTTATAGAAAAAGTAGAATTTTCAAGAGCACTCCCCTTTGGGTATTTCCAACATTGCTTAATTTGTGAGCATCTGTTTAGATATTTTCCAGTGGAAGCGCTCTAGAAGGAATGTAAACTCTGTGTCACTGGGTTCTCGAGGTCCTTTATATGTAAAAAGCTATTAATAAATTAGAATCAATTACCAAAAGAGGATATCTTGAAATAAAAACTATAATCTATTTCAAAATTTGAAATTTAAAATTTTTCCTTTTTAAATTTTTTATTGTGAACAACAACAACAAAATCTATATAATTGCAATTCCAGGATCATTTTGTGTGCAAAAAGACAGCAGGACTTCATTTGTATTTTTCCAGATTGTGATGAATATATAAAAGAATCTTTTTTTCTTTCTCCTCTCTAAGACAGGAATTATCCCTAAGCAGAAACGAATGCATTTTAAAATATATAATGTACCTATATTTAAGCAGAGCTGCTTCTGAATCCAAACTTTACCATTTGGAGCTGTATTTAAAATCATTTTGTCTCCACAGTATGAATTCCTTTCCTGTTTCTTCAATGGGTGGAATGGAGGCTGCTAGCAAAAAAAATTCATCTACTAACAACAGAAGAATTTGTCAAAGCTTGATGTATGGCTTACTCTCTCCTCTAAAACACATTGGTTCGTAGCAAGTTGATGTGGTTTTTCATTTACTGAGGCACGGCTATATTTAATAACTGCATTCCAACGTGCGGTATTGATCGCCGTATTGTAACAATTTTTACAATTCCCTCTGTCACATGGGTGTAATCTACACTTACCAACCATGCTGGGATGGTTTAGGGAGCCCAGGCCTGGCCACATTTCCCACAAGGGCAAGGGACGCATAGATAAGGCACATGAAATGTAAGGGGAACATTCTGTGGGGTTTTAGATTATGCAAATCTGAGAAATATTTAAAAAAACAAAATAATATCTTTATTGAGCAAATGCCCTTGTTTAAATCAGGTTTAGTTTGGATGTGGTCTATACTATGAATCTGAATTTGAGTTCAGATTTACGATTGTAAGGCTAAAATACATCCAAAATATATTATTGACTTCAGGCCTCTGGTTACACCCGTGCATCTGAGAAGAGAATTTGCTCAACTAAAGAAAATTCCTGTGCACTTTTTATGTGGAAGTTTTGAGGGTCTCCACTTGGAACAAATGGAGAGTAAACATGATGAATCTCTGGGAACCAAAATTTGTCCCTGAAAGACAGACACTTCTGTTATAGATTAGAGTCTTGGTTGGAAGGGACCTTTCAGATCAAGTCCAACTATCAACCTGACCTGCCAAACCCACCACTAAACCATGTCCCTCAGCACCACATCTAACCATCATTTAAATCCCTCCAGGGATGGAGACTCCACCACCTCCCTGGGAAGCCCATTCCAGTGCCTAGAAACCCTCAATGTAGGGAGGAAAAAAGCCCAAACCCCTACCCCAACCCCTTCCCCCAATCCAGAAAATAATAATAATTATAACAAAGAAATGCAATGCAGCAGATTCACTTCAATTCAGAAAGGTAAGATTCTTTCAGCAATACAGGAAAAAGCTTCTGAAATATCAGCAAAGTAGTAAGGTACATGACATGTCCAGGAGGCATCCCCAGCCTCCCTAGGGGAAATAAAACCCACCAGCCTAGTTTAGTTGACAGAAGTGGAATTGCACTATAAAATCACTACTGCATCTACCAAAGAACACAGGTTCTACTAATCCTCATCCATCCCATGTCTCAGAACCTATGCTCACTCCGGTGAGCTCACACCAAGGCAAAGGGAAACAAGGAAATGTTTTGGCTGTATGGACATCTTTGGAGCACCTCCCGCTTCCTCTCCTTGTGGGCAGCATTCTTTACTATGATCTCATTCACTTGTGAGCAATACAGCAATTTCCTGGGCTGCTCAGCCAGTACCTAACAACTGGTCTGGAATCGACAGGGACCTGGAAGATAGGAAGGAAGAGGTGATTCAAAACCATCTTCCACCCACCCCATCCTTTCATGGGTATGGAATAATTGTTAGAGGAAAAAAACCCTCTGGATTTCACAGGTCAGCTTGGCAGATATTTCTTGTTCTCGTAAATAAGAGGCGCATGCTGCATGTGAAGAGCTGTAAATGCCTCTGCTGTGAATCAATGCCTCTCAGGCACAAAAAGATATATTGTCACAGGATAATATCTCTGCTTTCCCCTGTTTTCTCAATACTGTCAAAACAAACGCTTTGCTTGAAAATAATTCTTGCAATATTTTGGATTCCCGCTCGTTTGACATATATGAGCAAGTCAAAAACTAAAGGGATTTGTCATCACAGAATCAACTCCAGAAATTAAACGCGAGGCACATCCACTAAGTGCTTCGTGTGCTGGAGAGCCGGTTCCTAGTCGAGACAAGTCGCCCATTTTGGGGGGTGCCACAGGTGACACCCCGATGATCTCTTGAGGTCCCTTCCAATCCCTACGATTCTATGATACGTCTGACATCAGCATTCAGATTGGGCACAGTACCAGAATCCCTGCCAAGTGTGAAAACACATTGTTTTGTTGCTCGTGGAAGTTAAGAAGTGTCAATATTGCAAAGCTTTAGCACAACGCTTCCCTTTCCCAGTATGATCCAAGGCCCTTCCCACCTCACTTTGTGAGGCCAGTCTCCCACCCAGTGCTGAGCCCAGATGGGTGGTGCAGCAGCAGAGATTCACAGTGGTTCCTCCTTCTGCTGCCTTTTCCCCCAGCACATGCACTAAATGCAGAACTACCAGGTTTCTCTGCACAGAAACTCCTTGAAAGAGAGAACAGATTTATTTCAAAATTCAAAATACAGTCCAAGAATCTAGTCTAGTGAATTTTGGGGGTTGAACTCGATCTCTTGAGGTCCCTTCTAACCCCTACAATTCTGTGATGCTGTGATTAAACAACCACCTTCCATAAGGGAAGATCTGTGGCCTTTCATGATTAATAAATTCTTTTTTCCCCTCTTTTTTTAATAAAAAAGCACCAAGAAAAATGGTTGTATGTGTCTCAGAGTTCAGAAGAAGGTTTAAACCTGAGTGCTAACAAGGAATCAAAGCAGGAACCATAAGCAAGTAGAAAAATAGAGACCCTGCACAAGAAATGATGTTGCTGTGAGAAATCTAAAATACCACAAGGCCTGCCAATGGTTTAAAAATACTCATTCAGTGCCAAAGTGAGTGGCAAGCTAAAGCAAGTGCTTAACCAAATTTGCCTACATGGGGTCATTTTTTTAAAAGGTATTAAAAGAGACAAATTGTAACAGAAAAGAAAGTCTGTAATGTTTAGCAGATGATTACTAACTGCACTAATTAAGTGGCTTTAATTGACTCCATCAAAGTCAAGAGACAATTCGTCTGAATATTGCTGCAAGACTCGGTAATCATAATTTCTGCAAAGTAACTTTTTAAATGAGTTCTCCCGCAGCTTTTATTATCCAGATAGCTGCTTTCAATCCCTGATTTGCACATCCCCGGGGGCCAGGGATAACTACTGAGGCACTGAAGGTAACTAAGGAAAGCATGTTTACTGTCAACACACTTTCCCTGGAAGCTTTGAAGGATCCCAAAATTGAGAAAGATAAAGAAGAGAAGGGGTGCAGAGGGAATACAACGTTTCTGCTTTATTGCTTTATGACTGCTTCCTAACTTTCCAAGCACTTTCGAAACATGGAGACGTTCTTGCTTTCCCATGAAGAACTGCTGTTTCCTTGCCATTCTAAATGAACGAACATTAAGAAAGAATCTTAAGGCAGACAGCCAATGCATTTAAACACGTGTGACTGTTGCTTCTAAAAATAGTTTCTCCTCCTTGTAACTTTACTTCATCTTATTATTGAATTTTGGCAATTTCACCTAAAGTTTGGGGTTCTAGGTAGCCTGAATCATATAAATCCATTCAAAAAGTAGCTTAACCCATGGCATGACTTATCAGGAAAACTTCTAGCAGTTGAAAACACAGCCCTATAGCAGGAATCGTCCAGGACTCCTTTTTTATGTTTCCCTTTTAGCCCCATAAGTCCTTCATTTCACCTTGAAGACTGCCAAGAGCAATTAGCCCCTCTCCTTCCCGTGAAATCACTTTATGGATTTGCAGCCTGTTGCTTTATTGTCATCCCTTTCCTCCAAATTGAATGCGTTCGGCTTTCCTGCAGCCCAACGTCATAAACCTTTCACTCTTTCCTTTGCAGAACTTCCCAACTCTCTTATTTATCTTTCTTTTTAGAAACCCCACGCTCAAAAATCTTAATGTAGCGTTTTACGTGTTACCATCCCGGTTCAAAATGGAAAGGGCTGGATTTTTGTCATTTATGGCTAGTGTTTTACAGGTGAGCAAAACCTCAAAAGAACATATAAAAACCTTTCTACATGAGCTAACTTGTACTTAACTCAACGTATGAAAAGTTTCATTAAAACTATGTATATATAAAAGTATCTCAGCTGTTTCTGAACCTTCTAACATTTAGCAGGACTAGCTAAGATTTTTTTAATAATGATTATTTATATTTATTTCTCATGCAGCCTATCCTAAAAAAGAAGAACATTTTTTAAAATAATAGCTGCACTTTGTTCTCACTTTTTTAATACCTTTGCTCCATTTTTTCTCCTGAAGATATGCAAGAAAACAGTTTGTAGCTAACATCCCATGTCCCTGCCCATGGCAGGGGGTTGGAACTAGGTGATCTTTGAGGCCCCTTCCAAACTAAAGTGTTCTATGGTCTTATGACAGGTTTCATTTGTCCTCTCCTAAATAAACTGAGGAAATAATTTAAACTGAAGTCTACTTTTCCACCCCTGGAGAATGCTCTCCTGCTCAACTCCACAGTTCTTTCTCCTTAATAATTTTTTCTGGGGGGAAAAAACAAACTCATGAAATCACAGTTACATCATTTTTAGCTTAAAGGTCAGCATCTCTTTTGGGCTTTTTTTTCCCCTTTGATATGGCAGTAAAATTTACATGGGTCAAGACTGACAATGCTGACAACATTTTCTCATAGCTATTTTCTGGCCCTGTGAAGGCAACAGTTACAGAACCAGCTATGAGCTTGCCATTTTGAAATTAATTAAATAAATACAAGCTCCATCCACACTTCAAATCAAGCTCTGAGGGTGGCGTGCCCATACAAGTGTGATGCTTTGTACAGGTCTCTTTCCTTACCTCATTTCCACCCACTTAAGCACAGGTGAGCTGTGTGGCGGTGGCAGAGCAGCAGGTGATGCTTCCTTCAGCGCCAGGAACTGCACAGAATAGTACTAAAACTACAGGGGAAAACCAGCCCAGCAGAAAACTAAACCAAGATAGATGCAAGCAGGAAAACTACTGAAGCAATGAGGACCTGCAACAGCAAAAAAGGATAAGCAAACAGTTGCCAGGTCAGGATCTGGCAGTGGGATGTCCACTGCCTGGTTAGACAGAGGGCATGCAGGCACTTTGTGAACATATATAATCAAGATGTGGGAATTGCAGCTTCCTTCACACCACTTAAACTTGAAGAAAACAATGCAGGTACATGCTGCTCCATCTACCCCTGTCTGCAGCCTCTCCCCTGGTATGGTTCTGACTGATTGGCCAGCCTCAGGGAGACATTTTTCCCCAGGGCCTGTTAGAGAAGAGATAAATAGACATCTAAAGAGTAAAACCACCCCTGCAGCTCGCAGAAGTGCCACGGGTTTCACCTCCTTCAGTTCGTTACCCCAGTGCCTCGAGGAGTGCAGCTGTATGACCACCATCACCAGCCTAGCAGGGGAAGAGCAGCCAGACACATTCCCTAGGTCTTCCCCAGCAGCACGCAGGGATGAAGGCTCAGGTGACAGCATTTAAGTAATTCTGTTGCCAGATAAATTCTCCTTGAGCAGCTGTTAATACAGATTTAGCTGTGACAGGAAAAGATAGCTTCCAGTTAAGTCCATAAAATGTAGTCTCATGTCAAATAAAAACAAAACCAGAAATACAATATATATCAAAAAACTCTCCTGAAGCAAAGGGGTGAAGCTCTTACACAGCGTGGGAACATTGATACTCTCATGAACCTGATTATCTAGGAGGACCAACAGGCTGTGAAAGGCTACCAGGACCTGCTGGGCTCTGTCCAGAGCTACCAAAATGTTATTTGTCATATGTGGAGAGAAAAAATGGGCTGCAGAAACCCAGTTCTGTGTTGCAGAAACCCAACAATGAGGCAACATTTGTGATAGCTCCACTTGCCTGCCAAGCTAAGATGCTGTATGCACTGTAATACACTTTCTAGCTCTTTCTACAAGAGGTTCTTGGAGAAATGTTAGCATTGCCACATGACAGAAGTAGTAATTGATTTCAAGTCAGATATAATGGACAGGAGTCTCTTCCCTTCACCCCAAGAGACTCAGACGGGGGTTTCAGCATCACACCTGACTCCATGCAATGCTGGCAAGATGACCTACGTGCCACTTCTCCCAAACACTTCTTCATAGCCAAGAATTGAGATTCACAGAGTTCCAAGGATATAACACTTTTCCTTCCCTAATCACGCTCAGGGCCAGAGGACTTGAGAACTGTACATGCCCCCTTGACCAGGCAGCTACATAAGGGTCCCATCAGTTCAAGGACGTGAAGAAGTCTGACTGCTCAGCACACACCACTGAAGTCAGGAAGAAAGATTTCCTCTAATAGGTTTAGAAGGAGCTGGAGCACAGCACCAACTGCCATGCCCAGAATAGGGGAGACGCATCAATAGGATATTTTTAGCACCTATAAAATGCAAAACCAGTGCAGAATAACAATGCATTTCTCTGCCTGCAACAAAAACAACACAAAAATACTAATGTAACAGTGTGAAAAACACTGTTTATAACTAATTTCTCTTCTGCACTTGATCCATTCTCTCAGCATTCAGCTCCTTTGCTCTCTAGCATCTCTATGTCCACATGTGCACCTATGCAGAGATACCTCTGTGGTAACACACATGCATTGTTTTAATTTCTGCCCACAGACCAACATTACATCTCTGTCTCTTCAATAACCAGATGACAAAGAAGGAAATATGCCTTTTCAAAGGCACTGTATTCTGGCTCACTGCTCTTTACTATTTTTCAGCTGGATGTCACTTCAGATTACCAAGTGCTGTCCGAAGTGCAACCCAAGCCCAACAGAGCAATTTCTGTACTTATTAAGTACTTCTATATTCACTGAAAGTGCACGGGGGGTATAAATAAGTACAGATATTGCTCTATTTTTTTAGGGTAATATAAATCTAAAAAAAAAAAGAAAAAGAATAACAAAAAATATCTTTCTTCTGCACCAGCCATCAAATCACACCCTGAGCTAAAAAAAAAATCCCTTTAGGGAACATACTTAAACACTGGGGGATGACCTAAGTACATAAAAATCAGCTAAGCCAATGTGCAAATAGGTGCTTGAAGTACATAAAAATATTTGATGGATAAATTGAAGTACCAAAAAAACATTATATAGGGTAACTGAAGAGGTTGTAACTAAAAGCAATGTGAAGAAATGTCCTTGACAACAAGACATACTAGATCGTAGTGTAGTCTCTCAAGGGAAGAGGTATCAACCCCGGAATTTAGATAGCTTACAATATGACTGGAGAAAACACCAGAAAACTACAACATGCAGCAAATATTCCGGGATCTGGGGGCAGGAATAACCTAGAAGACAAATAGTGGCAAGAATCTTATTGCTTACCAAATGAACACAAGCTCTTCTACCATGGTGGATAGCCTGAGGTGCAGAGGACCCTGCCACCAGTAGCCAGTGGGACATCAAGTTTTGCTAGAGGTGTACAGAAACTGCCTGGTGTAAGGGCATGGAGATGCAACAAAGGAGAATACTTAGGAACCACCACTGAGGTCACACTTTGAGCGTCAACTACAGCTCTCCAGAGGTCCAACAACCATTGGTGTACCTCCGTAATTCAGTTAGAAGAATCGACATTTAGAGTACGTGCTCTACAGCTCTCTTTCCACATCGGTGATATTTATAAAGGGTGACCTGCTTAAACAAGCCTTGTCAAGTTGGCTGCTGCTTCTCATCTTTGTGTGTTTTCTGTTTTTCCCTGACAGTAGAAGATGCCGTTCAGGTTCAGGACTATTTAAGCTGATCTCAACAGCATAGAAAGTCCACCGCTTCAACAACAACAGCCCCAGTTTGTCAGGGCATTTGCTAAGTCAGAAAATATCTGTTGAATACAAAAAACCAGTTTTTTACATACCCATCGTACAATGGTGAACAGCAGGATTGTCCAAGGATTTCATCACTCTTTCAGTGCAATACGTGGCTCATCATGAGATGATGCTCACGTGATTTTTCATCCCTTTAAGCAGACAGCCTATGCTTATGAAGGGAAGATTATATTGTCCCAGATTAACATCTGTGTTTTCAAGACTTCATGTTATCTATCTTTTTTTTCTGTAAGTCCACATTATTAACTATCTATAAATAAAGAGGTGTGATATTTACATTCAAAATATATAATCTGTATATTCATGTATTTATATAACTTGACATATGCAGAGGAGAGGGCTCTCAAAGCCAAGCTTATTGACATTCAGAGTACAGCACACCTTTTTCTCATCATGTTAACATGAATATTTTGAAGGCAAATTTGCATTTTGTAGCCAGGGGCATCATTTGCAGGTGACTGAACAATCAATTAAAAGAGCTTGAGAAGGTTTTCCTGTAGGGTTGTGGGTTGGGTGGTTTTTTTTCTTCATATAACCAGGCCATTGCTGCTTAATCACATGGTTAGGGGCACTTCAGACATTAAAAACATTTTAAAAAGCAACAATCTCCTAAAGATTTCCGCTGCTGTTTTATGGATTTACATTTTCTTTTCCCCAAGCTGATGGAGGACTGACCATGAAGCTTTCATCCCAACATTGGTCAGTTTTAGCAGTATTATAGATCGGTGCTGCTGTAACAATTTTTCTACCTCATTAATTAAAGTTTACAAATTCAATGTGGACCACATAGCCAAACTGGATCGATGGCTCCTCCGTAGCCTTAGGCCTTTGAGTCCCCTGGACTTTGAATGTAGAGAAAGGAGGCAGAACTGAACTGAACTGAATTCAGGATCAGCCATTTAAGGAAGTTCATGAGAATGCTGTTTACCTTGCACTGGCTCAAAAGCAATAGCTTCTTGGTCGACATGCTGTTTACAGCCAGGTTTCTTTGGTTATTCCCAATTTCTCTGTGCATGTTTTGCTCAGCCCCAGCCTTGTATTTCAGCTCCAAACTGCCGGTCAGTGAGAGTATTTTCAGATAGGTCATGAGCTCCATGAATACTATGGATCTTTATTTCCATTAGTGATCGATAATTGTTTTTTCTTAGGACAAATATTTTGAGCTGTCTGACCAAACGCTCTTCTGCATAACAAGGTTTGGCACTTCGATGGATTAAGCTGCTCTTACCTTTTATTCTTAAGGTTAGCTATTCGATCATGGGAAAACAACAGTTAGGCAGCTGGGGGTGAATCAATCATCACATAAAAGGCATCGTTAGTTAGTGTTGGGGTTTGGTTGGGTTTGGGTTTTTTTCATAAACCGTTCATCAAACACTTGTGAATAATGAATGCATAAGTTAGGATCAGAAATGATATGTAAATCTAGGGCTCAATTCATCCAATAATTTATGTATCAAGAGCAATTTGAGTAGCACTATCTAAAAGCATCAAATTAATTCTCTATTAAGAGCCAATTGAAATTTTGGACTGTGCATAAATGTATGCAAAGCATAGGCATGAACACACAGCCCTACCCTAACCCTGCTGCTGAGACTGCCTTGTCCTCACCTTCCCTAGCCACAGGGACAGCAAACTCTTCCCAGCCTCCCTCATATATCCATTCAAATATTGTCCAAAGGGAATAACATTACAGCTCATAGAAACAAAACACCATACTTTGCACCCTGTTATGACTTTGTTCAGTATGTACATAGCTGTCTTGATTTAAGATATATCTCAGAATACAGTTGTACCACCATCTCCAGTATTGCCTCAGCGTAACTAAGGTCCGGTTATCATTTTCATTATAAACATTTGCAGTGAGTTGGAATAATTTGTTGTAGAGCATACCAAGTTGTCTGCTTGGATGCATTAGATTTTTCCTCCATGCAATTGATTTAAATCTTGTAAGACATTTTTGCAGAGAGGCCAAAAAAGAAAACTGTATCTTTCTTAAGATTTTTTTTTTAATAGTTACACTTCGGAAGAAAATCAACAAACTTTTGTACATAAATTATCACTTGGCAGTTCTCACAAAACCAATACGAACCCCAATACTGACGAGGTAATTTTTATCAGCAAAATATTTCAGATTTTGGATAGGTGACAGAAAAGTGTCTTACAATGGGTAAAAAAAATGTTAAATCACTGAAGTCACCATATAATATAGCTTTTCTAGAAATGTGTATGCAATCTCCTCTGCTTTCTACATGAGACTAACCGATGTCAAAGAAGATGTATTTCAATGATGGTAAAGAAAGACCAAGTAATTCAGGCTCAAGAAAGTACTATAATTTAGTCCCTGAATGTGCAAACCCTTACTTACAATTGAGCTACCTGTGTATTTAGATACCTCACATGAAGGAAGGATTTCTTTCTTGTTTAAGAAGTCAGGAATAGGGATAGAGTTAAATCACTAATTTCATATGTTTGGGTTTTCTACCTACAGAGCTGGAGTTTGTTCAGTTGATTCCAGGATATTTATCAGACTTCTGAATTTTGTAATGCAGATGCTCTGCTTTAGTAATTTGAATTTAATAATTGGAAGCCTGTCCTTGCATTTACTAAATATGAGCAATTTAAGCCCCATGATTGTGTCATGTCATATATTGCACATGTGAAGCGAACAAGTGAATCACTTAGATGATAAGCAGTGACAATGACATGTCGAAAACTATTCCTTCCACAGTTTGTTAGAAAAAGCTGGAATCAAGAACATTTTTACAAATCTAATGTCTTGGTTAAAAATGTCAGCCTGTATCAACCAAAATATTTTATCCAGGACTTGACAAGTTTAAGTAAGATTTGTATGTCTGCTGGGTCATATTTGAAACCAAAATTAATTTTGAGCCAGAAAAATCAGATTAGGGTTCTTTGCAGAATGTCAGAGCATCAGTGTTTTGCAACTCTGCTGCTGGAAAAAATATATTAAAAAAAATATGGAGAAAACCTAAAGACATTGCCCAAGCTGGTTCTTCTGTGCACTGAGTCCTTAGATTTGAATTTGTTTAATGAAAAGAGGAGTGACTATTTGATGTGTTTCACCTGAGTACATCCTATTACTTATAAAGACTCAACAAAGTGCCCAGTGGTCCCCTCAGCCCTGTCTGTTGTGGAGCTGTCTCAGGCACCCAGCTCAAAGCAATAGTCACCTCTCAACATTATATGACCTATGTTCAAAGCACAATATGTAGCTACATGAAGTGAGAGCTAATAGTGCTGGAAGCTCTTACAAGCAACATTACCTCGGTCTTTCTTTGGGTGGAGGAAAGGAGGAGGAAATCTTTGGAGTTAAAGCTGCTATAATTAATTTTCTGTGTGTGCACTTTACTCACACAGTCAATTTGTCATTGAAGGGTATAATTTACTCTTCTCTCCACAGACTTTTGAACAGCAAAGAAAAAGACTTTGGGTTATTGCAAAGTGTGCAATACTGATGATAAGGCAGAAAAAGCAGCGCGCTCGCAAACCCTCCCATCACTTTGAGTCCTTTCTTCCAGCTGAGCTCTAAAGGAACTTTGCATCAAAGCCAGAATAAAACTATATACAATTTTAAACCTTTATCTGACCTCTTGTTTCCAAAGGGTTATGCCTTAAACCTCTGGGTCCTTCCAGCATGCTTTTTTCCTGTTAGAACTTCCCTTTCAGGCCGCCTCCGTACCCCTGCGCAGCTCAGACCAGGCTTTCACATCAGCTCTCTCCTGCTCTGCTGGGAGCCCACACAGATGAGCAGCTCTCTGACCTTGCCTTCAAACACAAAAGACAAAAGGGAAAGGATGAAACCAACTGAAGCAAGAGAAAGAGTTGTACTAGCCAGGAGAGGGGAGAGTGAAAGACCTCGACGACAGAGTGTTGGTGGGAACTGCAAGTTATAGCAGAACACACTGCAAAACCAGCAGTTTAACCCTATCTCTGCAACACAAAACAGAGGAGCTTTTGCCCTTGTTATGTCTTATAATAGATTTCTTATACTCAAGTGGGTGTATTATAAAGCCCAGGCAAAACTGTATTTGGAACAAAGAGAAAAACAACCAAACTCCCAAGTCGCTGGCTTGTTAAGAGAGGCTTTACAAAGTTTGGTTCTCCAAATAGGAAGCAAACTGACCTTGAAAGTAGAGGATTCGAGGAAGATCGCCATGGGTACCACTATAAAGAGGCATGGGTAGAAGAATTTTCTCATCTTTTCAGCTGTATTGCATGAACCACATGATAAAGTTTTAAACTATTCTTTAAAACTACAGATCTTCTTGGAAACCAAGTGAAATGCAAATACCAACTACAATATTAAACTTAATATCATGTTTAGCATAGAAGCACCTCTGGTATCTCAGAAGACATAGAAATAAAAAAAGATCTTATGAATAAAAACCCAAATAATATTTAACCATAATAAGAGAGTAGGAAAAGTAGGATCAAGAAGATCTAGTGAATAATTGTGGGGATATACACATCATAGTGTCTTCTAAAAGTCAATCCATTTCTGAGAGCACAGGCTTACGGAGATGTTTAGAAATCACAGCTCACATCTGAACACTTGATAACATTCAAGCATGAGTATAACCCCCAGCTCACAATCATGAGTTCTCCATGCTATTCACTGCCTTTTCATTTCCCAGCCTGAGTTTCTTGGATCTGAATATAGTTTGATGTTTTCTCTGCAGAATTTATTTTCACAGTTCTAATCCAAGTTTTTCATTTGTAACATCAGTCCATTGCTGATTAGGGAATAGAAGAAAAAACAGGGTGCGTGGAAGTACACTTTAGTTTTCAATTTATTTGGTTGCTTTTACTTTCTCTGAAGCTTGTCATGAGAGAATGGTGTTTTGAGTGGCATTACTGAGGGCTCTACATTTTTCCTCCCATCCTTTGAAGCACTACAGCCATTTCCAGAGTCACTCTGCCTTATTGTTACCTCGTAAGACTTGAATCAGAGATACTGCAAAGCATGGTCTCCCTTGAACATTGCCTGGAGGAGTGAACACTGGCATCATGAGGAGTCCTGGGAAGGGTGAAAAGGACTTTGCTTTCACACCTTGCAGCAGAACTATGGGTAGAAGCCACATGGTCTAAAGTGCCAGTTTGTCTGGAAAAGATTACCAGATCCACACACGTGCCTAGACATACGTGTGTGTCTGATTTCTAGTCTTGTCTTAAGCATGCAAATCTTCCATGTTTTCTCCTTGAACCCATGAGTTGGTTGGTTGGTTGGTTATGAAAAACCCTTTTAAACCAAGAGGAGTCTTGGTTCAAACTAATATTTGCACTTAAAATTGAACATTGTCCTTTTAGGTCTTTTACTGAAAAGTGAGAGACACCACTCAGAGAGAAAAGTGAACTTAAGATCAATTAAATAAACCTCCCAAAACCAAAGGTGAATGAAGTCATAGAGCACATAAGCATTCAGCTAAAGTTTTCTAACCTCCTTGAACACTGACCTTCAAAATTACATGTAACCATCTGCTCATGAAATCTATGTGTTTCTCGAGATCAGGGAATAGGAGTTGAGAGCATGAATTTCCTAAGGGCTAGATTCTTGGGGGAAGCATAACTAGGGAAGCATGACCAATAATTTCCCAGCCTGAAAAATCTCCGGAGTTATCAGCAAAGATAGAGAGGGGAGACTTTATGATGTGGAGGGCATAGCTGATTAGAAAACTCACTTTAGATGGATGCTAAAACAGGGAGAGAAGGGTTTTGGCTTGCACTCAAAATTTAAATAGAGCATAAAAAGCTGTTACTTTATTATTTCACAAGAAACTAAGGGAAAGTAATCAAGAATACTTGTATACAACTTATTGTAGTAAAAAAAAATAGAGGGACTGCAATTCAGATTTTGGAATCCAGCAGTTTTATGAACTAAAGCAGTTATAAATCCAAAAATAACAAAATGAAGTAGAATTTAGAAAGCTATTTAAAAACAATTTGAATTAAACAGCGTATTAGTGAGCATTTGAACAAATGCTCCAGCCCTTGGTTGCGTATAACAGCAGGGTAAAATAGGAAAGTAAAACTCCTGGAAATCACAATTACTGCCTTTTATAATGGCAATTTACGTTTACAGTATTCATTGCTCAAAGCTGGGATCGTGGCAGCTCTGTAACAACTGTCTCTTTGAAACCTGCTTATCGTACAACCCATTTTTCTTGAAGTCCCCAGTAAGTGTATCACATGGGGGCAGCCTCAATGTTTTACCAAGTCAGATAGTTTTGTCCCTTTCCTATGCAGTATATTGTGATCCCCCTGCTTCTGTGGTGCTGCAGGTTGTGTTCAGAGGGGAAACGTCTTATACAGGATTATCTTTGTTATTATTTGTTATTTACACAGAAGAGCAGATAGGTGTACAGAGCAGTTGAAATGAAAGGTCCCTCTCAGAGGAACATATGGGCTGGAGCCCCCAGGTTCCCGAATGTACTTACCCTTAACTGCTGCAAACAAGTCGATGAGTGATTCAAGATAGAAATGGGGTCCTGATTACACATTAGGGAATGAGCAATGGAAACAAGTGCAGCAAAGGACAACAGTGGAGGACAAGGAATTTAAACCCACTCTAGAGTGCTGAACACTGGCTAACGCGCTGTGTCATGGAGCAGCAACAGGACGATTGCAGCTGTTTGCTTCAGTTACTGAAGGATCATTAGGGAGAATCTATGGAAAAAAATAATTCTTTTTAATCAATGAAAGAAAAAAAATCAATGTTTTCTCCTTCTATCACATCTACCACAAGAGCAATAGGGCATATCACAACTGTTAGTGAACTAAGCTTGCAAACTGCCCCTAGGTAAATGCTGTGCATGCATCTGACCACACTTCACAGAGATGGACAGGAACAGGCATGGTTAATCGACTCACCCAAGTTTAATAAAAGCAGCATGTCAACAGTAAGAAGTGTATCTCAAGCATGCTGTTTCCCTCCCATGTTTTAATCTGAAAGCTTTCCATCAAGATAAACAGGTAGGTAGACATGTAGGTATTAGTACGTCTTGCACCTCTGGCAGTGATTTCAGTCTGTGGAGGGAAGGTGTAAGACATCAAACAAAACTCTCCTCTGATGTTGGTGGTAGTAGTCCACACCTAATTTGACATGTGTAATTAGTATCTCAAGGTGTAAGGTAGCGAAGAATCTTAGCTGCGGCCTTTGTAGGAGAGAACAAAGAGCTGGAGATATGCTTATATTTAGCCTTGATGTGCTTTCAGTTTTTAAAGCAAACAGAAGTGTTAAATAAATCCCTATGAATAGATTTGAAAGAAAGAGGAAAAAAATAGTGGGAGGCCAACCAGAGATAGCAACTCTAAGCCAAAAGACCAAGATTTTATTATCTTTTTGTACTTTGATTTCGTCTTCCTTCCTCTCTCACTACTTATTAACCACTTCCTATCTCCCATTTCCATAATGCTGAGGACCACACACAAGGCTGATGTCCACACACAAGGCTTGGCTTTTCAGTCTGCCATCACTGACCTGTCATCTGCCAATCCCTCCTGGGCTGGAGGACAACCTTTTGGGAAGGTAGCTCTCCTCCTTCAGAAAGGGACTCAACTGGAAGGCTCAGGGTTCAGGGCATTCCCTACAGCTCCATTTCCCAGAAGCATCAATGATTATTCCCTTTCAACACAAAGACTCATCCTGTCTTGCATGTGGGCTTGACAGAGGTTAACCCTATGAAGGATGGTGAAAGGAGCAAGCAGACTTGTCCAAATTTCTCCTCCACTTACTGCTTCTATACTGTATCACTCGATTTGTTAAAACTAGTGGGCAGCAAATATCCATCCTACGCAAACAGAAAAAGAACTCCACAAAACCCATTGAGAAGCCAGCAATTGTCAGATTCATTTGTCTCACGTTGCTCAGAGTGCCTTAGAGCAACTCAAGGGACAAGAGAATCATCTGCACTTTTCCATAAGTCTTTATCTTTCATACCTAGGAGGGAATTTGTTGTGTCTTAAGATTAAGAAATAAAACTTATAAATTTCACAAAATTAGTTATCTTCTTTCCAGAAAGATGACTTTTCTGTAAGTATTAATGGCATTTGATCCTCTACTTTCAAGCTGCAAGGAGTAGAAACAGGGGGAAGGAAAATGGGGGTGAAAGGAGGATGAAAATTTAAGCTGAATAACAGGAGAAATTTCGATATCTAACAGACAGCTCCAATAAACTTTGAAATAACAGATTGGACAAAACACTGGAAATAAGCTAGAGAGAACAACTTCAGTGCTGACAGGAGATGAACTTGTAACCCAGTAGCTTGTATCCATCTCTAACTTCTGATTGTACCAATAGAACAAGGAGAGGGTGTGGATATCAAAGAAAATTGCTTTAGGGAATTTAGTCTCACTATTAGCTCTTTGTCCCCAGGGATGTTGCTATGAAATGAAAAACACCTCCTAGAGCTGCCACAACGGTAAAAAGGAAAAGAAATTCTTATTTGGAAGAAAATGTATGTCAGATGTTTATAAGATAGGAGTAGACAATAACATAAGAAAGTCAGATTTTTGCGGATAGAAATGTCTCTCATGTAACTGGAGACCAGCAGGAACCTATGACAAGCAATATATCTTTGTTTAAGGATTAATTGCCACCTTTCAGCAACACAGGGTTTCCATCAGTAGGAAGCTTGAAGAGAGAGATTTCTTGAAAGGGAGCATTATCCTTGTGATGTCCCAGCGGTTTCAGAAAGGTAATTGAGCCTTCTTAAAAGAGAAGGATCTTCTGTAAGTGCCACTGTACTGCCAGTAACAACCTTTCATGCATCAGTAGTTCATTCCTGTTGAAGGATTGTGTCATTAGCATATAGGGATATTTACTATGTACAGAATATCAAAGCAAGCAACTGCCTCAGAAAAAGAACTTGCCTTGGAAAAAAGGAGCTTTGTCTGGAGGGGAAAAGCAAGCGTTGGCTGGTGTGTTGAAGTGTGTACTGAGATATTATGGTGCTTGGAGAAAGGCGGAAAAATCACTGCGGAGATGTTAATGAGCACCTTTTGGGTAACCTATTTTTCACCCCTGCCCCAGCCCCTTACTTAGGGCTAGCTTGTACTGCCTCTGACAGGGCTTTGTAAAGAACCATCCAAATTTACCCACATCTCCAGTGTGTGTGTACAACAATCAGACTCACAACATCAAAGTCTTTGCAACAGTCATCTGGTCCCCTTGCAGAACTATGTCAGCATGTCCTTTCCATGTATGCATCCCTGACATCCAAGGGGAGTAAATCCTGAAGCTGCAGGACAGCAGAACAAACTCTCATGTAGAAGGGAAAAAACCCAATAAATATCTCTCTTCTTCTCCTAAATAAACACAGTTTTAAGAACCAGACCTCCCATAAAGGTGATGCAAAGGACAGGAACTTCAAACATAATTTTCCTAAGCCAAAGTTAGGAACCATAGAAGATAAACAAGCTACTTAAGCAACTGGAGAGGGAGCCTATTTTTAGTACTTCACAGTTAGATTGTTTAATTCAGAAGAATATCCCGTTCAGGAACATCTCTAAGATTTCTCCTCACTAAGAAGTGAAGTCACTCGGGCGCCCAGGGAATTTTACATCAGTAAGACAAGTCATGCCTCTCCTGCAACTTTTATGACTAGAACCACCTCCTTTTCACCTTCTTTTTATTCCTTTCTGCTCCTTCAAAGACCTCAACCTTGTAATCACTTAAGACAGAAACAAAAGCTTGAAGTTCATAGAGGTCTGAAATCCACAAAATCCACTTCCTTGTCCCTGGTGCCCCCAATATTCCTGCTACTGGGGTCTCCAGCCTTGAGAATATTCTATGGATGAAACCTATGTGTCTATTGCGTCAGCTTCCTAGACCTGGAAACCCAGTATGTGACAGAGATTAACATCTCTCACTTGATTGACTGGTTATGCCAGCTTCCCATTGAAGTACCTTATGTCACTTCCCACGTACATTATTCCCCACTGAAATGAAGGACAAGATAAAAGACACAGAGATGATGTGCTGTTCGGTGACTCAGAACCCTGCCAAGAGTGGACCAAGACCCCAGACTCATTTCTCTTAAGCAGCTGAGCAGCAGTCACATTATGATGATTTTCACAGCTGCCAAAAGCCCTGGCCCTCAGACCTTATATTGAATTGAATATTCCTTTATGCAGATAAGTAATCAATTTGTAAGCTCAGAAATTTAATATCTCCCAAAACTGGAGTAAATTTCCTGTATTGCAAAGACTGCAAGGATCAAATCTGCAGCTTGTATTCCAGGTGCTCAGCTGTCATCCTGTGTTCCTCTATATTGAGTTTATACCCAAATCAAACCAAAGTCTGGAACCCAAAGACTTTTAGTATCCTGTTGACAGTGAAGCTGCACTTTTCCATTAACATCATCCTAAAAGGAAATACCATGTTCATAAATTGAGACACATTTATAAAAATAGCTAAATACTAACAGCAAATATTTTAGCACCTTAAAATCTTGCTTTTAGCAGCAAAGAGGTAATCAGTTTATCATTCAACAAAGAGCTAATGTGCATTAATTGTAGTCGTGCTCCTAGAATTCAAACAGCTATTAAATTCCTCACTTCGCCTATACAAAAAGCTATGCTGGAAACATGCATGAAGGTTCTAAGAAATATCAAGCTATCACCGTTGCTATTTTAATTCTTCCAGATTTCATCAAAATAATGATTTGGGAAGAGTGAGAAACAACTCAGGTAGTGCAGAAAGAGAGGTTTGAAAAATATGTGGTGGAAAACCAAAGTATAAGATATAAACCACCGAAGCGATGAAATATTGCACTGTGCCTTTAGAACATGGAGCAATGAAGCAGTAACTTACAATTAAATACCACATTTAGCATGCTGTGTATTCAGAATAACAACTCAATAATATAATGCCATAATAACTCAATAATATAATATCCAATACATTCCTCAGTAATGAACGTTAACGATTAGGCTGTTTATTAATGGCTAAAAATGAAACTGCTATAAACTTCCGCTGTGGCAGTCAGTAATGATGCATTACTCATATTATTTCCCATTAAAAAAAATTAATTGTTATTGTGCATTGTACCTGAAGTCCCCAGAGGTATATTTTTGTCCTCGAACGTATGAATAGAAGTTTCTGGAAAAAAAACCCCCACCAAACAACAGACCTTTGTTATATTCTGAATTCACACACTGCACTAATTTCTTTTGGAGAGAAGTTATTTCCTGATCTGCTGGTCGCCTGTGTGAACCAACAGTTCAAAATACCCCCCATGGCTGCTTCCAACCTGCTTCTGCTCCCCCTGGAAACCCCTGCCCCGGACCCAAACTGAGGATGGAATTTTCCAAAGGTCTTTTTAAAAAAGCGTTTTATTAAAATGTCTAAATTCCAGTTCCTGTTTTACATCCTCACCACCAGAAGACCCAACAGCCAAACAGAGATTTTATCAAAGATCAACATCTGTCCCATGCCATCATATATTAAGTAGAGTTTTTCTTTCCAGAGCTGACTATGTGCCTGCTGTATGGGATAACATTTGCAAAATTAGGTGTAAAAAAATCTGTTTTGGTCTAAGAGGAGCAACCACTAAGTTATGTAGTAATTTTCTTGGCCTCTTACATAAAGTGTGCATTTTCATATCCAGTCTGCCTATATCACAATCCAATTGCCTGCAGATCTTCCTGCCCACACCTGTACAACTGTGAACACATCGACTCAGTTCAACCCAACTGACTGCTAACAAGGGAAGGAAATCCTGAAAAGGATCCTTCTGAGGTGAAAACTGGAACTGAGAAAAATTCACTTGAAAATCAAACTGTAAGATTTTTCCATCCATCGTATAAAAAATTAATTTGGAGGTATGGTGACACCTCTCTTGATATTGAAATCAGTCACAAGACAGTCTTTCCTAGTCTAGTTTTTGTTTAGTGAGGAGTAAGGGATATTTTTAAGGAGGGAGAGAGTTTAGAATATCTTTTTTTTTAAACCTAATGTTTTCATCTTTGTCACATCACTGATTTCTCATGCTATATAAACCTTTTTTCCCCCTTCCCCCCCCCCCCCAAAAAAAAAGAGATAAATTGTCATCTTGAAGTCAACTGCTAAAAGGTAAAGTTGGGATTAAAAGCACAGCTAGAAAACTGAAGGAAATACTCTGGGGCACAAGAAAGAGATATTACTACAGATTTCAAGATATCTTTCATGCATGCTTATGCCTGTTTAGTAAATGGGAACTTCAGGACAGCCTTCTTTTTGAACCAAATGAGATGATCACCTCTTGGCATGGGCATGCAACATGATGAGCAGGGGGGCAGAGCCCACTACTCTTCCCCAGTACCATAGGATAAGGGGTTTGGGCTCTTGTGATGCTTTAGATCACAATCCTATTTAGGAAAATAGAGGTTGTAATTATGGTTGGTCATCGTGTCCAAGGCAGACCAGCACCTTTCCTTCCATTCCTTGTCCAAATCAAGTCAGAGACTGGATCAGACAATATCGTATTAAGAGGCAGTTTGAATTTTATGGGCGGTATATTTCTCTAATGTCTTGAGTTATCCCTGCTTTGAATTTGCTACAAATCAGTCTGTGCCCTTCATCTGAGACATGTGAAAATTAGGCACAAGGCTGCAGCACTGCATTGCTTCAAGCTCCTGAGAATTAAAACCTTACAGTGTTTTTTTTGGTCTTACATTTTGTGCAACAGTAAATTTATTTCTTAGGCAGCAACTGAAGGGGAGCCTGGAAGCAGCATTTATAGTTGTGAGACTAATTCATGACATCAAAATAAAAACCGTAAGCCAGAGCTAACAAGGGAGATACCTACATCATCAAAAACCCCATTCTTCTACAGTGGGGGATTCTACTTAAAAAACAGTGAAAACGTAGTAAAAGCAAAATTGAATTTAGTAGAAAGACATTAAGTTCAATGAAAAGCTGCAGTTAAGAGCACTTCTTCCACTGCTATTTTTGCTCCTGAAATCATATGGAATATATAAAGAAATACAGAAATATAAAGAAATACAAGTGTAATGATGAAACCTACTCATTGCCTATGCTGCTTTGTTTGATCCACAGTGAAACGTGAAGATCTGATAGCAAGAGACAAACAGTTATTTATTTCAATGACTAGAAATTAGACCCTCACCTTTGCTTTCCATCAAAGCTTCTTCCTGCCCCAATCTTCTCCTCCATTCTTTTCTTCCAAAGACAGGATGAAAGGGGTTTTCAGAGACATCCAGATACTCCCCAGAGTCAGGTCAATTCTTCCACATGACGGAGGCCTCGTGGCGCCAAGGCTGACCAGAACAAAAGAATATCAATGTGAGGAAGGTCATGGACATAGCTGACACTAGGCATGAAGGGAATAGCAAGCTTCCAAGAAACCTTATTTGGGGTGTATATGTGTGAAATTTGCTGTTGTTAGGAGCATAAAGGAAACCAAGGGACCCTTTACGATACGTGGTGTCTCTCATGTCTTGTTGCAACGCAATTATTTCTTGCCTCTTTCTGAAGAAGGGCTCACAACACAGACCACAGGGAGAAAAATATTTGCAACAAATGTCCTGAAAAGATACCTTATGCATTTTAATCCAAGCCTCTTGAGCTCAACTACGACCATCACTCATACTGTAATCACTTACCTACAAGACCACTTCCATTTGCTGTCCCGTGGGAACATGAGCACTATGGATGCATACCATGGATGAAGCAGCTTCGTTTTTCCAGCCAGTAATATCAACATGTTTTACCTGGCTAGGAACACTGCCTCAGCCTTCTCCCTCTGGAAATGGGGTGCTGCACTTCTCTTTGCTAGAAGTATTCATACTAAAATACCACATTTTCAGAAAGTTCCTGTAACAGAAATCCTTATTCCTCTGAGCCTGTCCAATTTCTTCATTTTTTTCTTTTATAGCCTTACATTTAAATAAAGTCCTCAGATTATTCCACTGCAATAGCCTCATACTTCTCACTTCATGCCTTGTCTTCCTCCTGACTGCTGCATAGGAGAAAGTATTTGGAATTCAATCTTGAAATTTTTATTTCCACAAGCTGGTTGTTTTTTTTTTTTTGCTGAGCACACCGTTCCATCCCTTCCAACCCACTGCACTAGCTCTGTGCCTGGCAATATTCATGTTTTTCAATAAGGCCATGATTTCTGTACAAATAACCCAGCACGGTTCCAATGATAACGATGTTTTTCCTTGTGCCATTTCTCACTCGGGGGGAGGGTGAAGGTGAGCATGTAAACCAGATGTTTTCAGCACAAACAAATTCCTAAACTCATGACCGAGCAAAAGCTACTTCTGGTGTAGCTCAGAAGCCGGAGACATCCTGCATGATTTATAACAGCAGATACAGAACAACAAACAGAACGTAATATAAGAGAGCAGGCTATCATTAATTTAATATTGTTATTTATGAATACCTATGCAATATTCACAAGTGTTTCTCCATCCACTCCGAACAATAACTCTAATTACTTTAACTGCAGCATAATTCTTTCTTTTTTTGTTGTTAATTCATGCAGCCATTGCAATTCAGTTTTGTGATTCAAGCAGGGGAGAAGGACAACAGATAAACAGTCATTTTTATGTGTTATTTATGCAAATATATTACTCTAACTGGTAGAGCCACTGTTTACAGACAATGCCTTATTCTTGCAAGTAAGAATGTAGTCAAAATGCTAGGAAATGTTTGTTTCTCTCATCTGCAAGTCAGATCAAAGCATCAGCTGTTTAAAACAGCTTCCTTAGCTCAATGAAACAAATTCTGTGTACTGTTTCTGCACCCTCCTGATCTGTGCTATAATATAAGAGCTTTTTACATAGGAGTGCATAGGGAACACATCTAAGTGCAAGGAAAAAGGCTGCCTTTTAAAGGATTGCAGTAATCTCTTTCTCTGTGCCCAGGGATCAAAAAAGAAAGGATTAAAATACTCTCAGCACTCCCTTTCACACAGAGAAAAGTACAGAAACATCATTGTAAATGACAGCAAGTCCAACAGAAGCCCTTAAGGCACTGTTTTGTGCTTGACCAATGATTATTTTCCCCCTCATATTTTTTTTTCCCAGCACAGTTCTGTCTCTTGCTCAGGCCACTTGTAGGATTTGATTACATTCTTTTGGACGTTTTAAAGCATGGAAGCAGCTTTCTGCAGTAATACAAAATAAAACTGTTTTGAAGAGTTTATAATTTCAGGTCTTAATCATGTAAGATTAAACGCACATAAATAACTTGCAGCACTTTAAATCACTGAAAAATCACCCCATAAAAAAAAATCTGTAGGCTCTCAAGCTTTGAGAAACTGTGTCAGACACATACATTCACATTACACATCTAAACAGTGACATTAGTGCTGGTGGCAGCTATCCAGCGTGTTCAGAAGAGATCATGGATTTGTAGGAACTAAAGCAGAAGTTGGCCTGAAAGCAGGATTATTTTCTGACTGTCATCACCTACCTACAAAATTACTTTGGGAATCTTATTTTTTGGTGAAAAGTGCACGAAGATGTGTGTAAGCAAAAAAGAGAGCGGATTGGAAAGAAACTTGTAGAAATAACAATGCATGCAATTTAAAAGCAATAGTAAATATCATCTGTATTGCCTAGGAAAAACAACTTCTACCCCCAGCAGTAGATATCATCCAATTACTGAAGAAACTGAGATTAAAGAGGTTTCTCAAGAAAAACAATGTATCTCGTGATAAGCAGTCCTTACTTCATCAAAATTCTTCCTCTGAGTCTTGTGTGACGAAGGAAATGCAAACGTTATTTGTTGATGTTGCCAGAGGACAACCGAAGGTTGTAATTTATTTCCCCCTTCATCCCCATTACAGAAATTGCACCAGTACCCCTAGGTAAAATTTGTCTATCTCGATTCCTTCTGCTGATTGAAGGGGCTTCTGAAACCTGCCTGAGAGGATTAAAAAAACAACCTTATCTAATTCAGACGATGTGTTCTCCTCCTCAGAAAGGTCCAATTCTTTCCTTGAACATCAAAACCACCGAGGAAAAGTGGCCTCGAAGGGCAAACAGTCATGCAGAGCAGGACACAAGCTTATTTTTAAATGCCTGGAAATAATCAGAGCACCAGTTATGAAAAGGGGGCCTTGCTGGAGACAGGGAAGAAGTAATATCACTTTTAGCCATCATTTCAATAAATTTCTAATTTGTGCCCAAAACCTAACGCTATTCAAAAGAATGTTACTCTGTTAGGGCTTCAGGGTAGCTCTGCCTGCAGTAAGCACACCTTAAGCTTTATCTTAAGGAAGGTCAAGACACAGGGCTACACTACACATCCAGAGGGGATTGTATCCCTTATTTCCTGGGCTGAACATCTCCTTTAATTGCAGAAGATATCTAGGACTGCACAGTTTAGTAAATATTCCAGAATATCTGTTCCATCATCTTTGTCTTCTGATTTCATACAGGGAGGCATGGAACAGTTTCCCAATAACTAACACCACACCAGACTTTGAGGCTTTATGTGCTATACTCTATCCTTCAGGAAAGATGAACTGTTGCCTTACTTTTATGACTCCAGAGAACGGGATGATTAACTGAATCAAAACATGTTTCATCAGGTGAGCCTTGGCAGCTGTAACAAGGGTTATTTAGGAGCATCTGAAAGTAACATCACAGAACAATAAAATTCAGTATTTTGTCAGGTGTGTTACCTTCACGACAGACAGGATGAATGACTGACACATGAAGGGGTCAAAACGCTTATTTTTATGCAGCTGCATATTTGTCTTCACCCGTTAAGTTCTTCACTCTCAGGCTGGTGAAATTCCAGGTCTGAATGACAATCCCTTATAGTCTCTTTTTTTTCCTGTCTCATATGTTTTGCAGATTACAGAAATACAACAGGTAACCCACATCTTCAAATAAGCATCTGAAAGATAACACATATATAATATATATAACACTGTAAAATACATACAGGAGTATCAGGCTTTCTTCTGGTTGTGCTGTATTTATAGCTGTTGTTGAGAGTTTATTAAGCCAGAATGCACAATAGAAAAAAAAAAATGGCATTCAAGGCATCAGTTTTCATCATTACTGAGCCTCACTGAAAGCTCTAATTTGTTTGGCTAGTTCAGAAGCACGGTGTTCTGCTAAAGACAACTTGGTGGGTTGATTTAGCTACAAAAAACTGGGGAAAAGATGCAAGAATGCAATTTATTCTACAATTTTACATTCCTCCTGAAACACAGTATGGCTTGGAATGGAGCTCAAAGATTCAATGAAATAAATCAGATGAAATCTCTTTTGAAAGACAGCTTGAAGGTAAAAGAGCATCAGTTCTTTACGTCATGCATATCTAAGAGTTAGGACAAGTGAGGGACCTCTGAAACTTGACCAATATTAATTATTTCCTTGTTTGTATTAAGTTTTCACTTTCAAATCCTCAAACATGACAGAAGACTCAGATTTACTATAACAATGCAATGTGAGCTCATGGATTCAACACGCCTCTTCAGAGCCATACATGTTAATTTGTATTCCAAAAGGACCTGCTAATAAACAGAACAATATTATTTATATTTCAATGGTTTGTAATAGATTGACTTAAAGTCATTTAAATTTGATTGCTAAGAAATGGGATGACAAGAGGCCAAGATGAATATAAATGGTGGTAGAAATTTAGTGTGTTTCCAGTCCCTTTACCTTGTTCTGAAATCAATCGATTCTGCAATAATAAAAAAGGAGCTAACACTAACTGTCCAAGCAGAATCAGGTGTTTATAAGAGCTGCCCTCTTGGAAAAGATGTGAGGAAACGTGTAAAACCATACAGTTTTCACCAAAATTAAAGAACATAACTGAAAACAGTTTAAAATTAGTAGTAAAATGTCCTGCTCAAGACATCGGAAAAATTATCCATAGTGTATTAAATGTAGCTTTTCATGATGCTGACAGATTAACTTCCTGGCTTGACACATAGTTCTAGTTTACATTTACAAAGCACAAACTGGTGTTTTCTAAATTTGTTTCAACAAATCTCTAGGGATGTACTAGGATGAACCCTAAAGTCTCTAAGAACAGTCTGAAAATAACAGCTGACTACATTGTAAGATCTCAAGTTGCTTTGTATCAGTAAAACATTTTTCACTTGGAATTTAAACCTGATTTCTTTCAAGGACTGATCTCAAATAGCAATGTTCAACCCAACCACTTCAAGAAATGGCTTTTGAAAAAAGCCAATTTTTTAAGTGCAGCATGAGAAATTACACTTCTGAAATACAAGAAAGTGGTCAGGAAAATACCAAGACATGAGTCATGACATTTATTGATGGTTAAGCCTAGAGATTTGGTAAGTAAGATCATATGGAACAATTGACCACAATAGCTGTTAGTAAGTCTTCAGAAATCACAGCATCTCTTTATCCATTTTTACCAGCTCACTGGAGGAGCAATCATACCTTGACATCAATTGCCATCAGTGGACCAAAGAACAGATATATCTGTAGCAGCTCAAGAAATGTGGTATCTTCACATTCTCATCAAAACAAAGGGTGGTTTTGTTTGGGTTTCTCTTCTAAAATATTATGTCAAACCGTGTAAGAAATAGCCACAACACCCACAACATCGAGTATAATCACGTCTTCATGGAGAAGCTCGATCCAATAAGTATCTCTTCCGACTGGATTCTGAAATGACCTGGTGTGCAGGTGGAAGTCACTTGCTCAAGTCAGGAGGTCATGACAACTCCTAGAAGGGACAGCTGAGGCCAGGAAAAAGAAAAATAAATAAATAACAGAGCCTTTCCCTGACCATCTGTGATGCTGTATGTGATCCTGAGAGTGTCAGCCTGTCCTAGATTCAAGGGTGGGTTTTAGACACTAGGATTATGAATTTGTTTCTGACCTAAATCTGTTATATTTTGCACTGCCGTAGCACAAGTATATCCTCTAATCAATTTTACTTTGCTGCAGTTCAGCTGGGGGTCCCCAGACTCCTGAATTATGAAACAGAGCAAGTATGAGAAACTTCACTTCTTTGTACTTTCTGATTTAAGCTGGTCAGTCACTGATTCACAAGTTCTGCTGTAACAATTACTGTATTATTTCCTTTCTGTAATTTAAAAACAATCCTTTGCTTTTCTAAGCAGCACCAAAAGAGGCAAAAATCCTTGTTTGATTTTGCAGCCAGCTCTGTTAAATCATTTTCTCTTTCAAATACGTTGACTATTTGACAAACTTATTAATGCACCTGCATGGTTCATATTTTATCCTCCTACAATTTCATCTAGCTCTTCTAGACCCCTCCAACATCTTTTCTTATTCAGCCAAATAAATGTGAATAGTTTCATGAAGTCTGCCTATTTTTACTCCTATCATTTAGCATTATCCCTTAGCTCATTAAAAGCACATTTCAACCCAGCCATCCTAGAACAAAACTGGAGGCTATCTCTGTGAGAAGCCTCCACCATGGAGAAAAATGATCACTTCATTCCTAACTTGTTCTGTCTTTTAGTAGTTTCTTACTCAATATTTTTCCTTAACCGTCTTTGACACGTTGCACCAAACACCTGGAAGTTTGGCTGAATACAACAAACAAATCCCAGGCATTTTTAAGTGTTCAAAGCACGCATTTGCTAAACAAAATCCATTAAAATATTATATATGAAACTAAAATAATCAACTGATACAGATACTTAAGGAGAGTTGAATGTTTTCTATGAATAATTCAAAATTAAGAGGTGTTAATATAAAAATAGGAAATATTCTGATAAAAATAAGCAGGTTTACTCTTTCTATGAAATAAATTAGTTGCTTTGCCCTTTTGGGATGTAACCCAGGTTAAGTTTTTTGAGGATAAAAACATTAAGTTACCTTAAATACATCACTGTACAGCCACCAGCAATGGTGGAAATACTATAGGGTTTATTGGATTTGAATACTCTGGGCATCTGCTTTTAAATAAAGTTTCAGACCTTCTAGTTCATGCATTATATTGAAATAAGACTGAAATCTTTTAAGATGCAGTAGGAACTGCCAAATTTTTACTTCCAATTCACACAACTTCACATTTTGACCATTTTTAAACTAAAGTTTTGAAAGACATATTCCTAGCTCTCTGTTTTCCAACACTCATATAACTTTTTTCTTATTCCTGTTCTCAGAACTTAGATTCCTGGTGTCATAGCAGTTATTCTGTTCCATACACAATAGTTTTCCTCTAGGTGTCACATTGCAAATACTCCCTAAACATTATCTACAGACTACTTAGATTTTTTTTTGTTGGTTGTGGTAGTCTTTGCTAGGGGATTTTTTTCTTTAATTCCTTTTTGTTTGTGAGTGTGTTTGTTTGGGGGGGGGGGGGGGTTCCTCTCTGAAGTATTACAGTATTTAAGTATTTCTTATCCTGTCTTTCATTATGGTTAACTCAACAAAAAAAAGCCAACACATTAATTACCTGTCCAGACCAAGCTCTTACTTGAAGATAAATGTGACAATATCTCAGTTCTCTTAGGCTGACACTGCATTCCTCACCAGTATGCCATGGTTTACCTGAAGTTGCTTTGAAAACTTGGAGATGAAAATGAAAAATTGCAGGAAAAGCTATAGTACAGAAAATCTAATCCTGATCTTCTGAAGAGACCAGATTCGCTGCTCAGAAAGTAATGAATAATAGTATTGATAATAATCATCATTGTCATCACCCTGACATCAGCTGACACTTTGTGTGATGTACTTCAAGTCCAAAAACTCCACCAGCGTTTTTTCATAAAGCTTGGTTTGTTCCCACTCACCAACATCTAAATTAAGTCATTATTTTCCTTCATCTCCTGTGGTAGTTTCAAACGTTAGAGCCTCAAAACCTTTCGGAAAAAAATGGAAGATTTTAAAGCCAGGCAGAACCTGAACATCTACATACTACCACCTAGGATGTAAAGGTACATAAAAGTTATTCAAACACAGAAAGTACAAATAAAATAAGCATGAACATAGAATGGAAGCTAAGACAATTTTCCTGCTATTCCTATGTGGGGTTTTCTGGTCACTTCTACTTCAAATGGTTTAAATTAGTTAATTTTCTACTTCAGAGTAGCCAGAAGCTTGAAGAAGTCCCTTCTGTTTTCAGCTTCCTGACCAGCTGCTTTAACACTAAGCTCTAGCTTAATTATCTTATGAAACATAGGTCAGAGTTTAGCATGAATTTCTGAAATGTTTTTTAAAAGCTGCCCATGTTATGGATGGCAAGTGCTTCCAAAATTTCACAAAAGTATGATTTTCTCTAAGTCTCTCCTCTGAGCCAGCAGAAACTGAAAGCCCTCGAGAGCCAAGAAGTGAAGCTTAATTGAAAATCTCCCTGTAAAATAAACACCACCTTCCCATACTACAGATACTTCCAGAGGCTTGCAGAAGGCAAAACAAAAAGCAGGTTGGGGGCAAGTGCAACACTAGATATTTCTTTGACTTAACAGTCATGCATTTTTACCACACATCTCTCCTACAAAGGGACGTGAAAGTACCCAGGTTTCTAGCAAAAGAAAGAAAGAGGTTTACCACACAATCAAATCAGATTTTATAAAAGCTTAAATAGGAGGAGTAGCTGCAATAATAAGTTAAACACATATACACACACACGCTCATCCAAGTTAGATAGACAAGGAGAAGTCTTCCAAGAGTATTATGGAGTAACTTGAGCACTTATATGCCACAGATACAGCCCTGTAAATCTGTTTTTATAGAATGGATATTTATGGGCTGGAGGTAGGAACAAACTTTTCTCCAGTTTTACACATTCTTTGTACATCATAAGATCTGTGAAAAGTGCAAAGCGTTAAGACCAAATTCACACATAACATTGATTGATATATAAACTATTTTTATGGGAGAGCCATAGCCAGCCTTTCCTGCTCGTGAAATAGAAAGGGGAGAAAAGGCTAGCAAGATACAGCAAATTACAAGAGATAAAAGTGCATCAATCAAGGCAGGCAGCAGCCTGACTGGCAATGACAAGGTGTGTATGCTACCGCAATCTCAGCACCAGAAAACTCTAAAATATAAAGTGGGAAGTTGCTATCTTATGGAATATGACAAAGTTAGCGATGGCAAGACTTGAAAGCTGTAGAAATAATCAGCGAGGAAAGGAATAGTGAAATGGTGTATTGGAGGGAATGCTGGGATGTAAGATGGCAGGTGCAAGAAGAGGCAGGATTGGTATTTGCTGATAAAGCAGGAAAAAAAATAATATCAAATCTAACATCAACTGTCTTGGTGTAACTCATCGTTATATCGTTAGTTTTGTCAGAGGCATCATGTGGAATCAGAGCACCCGTCTGCAAGGCACCAATAGAGATATACACTCTGAGAAATGCATGAGGAAGGACAATAGAGGGAGAATCAGAGTTACTGGGATTTCACATATCAGAAAGTCACTTTATATTTGAAGAAATTATATTCCAAGAAAACTTCCTTGCCCTGCAACACTATTTTCCTCCCCCTCTGAATAGTTAGCCTGAACCCCTACGCTCTCTTCCTTCAGAAGAACCCTCAGGAGAGCTCTGCTGTAGATTAGGTGAAGATGCCTCCCTTCAGAGTTATTACCACTTCTGTTTGCAGAAAGCTCACCTAAGAGCCCAGCGTTATTAATGGTGGCTGCTTACATCATGAACCCTGAAGACTAAATTGCACAGGTAAGCTACCCTTGGTGTGAAGGAGCTCACACCTGGGCTATTTCAAGCTCCTTGCTCTATTACTGTAATGTGTGCATGGGCACTTTCATACTATGCTTGCTTATTAAGAGATTCAAACGCTTGGGCTCAGTTGCTCATCATGAAATGAAAGAATTGGAGGCATTCCAAAATATTGCCTGACCAAGTTATCTCAAGGAAAAAGTCAGCATGTATGAAGGAACAAAGAAAATTAAATCCTGGGATGTCTGTGTTGAGTCGAGTAGATTTACTTCACAGGGTCCTGAAGCTTACCCATGTCTAAGACACATGTATATCCCAGAGAATCACTGGAGCAGAGGATAGAAATTTCATCAACTTTCTCAGTAATTGCTGGGACATTTGTATTCTCTGCACCTAAAGAAAGCTTGAGTTCTCTTTATGTGTGGCTTTGGATAGATGATTCTGATCTTACAAGTGTTTTTCTTGACTTCCTAGTTATTCCACTGTCATGTCTCACTTGCATGAAGCCTCCCAGGCCACCCCCATTTAATTACAAAAAAGCAGTAGAAGTCACTGTCTTAGAAGAGAAACGACTTCCATGTGAAAGATTGCTCAGCGTATGCTGATATCCACTATCAGCTTCATTATAATCATAATTACCTTACAGAATGAAAATCAGGTATTGCTTTCTGCTGTCTTTCAAGCGTTCACTTACTTATTTCCTCATTGCAGCTAACCATCAGTAAAATTGTTAGGGTGTTTTTGTTTTTCTTCTCTTGATTATAACCTCAACATTTACCCTCTGAGATCAATTTGCTGGTTGTAATTAATTACTTGTTGCTGCTTGTCAGAGCGATGCCCCTTGTCCTTTCAGGACAAGGACCGTTTGTGTGCTCTGGGTGCTTTACAGATGCTTCCCCCTCCTCCTCTGTCTGTGGGAACATTGTGCTCATTTTGATGCATTTCCAAACCTGGCATAAACAGCAATACTATTTTCTGTCCTGGCAAAATTAGATTTCATGGTCCAGTTGTCAAAGGAGTAACGGGAATCCATTTGGCACATGCAAAGACCTGCCTGCGTGGGAATTACCTGTGACTGTCACAGACGACAAGTGTTAATTAATGGGTTTTTCTGAAGGAACTATCATACTGAAAGGACCCTTTACCTGTCAGCTTGAGGAGAAAACCCTTTTCAGTCCTGACAGGTCTCTTCCAGACTTCAGCTCCTTTTTGGTCCATAGGAGTTCTGCTTCCAGCTTTGACAGCTAGCACCTTCAAAGAGAAATTTAACTTAAAAAAACTAAAACCACCAAAAAAAACCCTAAGAAAGCAATTTGATGCACCTGCATAAAATACATACACAACAAAACAGAACTGAAATGAGATGCACAGAGTAAGAGTTCAAAGGACAAAGCTGAATGCAATTACATTTGTAGGCATGTGCTGAGCATCCTGCCTTAAAGCACCAAAATGCCTTAAATGTCTCCCAGCCCAGCGAGACGATTGATAAATGAAAACAATATATTGCCCCCGTTGCTATGGCAGCTTTCCTATCAACCCACTGATCAATGCAGGGAGTCCAATTTCCCCACGTTGTTAATCTTGTCAGAAGTGTTAGCATCCCTCAGGTTTGGCAGCACATCGCCTGCTATAGCTTTTTAATGGCATCTAAGCTATGCTGACATGTTCTATTAAGTAGATGTACCTATGTGGGTTGTACAGCCCTGCGGTTAGAAGCGATCATTCCTACATGCACCCTTCCCTAATAAATGTGAGGTTCAGCCCAGGAATGACTTAAGAGCAATTTCCACATTATGAACTTACAGCTGGGTGTGTTCCCTCACACATTTTATATCGGTCCCAAAGCATCACAGACTGGCGACCAGTAAATGGGTCTAACTCTTGGGCAAAGTCCAACCAAACTGAGCTGGAGCCTGGAGGAGCAAGGAGTCCGTACAGGCTTGTATATGGGACCCCCTTACTGACTGAGTAACAGCACACAAGAGCTCTGCAGAAGGGACAGGTAGCAACGAGCTGCTATAACCAATGATATGAAATACAAAGGGGAAAACTCTTGACACAAAAATCAATGACAATATTCCTATTCATTTCACAAATGCTGTTTTCACCTAGATAATTAAAGCCTTAAAAGTCCTTGTGTGACTACAGGCTTTATTTTCAAAGCTACTGAGGAGCTCAAAGTTACCCATTAGTTGTCTAGGGGGATTTCCAGTCCAGTTTTGGCTTCTCTTAGATGTGAGGTTCAATTTCTGTTGTAACAAAAGTCCCAAGCTTCTGAGTTTGTTTCATGTGAAGCCCAAATTGGCACTCACTCGTCCAACAGATATTTATGCATTTCTTCTACTGGTTAAAAGAAATGACTGTGAATGATATCCAGCATTTTCTGAATCAGCTCAAACCCCTTTTTTCATTTACATCCAGAGGGATCAGGATGCACATGTTCTTTTTCATTGCAAGATCCATAATGTGCTTGTGCATGATCAAATGAACTTCCTGTGAATTTATGTACAGTTAGGTGTAGTTTCCTGTGCAACTTGAGCAAACAATTTACTTATACATGTATTTGTGGCATTGGCCCATAAAAAAAGACCAAAACATCAATACTGTACCCTGTAGCACATTCACAGAACAATGCCAGTCATAGAATCATAGAGGTTGGAAGGGACCTCAGGAGATCATCAGGTGCAACCCCCTGCCAAAGCTGCTCCCCAGCTCATATTGCACAGATAGGCATCCAGACGGGTCTTGAATGTCTCCAGAGAAGGAGACTCCACACCCCCTGGGCAGCCTGTCCCAGGGCTCCCTCACCCTCACTGGGTAAATGTTCTTTTGCATGTTGGTGCGGAACTTCCTGTGCTCCAACTTGAGGCCATCGCCCCTTGTCCTGTCCCCACAGACACTGAGAAGAGGCTGCCCATGTCCCCCTGTGTCCCACCCTTCAGATATTTATAAATATTAATAAGGTCCCCCCTTAGTCTCCTTTTCTCCAGGCTGAACAGTCCCAGCTCACTCAGCCTTTCCTCACAGGGGAGATGCTCCAGGCCCTTAATCATCTTTGTAGCCTCCGCTGGACTCTCTCCAGGAGATCCCTGTCTTTTTTATATCAGGGAGCCCAGAACTGGACACAACACTCCAGGTGGGGCCTGATCAGGGCAGAGCAGAGGGGGAGGATCACCTCCTTCGACCTGCTGGCTACACTCCTCTTGATGCACCCCAGGATCCCATTCATGCCATTTATTAGCAGTTTAGAGTTCAAAATTCATATTTTACCTTTTCAAAGTTTCTCTGGAAATATTTCTATGATAAGATCAGAGGTTCTAAATTTGGAGTTTCACCCTGTTGAATGATTGGTTTAATCACTTTTACATTGTTTGTGGACCACTTCCAGACAAACGAGTCCTGGGGTCTTTCCCTGTTAAACGCTAACTTTGATTGCCTTAAGAAAGCAGCTGCAGCCCAGAATTGAGAAGAATAAAGGGAAAAAAAACCCCACAATCTAGAGAAGAATGGACATGTAACACAAAACTGGGAAAAGCATCTTGAAAAAGGAACATTATGGAGACAGATCATAAGAGAAGTTTTCAGCTTTAAGAAAAAGGGTAACTTCTTGAATGAACCTTCAAGCAAATATAAAAATAGATTTTTGCTTATAATTCATTAAAATAACTGTTATTAGCATACATGACAGTGTGAACGCCTACCAAGCACTGACTCAGCATCCTGTACGTGGGACAGCGTCACACTTCCTTACGCACTGAATGAACACACCTTCAGTTCCTGTATGACCAAAATCACAGCAGCAGATAATTCAGAGACAGGAGAAACACACACTTTAAATAAAACATTAGAGAGAAACTTCATGGTTTGTTACAGCAAGGAGCTTACACATCCTTCAGAATTTAACACTTGTAGCAGATGATACAATATGGATCATAAGAACAAGGTTGGTAAGGACCTTAAAGATCACATAGTTCCAACCCCCCGTCATGGTACCCTCCACTAGCCCAGTTTGCACAAAGCTCCGTCCAACCTGGCCTTGAGCCCTGCCAGGGATCCAGGTGCAGCCCCAGCTTCTCTGTCCTCCCTGTGCCAGGGCCTCCCCAACCTCCAAGGGAAGAATTTCTTCCCCATGTCTTATCTAAAGCTGCTCTCCTTCCGTTTAAAGCTATTATCCCTTGTCATGTCCCTCCCTGCCCTTGATGGGCTTGTCACCAGTCCCTCTACAACTTTTCTGGAGCCCCTTTAGGTAATGGAAGGTGCTCTGAGGTCTTCCTGGAGCCGAACTACCCTAACTGTCTCAGTCTGTCTCCACAGCAGAGGTGGTCCAGCCTTTGGACCACCTTTGTGGATGCCTCTGTACTTGCTCCAACAGCTCTGTGTCTTTCTTTTATTGGAGACCCAAGCTCTGGACACAGTACTCCAGTGGGAACTCGGAGCAGAGCACAGGGGCAGAATCTTCCCCCAGACCTGTTGGCCACGTTGCTGGGCATGCAGCCCAGGACACAGCTGGCTTTCTGGGCTGCCAGTGCACATTATTGGCTCACATTGAGCTTCTCACCTGTCAACACCTCCAAGTCCTTCTCCTCAGGGCTGCTCTCACTCCATCCTCCTCCCAGCTCCTCCCAGCCTGTAGCTGTGCTTGGGATTGCTCCGATCCATGTGCAGAATCTTATGCTTGACCTTTGTAAACTTCATATAGCTTTCATCAACCCACCTCTCCAGCCTGACACTGTCCTTTGGATGACATCCTTTCCCTCCAGCGTGCCCACCACTGTGGAGACTGGTGATGAGCAACACACACTGCTGTCTTCCCCGACACACCACACCATGCAGCTTGGTGTTGCTGGCAAACTCTGCAGAGGAGCCTTAAGTCCACTTGGGACACAGAGCAACAAAGATAACAAGATGCTCTTTCTGTTAAGAAGATACCATTAAATAAAAAAGATATGTCATGGTAATAAAAAATATAAGCAAGAGTAGGCACAGCTTCAAAACTCTAGCCTAAATGAGCAATTCTTCTCAAGCAAAACAAGATAAAGGCAGGCTTGTAAGTGAAGACACATACAACAATGAGCTGAAACAGCAAAGACAACAACAACAAAGCATAAGAAAGAAAACAAGGAGATTAGCTTGGGAAAACAATAGACAAGAAAATAAACCCAGATATAATAACTCTCTTGGGAGAAAAAATATACAATCAGAACAAAAGGAAGTGACTTTCCAAGCACAAAAGATGGATAAAAGATAAAAATTAATAAGAAAAAATACTATTTCCAAACATGGAAATATTAGACAGTTCCAAATAGTCACCAAGTCAGAATAATTCCAGGAAGCACCTAAAGAGAAAATGTTATTTTGCAGGTACAAGAACAAAAATTGTCCCCTTCTTGCAAAAGTAGTTAGCCACTTCCATGTCCTTTACCAAACTTTTCTAAGGAGATTTGAATGTAGGACTTTATTTTCCAGACACTATTATTTGGTCTTGGTTCCCATCAATATCATTAGTCACAATGCTTTTGTCCTTTTTTTCCCCCCTGCAATGGCATTTTGTGAGTCAGCCAACAGGGAGGCTCAGAGATAATTGACAGGCGTCGCTCAGAAAGTACATTCCAGGCTTGGAAATAGCAAAGCAGACCACACAGCTAAGTGCACGAGCAAGCAGACACGATGCTCTACTCTTTGTAATGATATTAGAAGATGACTGACTTAATATTTAAGAGCAGATCATTTCTTTTTGTCTGAAGGAATTATGAAAGTTGGTTTCCTGATGTGAAAGTCTAAGGGTCTAAATCGAAAATCTATTGGCATCAATAGGAAAAAAAAAACCCACCATGGTAAGTGGCATTTTTTTGTGTTGGTTTGAGTCCTGCAAATCACTTTCCAATACATTAATCATAAAGCACAAAGAGGGATGAGATTTCTTTGTTGGTATCTTTTAGGGAAAGTTATATGGAAGTCATACAACAGCCTTAGCAACAACATAAGGTTAAGCTTCCAAAATAATATCTTTGTCCCCTGTCCTAACTAGATGATGTAAAAAGAGGAGTGGTAAAGTATTAGAGTGACCAAAATACCCCAAATTTTTTTTTAAAAAAAGGAATTTCAACAAAAGCACTACTTTGTGCTGCTCCTCATTGCTTGAGCAAAATTTGGGGTTACCCACTGGTTTATCTGATACATTATTCCTCATGAAAATGGATCCACACGCACACTTTGAAATGAAAACAGCCTCAGCTATCAGTTCAGGAAAACACTGTCTTCATGGTTAACGGAGGAAAACCTGTCAAAATGGTTAAGACTGAAAAAAATCAGTTGAAATTCCTTTACTCAGGTACTAACAGGTACCTACACACACCCGCTCACACAGAACCATGCGTGGGAAATGCCTGCTGCAAACATTGGTGGAAGATCTGCCCTTTCCGTCCCTCTGGAGATGGGCTGGCCAGCTTCCTGACATCCCTTCTGCTGGCAAATACAGGGAATATTTTTTCTTCCTTACTGCTGTCTAGAAAGGCAAGAAAATGAGGTACCCAAAACTTCAGGTATCTGCGTGAAATTAATCACAATTTTAAAAATAAAAACCAACACACAACAAAACAGTAATAAGCTTTCTTGAAGCTCTCTGTAGCTTTCCTTGGGAGGAGTTTAATGTCTCCTATGCTTTGTCCAAAAAAAAGGTGTTTTTTCCTACAGCAATAACATGAAGTACATCTTCATAAGATTCTCCCAAAGAATCAGAGGGTAAAGAAAGTTTCCTGGTAATTATGTTCTGTATGTTTCTTACCCCAGTAAGAAATCTTCTCAGCTGTTGAAGGAAATGTATCCATTTCATTACAATATATTTCACCCCTCACAAATATCAGGAGAAAAAGTGGGAATGATCTGAGAATCTGGTGTCAAACTCAACTGCTGTCTCCAGATAGAAAATTCCCTCCCAGAACAATGTGGGAATTGATTTCCTTGGATATATTTGTGGTGCCAAATTCCACTTATAAGCCTTAGCATTTTAATTTCTCTGAGGCTGTCTATTCTAAACAGCTGGACAGTCCTAGAAAGGTTTAAAGGCTTTAGTTTCAGCTTCACAGTCTTTGCTCCTCGGACTCAGGAGCAGGAGGACAGAGGCATCCCAGCCTCTCTGTGAGGCTCTGACATCTGCTCCACAGCTTGAGGCCCTTCAGGTCCTTTTCTTCTCTCTTTCGGGATGGCCGATGAAGCATCTCCTCCCACACAGATGCATGCAAGGAACAGTTTACCTTTGCAAAAATAAAATACAGAGTCACATACAAACCCTAGATTTAAGCACAACGTTGCATGTAAAAGAGATTTATGAAAAATATTCTTCTGCAGAGCTGGCAAGTGAATTAGAAGGTTTAAAGAGCAAACCCTGGGACTAGAACCATGTAAATGATGGATTCATGTGGTTCACTGCCCATTGTGAATTTAGCAAGCATTTCGGTGAACATCCCTACCTCCCCAGGTTTGCATTCTCATGGAAGAAAATAAATAAGTAAATAAAATAATCTCCTTTTCTTACAGACGTTGGTGGAAATGAGAGCATGGCTTTGCCTCATGATACCACAAGGGATGCAGGACCACAGAAGCTGCTGCCAACATCTTCCCAGTCTCCTTTCTAAGCTTTAATAACCATCACAGTCCACATTTGAATTTTGACTCCCTTATTTGATAGAGAAGAAAGCATAAGTTAAGGATGACAGACAATGAAACCTCTACTGCCTTAATGACCTTGCAGTGGGGAAGGAAGCAGTGGAGAGGTGGTCCCAGGAAAAGGGCTCTGAAGGACACCTTGATGCAGATAACCTGTACTGCTGGTAGCTGGAAGGAGTGGAGGAGAGGCTTTGTTTTAAAATAATCTTCAGTTTATAATACAAACCCACAGCTGCTAAAATAAGGTTGGAGCTTTTTTTCGGGGGGCTTGGTGTGTTTGATTTTATGTGAGGTGTTGGTTTATTTCTGCCTTGCTCTATGGATATCATTCAATGTGACTCATAGGACACAGGTTCTGCTTACATCCAACAGATACATCCATTAAAATTCAAAAGTTATTCATTCCTCTCACAGGAGTCTCTTCCCTCTGCAAGACAGCATTCTGCCCTGTGCAAGGGCATCTTCATCCATTCTGAAGGTTGTTGTTTTTGACTACCAGATTTGATAAATTACATATTAAATGTTCTTTAATGGCTAGGGCATATAGGAAAAAAACCTCACCATGGCATTGACTGAGTAGATTCTCTGTGTAGTAGGTGCAGTACTCCATGGATATATGAAGTCTGTTGGTTACATGGTTGAAAAGAATATAAACTAAATATATATAAATAATATAAACTAATATAAACTAAAACAAGACCAATGCCTTCTGAAAGTTGCTTTAGGTCATAAAAGGAAATGCATCCTTATCAGAACTAACATCAAGAAAAAGATAGGGAGGAGTTATCTTTAGAGTGATAACAGCAATGGAAAACCATTATCTGCTGAATTTCAAAACGTGCACCAGGCATTCTTCATGCACTGAAAAAGCCTCAGGCTCTCTTGCATACGCTGGGTTCATTCAGTCCTAAATTGATCTCTGAGTGAGAGCTAAAATTAGGCCTTATTATTATTATTATTTTAATTTAGTTGTCTATGGTCCCAGTTGTGATAAAAGTAGGTGTGCAGTAGCATGGTGTTTCCATGTTGTCTACTCATTTTCCTCCTGACAGGTTCTTCTTTAACCCTAGTGGCCAAAGGTAGGGTTAAAGGTAGTGCTGCACAAAGGTATGCAAGAACATCTACTAGTCCAGAAAACTCTCCCTGCTACCTTACAGTGGGGGATCTTGGCAAAGAGTCCTGTTTTAATGGTTAGCACTGCAACAACCTCAGTTCCCATCTCCTTTTTATTCCTTCTCCCTCAGCCTTCTCCTTTCTCCCTTCCAGGCTTACCTATCTTTCCACATCTTCCAGGAACATCTCTATAATCCATCCTAAAAGCTTTTTTTTTCTCCAGGTTATTATTTGTGCAGCACCTGTTTCGATTGAATTTCAACTTTCTCCTTACTACTGATGATTTTGATTCAGTCCTACTATGTTCTTGCAATGCCCCAAATTACATCTTCCACCTGCAGCAATCTCCAGAAGAATTTTCATTCCCAACCTCTTCTAAATGTTGCCCAAAACAAGTAAATGAAAAGCCTGGTGGTTGACCTAATTGGCAGCTCTTAGGTTGTCACTCAGCTCCACTAGACATTAAGCTACAGGGCATCATTTCCTGTTAATTAATTGGCTCAATTACAGTATTTTTTCACCCAAGCTTCATTCCTCTGCATTACAACCAAGTGAAATATACAGGCTCAAACACAGACTCTTGGCTAAATCATGATCATCAGTTTAGTTTTCTTTATAGCCTCTTCTTGCTCATGGAGATCTGCTCCTCAACACATGATTTCCTTCCATATGGCTCAGGGGAGTGGTACATGCAGAACCGCTTGGTCAACACATTTGCTACTTCCATCACGGTGGCCCAAAGCACCTATCCATCATGAAATTAGACAAGCAAAGGAAGCAGCCAGCCAAGAAACAAAACTGGAAAAAACAAAACAACAGCAGAAGAAACCCTAGAAGAACTATTAAGGAAACTATATTTAAGACCTACCTTGATCTTGTTTCTTACTTTTGATGTCCAGAAGAGCCAGGTTGTGACCTACATAAAAATAAATAATGTTATCAATGGTGCTGAGACAACAAAAGTTTAAAAACTCCTTGGTTAAAGCTTTTGCTTTCTAAAGGCTACTGAGATCTCTTCGCTTTGCACACACAGGCTTGATTTGTCTTCCTTCCCTGATGCCCTCTTACCTCTACCTTCAATCAAAAGCCCAAGAGCTGCTGAGGCAGGCCTAAAAATAGGCTGCAATTAAATCTTGACAATGCTCTATTCGCACACTACTCTTCCAGACAAAGAATAGGCTGCCACATACCACAAGCCATACTCTGGAGAATTAATTCCTGAGAGGAAATAACTCATCACTGAATCAGGGTAAGAAAAGATTCTTATTCTTTGCTGTGGAAACAGGTGAAGGAAGGATTATGGAAGAAAGAGAAAAGGCTCCAGAGCAAGAGCAGCAGCCTGGTTTGAAGACTGAAGGTAAGAAATATGCAGTAGGGACAAGAAACCAGCTCTCCAAGTAGCTCTTCTCTGAAGCTCAAAGATGCTCATCCCACTATTGTGTTGTCCTGAATTACACTAGCTAAAGGCACATAAAGCAATTTTATTAATCTCCATGCTGTTGCTTTTGTGATCGGTCTGAGGGCACCTCACAATGGAGGTGCCCACTAGGCAGGCAGGCATTCTGGAGACACCATAGCTTCCACATCATAGTCACGTTGGAGATCACCTTTCCAAGAAACAGGCCCTCCACTAGCAGCCAGGCATTTTAAGCACAAGACCTCGTTGTTGCTCAACTCAGTAAGAAAAAGCACTGGCAGTGTGAGACAGACACATCTTCTCTTATCTGGGTGTGATGGGAGCAGTAAGAAAAACCTCCAAACCCAACCAAACAAGAAAAGCAGGCACCTTTGGGAGGCTTGATGTTCCCTAAGCACGCAGCTGGCTGGATACACCAACGGTGACTATATCTAAGCCAGGCAGGGAGCACAGGGTCACGTTTCTTTATGTCCTTCTCTTCTCTTACATGCTTATCCCCAACTTGGCAAAAATCAAGCTTCAGGTAAGTCTCCTTGTTAGAGCTCAGTTAGGGTAATGCACACACATGCACTCCATACGGAAAAAAAGAAAAACAAAAAGAAAAAGAGAGAAAAAAAGAGACACAACCCATGAATAGCATTAGCCCATTTGCTGCTTTCCCTCAGAAGCCAACCCCCAGCCCATCTATCTTTGGTTCACTTACTGTGCAGCTCCAATCTGGTTTTGATCAAGTACTTTCTATGCTTGCTCTTAGTCTGCGTTTTAAAACAATTTGCCTTTTTTGGTTCTGGGTTGTTTTTTTTTTTTTTTATACTATATCATTTAACTCAAAAACTTTATACATCAGGAGCGAACGCGGTTGATCACTCCGCTTACTTTTATGGCAGAAACAAAGCGCTGGGTCAAGGGTATGTCTGCATTAATGGATAGCACAGACTTTAATCCCAGATGACAAATGTATCTGAAATGCTATTCCAAGGCATTTTCAAGGATTGCACTGAAAGCAGTCGCCTTGATGATGGCAGAAGGAACCGCACATGCACAGACACGCACTCGCACAACGTGCACAGCCTGGCTTGCAAGCAGCGTTAATAAACGTCACCCTAACACAGATGAATATGGATCAGGGAGCAGTAAAATGCCATATTTGCAACAAATCTCCACTAAAAACCACATAGGTAACTGCAAAAAGTCAGGACCGCAGAGTTTATTTACGCTTCAGAACACAAAGCGTGTGATCAGGAATCACGGTACTGTGGAGCTGCAGGCAGTCCTATCCCCAGCAGCACAACCTTAGCTTTTTTCCCCCCATTCTGCTTTGGGTTTTTTTTATTATTTATTTCTACAGATAGGTAGGGTGTTCAACAAACCCTCACATACTTCCAGTCATCTGTCACGTTAGGGTATTATTCAGCATTTTGATGGGCAGCGACCGCAAGTGCTATTGCTGCATCCATGACGCAGTTGCCTCTCCTCCAGCTGGAGCTGCTGGGTGCTGCCATCAATTCAAATGAATGATGCTAATGTACACGAGAGCTGGCTAAGTCAATTGGAAGAAAAGAGCAGCGCTGATATAATTCAATCTGCATGAAACACCTTTTCTGGAACGGCAACATACCCACTTGTAGTTAATTATGACATCTTCAGCAATTCCTTCATTGATTTGAAGGAGGGCATCATACATTTGGGGAGGGGGGGTCTCAATCAATTGTTCTCTGTTCAGTACATTTAACTGCTGCAGAATGCAGCAGTATTTCGTACAGCTATTTTGTTGTTCCCAGAAAAATGGTCCTTGAAAAAAATACCACCTCAGACTCCAATTTATTTCAAGTCATTAGAGCAAAATCTTTCGAACGGACAATGTGATTTATAAAGTCAGAGAGATACTTTTATGAACTCCTTATGAATTCTAAGCCTTCAATATTTGTTATAGCTCTTTATTCATTTGCTCTCTGAAAAGAAAGCAAAAAAAAAAAGCTCACTGCTGAATAAAGAGGAGAATGATTCTCAGATTTCAAACAATAAGCACGTCAAATTAAAAAAAAAAAAATCAAAAAAATCATTTATTTCAGTGCCTCATGCTGCTTAGTCACAAACGCACACAATTGTCTAGCCAGGCTTTTCAGCCTGCACACAGCTATTCCGTGTCTTTGAGGCATAAATTGAAAGTGAGCAACTCTGACAGAGAGCTGAGAGGAATGCACAAACTCTGAAGTGGAACTAAACCAGCAAATGGCATGTTATTCTTCATGACCCCCTTCTCAAACGCACGCAGAGTTGGCATTCAGCTCCCTCCATGGTCTTCTTAGAGAGGCCAAAACCTTTACCCAGCTGGGTATAGAAAGTAAAGGAGCTATACCCACCTGTATCCAAACAGCAACACCCCTCTGAAAGCACGGCATCCAGCAGCAGATGTTTTAGTGACAGGAAACCAGCCACCTAATTGTGCTGACACTTGTCTTTTGGCACAAAGCTCGAGGAGCAGCAGCTCCGTGCCCCGGGATGTGCCACCCTGCAAAGACAGCTCTTCCGTTCCACCAGCCCCAAGCAGATATCCCAGCATCCTTATCCCTCTGCAGCAAACTCCACCAGTGGAACAGGCAATCTCCCAGCATGTGCAGCGTGCATACTGCTCCAGGATACCCTATACTAGAGCCTTGGAGCATTGAGAGAAACACCAAGGAGACCGAGTTAAGGCTCTTCCCACTTCTGGCTGTGTTACTGCTGTTTTCCACACCAGAGGAAATAAAATGATACGAAAAAGCAGAAACAAAGGAAAGGACAGAAAGGAATATGAAGCCAAAAATCCCATGGGCTCATAAATACAAGCTCTGCATTTCAGTGCATCACAGCCAAGGTTTTCAAACACCGAGCATCTCCGAAATGCTTAACCACAGTCACCTTCTCTGGGACAGGCAGCACAGTCACACCGCATGTTCTGACACTCACACCCGCATATTCTGGCTTTGCAGAGCCAAACACCCGAACTGCAGCCCAATATTTCTCCAGAGGCCTGCACCAATGTGCTAAGTTGTCACAGAGATGCTGTTCATTCCATCCCTCCCAGCTCCTGGATGGGCAGTTCTGCTGCTGCACAAGTCTAGGAGCTCCACACACAGCTGATTCTTTACCTTTTCTTGTTAGCTATTCATCCCATTTCTTATTTCTCCCCTTTCATTTGCCAGGTAACTCTTACTCACTCCCTTTTTTCCTCCATCCAGAGTCATAACTTTTTCTAGTATTTTCTAAGCTATTTTAATCTAATTTTTCATGGGACTGCTGGCTCAGAATGATGGCTTTCCTTTCAGACCTCATTTATCATGTTACCATATGGCAGAATTACTTGATTACTGGTAAGGACTCAAATTTTCTCTTTATTGTTATAAAAACCTATTATGAATCTTTAGACTCTCCTGTATTGTGCAAAGAAAAATAATTATAAAATGCACCCACTCTCTTTAATACCAATAATTTGTCATCTAAAGAGCTTTTTATACTTTTTAGGTATAATAGTAGTCTACCTCATTGGCTTCATATTAAATACAGCAATTTTGCTGTGGCTGAGCCAAATATTTCTAACATTAACAACAGAGTTTAGATCAAATGATTTGCAAAGTTGCACTTGTAGCCATCTCTGTGTGCTTGCGCAATGATAATTAATTACCTTGAAGTTTTTAACTCCAGTCTTGCACTTCCAATAATGCTTTAGTATTTCTGATGACCAGTAAGAGGTTTTTTTCCTACGTTTCATAATCTAGTCTGACATTACACTGCTATTGTCTGGGAGGAAGGAGATGTGTGCCTGAGAGTGAGTTTACCTCTCAGCAGTGAGTTGTGAGGTGGAAATAGGTTAAGAGCCTTGCTGCATTCACAGGGGGAGCCAGGAAAAAATCATTACCTGTGGTGTTTGCACAACAGTGGCACTTCAGATGCTAACAGAAGGGAGGGAAAAATAAATGGAAAGGATACAGCTGCACACAGGCACAGGGAAAGCTGTTCCCTGCTGATTGCAAGGGGCAGGGAGGGATGCATGGCAGCTCCCGGGCAGACAAATGCCCTCCACACATCCCTGCTCAGCACATCACATCCTCCAGGATATGACAACAGGTAAGAAGGCCATCTTCTTATCTCAAAGCTATCACCTTCCTTTTCTAGGCAAAGTTAGAGGCCTCTCATCCTCCGGAACGTAAGAGCTGGCATTGTTCCAGCTCTTCCTTGCTTGGCAGTGCCTTGGAGTGCCGAGCTGGGAAACCAGCTGGCACAGTCAGTGGCTCTGTCCCTCTTTGGAGAAATTGTGTGCAAACCCAACAGCAGCAGCGCACCTCCTTCTTCACAACACACAGAGGAAGGCTTCAGGCTTTTTAAGACACAAGTATTACATCACCAAGCCAGTACACCAACCACACGTTATCAAGAAACACATATTCTTAAAGATTATTTTTTTCTTCACAGTCTCATTCAAACACAGGTAAAACCAGGACACTTCCCTGATCAATGGACAGAAGCCAACTTGATGGGGTTCAACCAAGCCAAGTACTGGGTCCTGCACTGTGGTCACAAAACCCCAGGCAGCGCTACAGGCAGAGCAGCTGGAAAGCTGCCTGCAGGAGAAGGACCTGGGGGTGTTAGTGGACAGCCAGCTGAACATGAGCCACCAGCATGCCCAGGTGGTCAAGGTGGTCAACAGCATTCTGGCTTGTATCAGGAATAGCATGACCAGCAGAAGCAGGGAAATGATGGTTTTGTTATATTCAGCTCTGGTGAGGCTGCACCTCGAGTGCTGTGTCCAGTTTTGGGCCCCTTACTACAGAAAGGACGTTGAGATGCTGGAGCATGTGCAGAGGAGAGCAACGAAGCTGGTGAGGGGTTTGGAGCACAAGTCCTGTGAAAAGAGGCTGAAGGAGCTGGGGCTTTTAGTCTTGAGTAAAGTAGGCTGAGGGGAGACCTTACAGCTCTCTACAGCTACCTGCAAGGCAGTTGCAGAGATGTTGAGGTTGGTCTCGTCTCTCGGGTGAGAAGGAATAGGATGAGAGGGAATGGCTTGAGATTGCACCAGGGAAATTTCTTTATTGAGAGGGAAATATCAGGAAAAATTTCTTTATTGAGAGGGTTGACAGGCATTGGGACAGGCTGCCCAGGGAAGTGGGGGAGTCACCATCCCTGGAGGGATTTGAAAGGCATATAGATGAAGTCCTTACAAGCATGATCTAGAGATGAACTGCTCAGGGTTAGGCTACGGTTGGACTCAATCTAAAGGGTCTCTTCCAACCTAGGCAATTCTATGATTCTTTGTCCTCACTAACAGCTAATCAGGAAACCCTGCAGCTCTTCCCTCTTTACTGAAGCAGTGTGAGTCCTCCTACCAATGATGAGAACACGGTCCAGAGATGTTTGTTCACATTGAGACATGGTTCAGGACACAAGCAGGAGTCCTTGGAAATGGTCAGATTTATCTCAGTCAAGAAAAACTGCTTTAGATTTTTTTGCAAAGCCCTTATGGCCACGAGCATTGTAACAGCAAGAAAAACATCTGCAAAGTCCTTGACAACCCTTTCTGCTCAACAATTAAATCCGTAAAAAAATGTATTAATACATTGTGATTCCATTTCCCAAAATGGTCTTAAACCTTACAAACACACCCCCACAGATTTAAAACCTTCAAGAGCAAATCACCATAGCCCAAGCAAATCACCATAGTATTCATCCCCAGTAACTCTCCCACACATATTATCAGCAGCTGAACGAGATCAGGACAATTGCACAATACTCAGAAGTTACTCTGATATTTTCTCACTGCTCAGGAGGGATGACTATTTACAGCACTGTGGAATCATTTTAAAAGGTGCCGTTCTCCAGCATATTTTGCATATGAAATAAAGTTTTATAAGCCCTAATAAATGCAGGTGATGAGCACGAATCTTACCCTTCTGCCTCAGTATCCCTGGAAGCTTTTCCCTCCTGCCTGAACACCACGTATTCAGAATAGATCCAATTTTTCCATCTTTTATTTGCACAGGTAGGGACAGTTTATTCGAGCCAATTATCTCAGCATGATTCATCATCATGATGCTCTAAAATAAAAGTAATCATGCTAGATTGGTTGCAATTAAAAAGGTATTTTTATGTGTGGAGAGAACTCACCTGTTGAACTGGCAACTTTTCTCCAAAGTCAGGGTACCTGTTGAACTGGTATGCTGCATTTCATCCTCTTCCTGAAGCTCAAACACACAACTCCCTTCTCTATGCTTTCCCTTTGTTTAATATCTGCAACAGTGAATGCTCCGAACTGTCCATTATACCAGTATAAACAGTTATTAACTCACATTAATCAATAGAGCTACCCATATCGTACTCACATGCAGCACAGCCAGTGAAGAAACTAAAGGAGTCAGGATTCAGGCACCCACAAACCACCCCAGAAAATTAAAAAGAGTAAAGACTTCAGTCTGAAGAGACTTTTCCCAGAGCTTCTCTCAGCCACTCACTTCCAACCGCTAATTAAATTATTGCCTAATTGATGCACTCAACCTCTGGCAGGTTTCCCCTCCAAAACAGCAGCATGACCCTCTGCATCATCACCCCCTGTGTTCCCATAACCAGAGCCCCTTGGGGTTCAGCCGTACTCAATAGTTGTCATCTAGCTGCTTAGGAGAGCACCTGCTCATCTCTGGAGAGCATTTCTGCCAGACCTGAGCACTTCTTATTCTAAAGACTTAATTAATTGCTGCCAACGTTGGATCACAGGGCATAGAAATAATGGCAAAGATTAAGTAACTACAGAAATGAGGAATGGCCACTTGTGGAGCTTATGGTCATCACAAAACACCTCAGGAGAGGGAATGTCTAGAATAGTTCAGCTGGCAGGGACCTATAACAATCATCTAAGTCCAACTGCCTGACCACATCAGGGCTGGACAAGTTCAAGCACATTGTTAATGTTGTTAACCTTATTAATGTTTATAAACCTCTTAAGTACGGGATGCAGGGGGAATGGCCAGCCCTTTTTCAGTGCTCTGTGGAGACAGGACAAGGGGCAATGGCTGCAAGTTGGAGCACAGGAAGTTCCACATCAACATGCAGAAGAACTTTTATCCAGTGAGGGTGAGAAAGCCCTGGGACAGGCTGCCCAGGGGGTGTGGAGTCTCCTTCTCTGGAGAGATTCGAGACCCATCTGGATATCAACCTGTGCAATATGAGCTGGGGAGCTGCTTTGGCAGGGGGGTTGGACCCAATGATCTCTCAAGGTCCCTTCCAACCCCTATGATTCTGTTAAGGGCATTGTCCAAAAGCATCTCACACACCCACATGCTTGGGGCATCAACACACCACCTGAACAGTAAGGAAATGCTTCTTCATGTCCAGTGCAAACCCTTATCAGCTTTGAAACCATTCCCATGAGTCCTGTCACCGGACACCAGGGAGAAGAGATGAGCTGACATGTGTATGTTCATAGGTATATATAAATACATACGTATCACGGGCAGCTCGCCACTGCTGCAGAGAACTACCTCTGCATTCTCCACTAAACAGACTTTGCAAAGAAGGCCAACCAACCTTACGGTTATAAACAGAACAAGAAAAACCATTGCTCACATTTCTCTTTTGATTTACAGTGAAAGCAATTTGTAGAGGCACCGGGCAGAAGGAAACGCAGACAGCAGCCTGTGCAATCCAAAGCAGGAGCCTCTGACTACAGAGCAGCAGTGTGCAGCACACCCAGAGCTACAAACAGCAGCTTATGTAAAATTTCCTGAGTGACAAACATATTTATAGCCCGGACAATATGTTTCAAATGGGAATTGATGTTCTGGTTACAAAGAAATGACACCGTCTCCAAACTGAACTACAGCTGCATTGCCTCTAAATACCCGAAATGTGATGATACCTGGTGTTTTTTAAGTGTCACTCCCAGCCTTTGATCTTTGCAGAATATGAAATTCATTATCATTCCTGCAGCTGATCCTTCACTCCATTTCTTCTTTAAAAAGTCCTGGTTTCTAGCAGTTGAAATAACTTGTAAGACAAGATAACACCCCCAAATTTTGCAGGCTGCTGTATCCACACAAAGGAAGATACTGCTCTGGATTGCAAAGGGGTGCTGCTCCAGCACTGTCCTGGTGCAGCACAGCCAGCTGAAGCATCAGCGAGCATCTCCAGTGCACTCAGTTCGGAGTACAGACCCATCCATCCGAACAGCTGCTGATGGACATCACACACAAAACCACTTTTCCTGCCAAACAGCTAAGATGGGATGCAGTTTCTGTATTCTTGGGCTCTGGAGATCATCAGCTATGACCTATCTCCCTGTGACCAGCCATCAGGCATTCAGAGATGCAGATGAATACCAGTGGTGTTGGCTTGCATCTAATCAGCACCCTTCCCTGGTACAAAATTGACCAAACACACGTTTCCAAATTGTAGACTCATAACTCAAAAAATATTTTTTCTCCTTGAGGCTGTATTAGGATTTGATATAAAAATCAATTTATTATGTGCCTACTTGCTATTTATGTTATTTGTACAGTCTCTGATTTCAAGGGTTGTCTAAGGAGAAACAAATCCAATGAAAATTAGTTCTATAGGTACGCTCTTTACACAGCAGCTGAGGGAGAACCCTCTAGAAGGACTGGAGACTTTTTTTCTTTCCTTAATTAACAGTGTCATAGAAGGAAAAAAAACCCATAGGAAAAGGCTGAGTCTCAGTATTTTACTACTAGGACAAGGTCTAACTCAGTGTCTCCTTTGGCTATACCAGCTCAGGGTAGTTTGAACTTGACTTCACATCCTCCTCAGTATGGAGCCATGAATGAGTACTTGGGAAAGTCTTTCTGCAGGATGGGTGAGCACACAAGTGCCCAGAACTTCACCAGAGCACCATGCAGGACCATACCACAGGAGAAGCAACACAGAATCATCATCTCATTGTTGAGCTTTCTGCACCTCTCCTTTGCCTTCCCCAGGCTGAGCAAGAAAAGAAATGGCTTATAAAATTCATGATCTTGTTTTCCCTCTCCCCACCCCCGCCTTGTTTGTTCTTTGGAGCTGGAGAGAAAACAAAGCTGCTTCATTATTTACTGCCACCTTAAATTTTTGATAGCAGTCAAAGTCATTAAAGGGTACCCGCTCCCATCACCCGACAGCAGAGGCAACAGCAGGAACCCTGCACTCTGTCAGATTCACGTGTAAGCATATGGACACACTTGGGTTTGAGAGATGAATCCTCTGCCACAGTAAAGGCTGGGCTTGTCAAATGAATTATTGAGGCAGGAACTGCAAATTAACACAAATTACATGCAGTTATCAGAAGGAAACTTTCTCTTCCCCCCCCCAAAGTTTGTAGAGGGGAAGTGGGAAAAGCTTCAGGAGTTGTAGCTCCCAGGAAGGGAACACCAGCACACACTCTCGCATGGCTTTGCCAGAAACAAGTTAAAATCACAGAATCACAGAGAGGTTTGGGTTGGAAGGGACCTCAAAGATCATCTAGCTCCAACCCCCAGGCCATGGGCAGGGGTGGATGGCTTCATTAGGCAAAGTTGCCCAAAGTCTCATCTAATCTGGCCTTAAACACCTCCAAGGATGGGGCTTCCACAACCTCTCTGGGCACCCAGTTGTTAAGAGTTAAGGGACAGCTGAAAGAGGAAAACATATTTCAAGCCTAAAATTACTGAGCAGTGTCATACAGAAGGGCTGATACCAGCTTTGGGGATCATGCCCTACCAAGCTCAGGTACAACTCTTGCCTCTCCCTGAAAGTACAAAGCCAGCACTTTTTAAGACAGAACTGCTGTCCTGAAGAGCGATGCCTGTCCATCACCATCTTCAGCTTTACCTGTGCTTGCTTGTCCCATGAGGCCGTTGGAGAAACCCGAGGGGTGCAAGTTGGAGTCACCAAGAACACAGACATCTCCTGAAACCCACCTGGAAACAAGTGGCTGAAGCTGCAAACGAACACAGAAGGATGACGTCTCTACTTTTAACCATATTACTGAGCTCATGGCATTCAGCATTTCTGACTATTGCTTCAAAGCCAAGCAGTGAAACTTTACTAGCAAAAAGACCCATCAGAACAGAAGGCCAAAGACAATGTGGGCCATAATTATTTGTATTGTTCCTATTCCCCAAAGGTGCTGGACTAACAGACAAGAACTGCCTGCTTCCCAAACTACTCATCACAAAAATCGGGCTTGCAAACACAAGGTGCTTAGTAGTGATTTTCCTGTATGAATTCAGCTATCAACTTCATTTTGTCTGTCTGCTCTATGTCACCTAGTGCAATTTATTACCTACACGTATTAAAGATATTTTTCACATTAACAAATGCCCCTTTCCTCTCTCCTCCCAGTTTTTGTAGAACAATTTAGTCTTCAAAGCCTCACAAGAAAGTTTTCTGTTCCAGCTTGAGAAATATTCCCTGAATTTTTATTGATTTCTCCCAATGAAACCTCATGTCCTTCTCACATCACATCATACGCAATTTGCTCTATATTGCACTGGCCAGTTTTTTACAACCTCCCCCCTCTTAATTCCGCAGGCATAAAACCCACCACCCTGTGAAGAAGTTGGAAGGTTATGGCCCTATCCAGGGTGCCACAGCTAACCCTTTCATCCGCAGAGATTCCCTCCTCCGGGGGCATCTTTTCAAAGTTCTCAGATCTACATGCCCGAGCGTGATGTGATTGATGGAGACATCTAAGCCCTGGTGTTATAGTAATTGCCATTTCTGTCACTGTGACTGCAGGGTTTCCTCTCCATTATCTCAAAGAGCTCTGGATGTCTGAAACTGTGATTGTAAAAAAACCTAAAAAATATATATATATAAAAAAATAAAATCTGTGCATCTCTAGGTACAGAGATTGCTTCTTATTGCTCTGTGAAAATAGTTCAAGATTACATTGCAATCTTCAAGATTAATACTAAAACCTCAGGAATATCTTTCCCTTGTCCTTTTTGTTTGGGTCTATTGTTTTCTTTGGAAGAAAAAACTTTGTCTGGAAAAGCAAACTGCAAATCCTGCAGCTCCAGTGCTTTCCACAACTAGATATTTCATGGGTTTTTTTGTCACCATGGAAGTCAAAAATCATTACAAATTAGTGCACACCACATTTGAGTAAAAACTGAGTACAAACAGCCCCTCCTCAGCAACCAAGCATGATATGACCTCTCCATTTGCAAAAGAAGAGAAAAAGGGGGGGCAAAAGAAGAGAAAAAGGGGGGGCAAAAGAAGAGAAAAAGGGGGGGCAAAAGAAGAGAAAAAGGGGGGGCAAAAGAAGAGAAAAAGGGGGGGCAAAAGAAGAGAAAAAGGGGGGGCAAAAGAAGAGAAAAAGGGGGGGCAAAAGAAGAGAAAAAGGGGGGGCAAAAGAAGAGAAAAAGGGGGGGCAAAAGAAGAGAAAAGGGGGGGCAAAAGAAGAGAAAAAGGGGGGGCAAAAGAAGAGAAAAAGGGGGGGGCAAAAGAAGAGAAAAAGGGGGGGGGCAAAAGAAGAGAAAAAGGGGGGGGCAAAAGAAGAGAAAAAGGGGGGGGGGCAAAAGAAGAGAAAAAGGGGGGGGCAAAAGAAGAGAAAAAGGGGGGGGGCAAAAGAAGAGAAAAAGGGGGGGGCAAAAGAAATAGTGAACTATACTAATCTCAGTTTTTATTGTCAAAATCTTTCCTAAATCTCACTTAAAGACATCTTCAACTTAGACTGTACTTTATTACTTCAACCTAAAACTCATCACAGAAAACCTGGCATATCGTCTCTTTCTTAACAAAATTCAAAATAAAGACAACATAGATTAAATATTTAGAGGTTTTCTTTCCAATAACTGGCTTAAATAATGCCACCGAAACACGTAAAAGAGAAAAGCATTCCAAAAAAGATTATAGCAAGAACAAATATATGATCCTATTTGTTCTAAATGGAAATCTTTTCACTGACAAAAGGGTGAGCAAACCATCATCAACAACCCCAGCAGTTACAACTGCACATACCAGGGAATCATAGAGGAGCTTAGGTTGGAACAGACTGTAAGATCAATCCCAGCCCTTAACCTACCAATGCCCCAAGTCCATGACTAAATTGTATCACACATTTCCCAGATGAAGAGAAAATGGACCTGCTCCCCTCCAGTCCTAAACACCGTGCAAAACTTGACCCAAAACTTGTTAATCATTTAAGCACCTAAACTGAGAAATTTCTTCCCATTCTTTGCCTGGTTTTCCCATGCAGAGGAAGATGTATTTAATCTTACTTTACCTGTTACATTAACCCGTGACCATAAATTCCCCTTGGCCAGAGCACTTCTTTCAGCAAAACATCCCTTATCTGCTTACTCCAAGTTGCCTCTTGCTTTCCCCAACAGCACAACTTCAATTTAAAATTTAACAGTTTTAAGGAGTTGCTTAAAATTCACTTCACAACTGCTTCAATTTGTTACTCTTCCTTTTACAGTGATTTTAAGAGACAAGGAGTCCAGCAGAGGATCCTTTTAAATCCATGTACACCACACAAGGCGTTCAACAGACCCTTACAGGCATGGGTGCCAGCAGCCTTGCCTTGCACCATTGTACTTCCCAGCCACCATTGGATACAAGTAACAGGCTTTGCAGCAAATTCCCAAATGTAAATACATATTTATATATATACAAAATGTTTATATATATATAAACAGAAATGGGATAAATGAACCATTAATACTAAAGGGTTTAAGATTAAAGGCATTAACATGGTTTCAAAAATCTGTTCCTTGGTGATTTTTGCCACATTTTCAGTGGCTGCAAACAGGGTCACCACAAACCAAGAGGCATAACCTGCCTGGCTCTTAGTGATACCAGAAGGGTACGTCCCTGCCAGGTAGGGTCTGCTTGCAAACCTGTTGCTCATGACTTAGTGCATCCCAGAGCAATGAAAAGCCTTGCCATTATGATTTTATTGCACTTATAGCTCCCTGGTTCTTAACTGCAGAGTTCAGTGAAGAGGAGACTGCACTGTTGCCTGGTAGACCAAAGTCTCTGCTACAAGTGATGACAAATCACAGCAAGCAGTTAGCACGGATGCCAGCAATACTTCCAGATGTGACTGGATCGGGTCATTAATTTGCTTCAGGCACTACCTGACCTCTGTCTATCTACCTCCTGTTTCAGGAATTACATTTAACATCACCATAACTGCCTGGACGCAGAAGGATCTCATTTGAAATCAATTCCTTCAGTTTCCCTTTCCGTGTTTCTAATATTGTTTCTGAAGTATCATGACAATTTAAAATAATTATATTTTAATTAGCACTGATTTTTAGTGGAAGTCGTGCACAGACACTTAACAACTTCCACATTAGTACCCAAATAAGTTCCCTGTGATTATCTGGAGACTCAAAAGCAGAAGTAATGAGATATTGGTACAATCTTTATTGAGTTCTTTACAACAAGATCTCCATGAGCAGCACATACATGTCAGAGCCAGAGAAATAAGCAAAATTAGCTCAGACAGCAAAGAACCCAAACATGCAAACTAGAATTCACTATTGTCTAAGACATCTGCTTTGCATTTTCTTTCTTTCTTTAGTAAGAAATAACAATGCTTTAAAGGATGGCAATATACAGTCAAACATATTTTGGTTCCTTCTGTAAACACAGAGCTAAAAGTTTTGGGTGGGGATTTTTTGGTTTTTTAATGTTTGGGTTTTTTTAAATGGGTTTTTTGTTGGGTTTTTGTATTACTTTTTAGCTTTTAATTTCCCAGCTACTCAATGCCTTCTTTCTGAATGCTGCCTGTGTCACTTGTTTGTCCCCAAGCACCCAGCAAGTTTCCCACTCTTGCCATTACCATTGAAGCAGGACTGGGACAAACAAGGCGAGTTCACACAGCAAATGGGAGGCTTGGGCTCCTCACAGATCTGGGTTTCCAGCCCCAAACCCCACTGCAACTAATGCTGCTTTCCTCCTTTGAAGTATTTTAACAAGGGATCCCAAAGCATTCTTAGCACCTCCTCAGTGAGTTACTTGCATACAGCTGCATTCATCTCACGGATGCAGAGATTCACCAGTCACGGGGATTCACTAGGAGTGAAAGTCAAATGTCCTAATTAGTCACATAGTCCACTAATCTCTTGATTATCTTCATTTCCTGAAGCCAAAACAATTTAATTTTAACATTTGGGGTCATTTGTGCACAGGAGGATATTAGCTTGACTTAGGATATGTAGTTAAAAAGGAAGTACGTTCGTTCCCTCAGAAGAGATTTTTGTTTTGAATACAATGGAATAACCCCCCTCCCCCCATAGCTACGTATGGGTAGTACATCACAAACGTACCTACATAGTACTACTTTTTCTTTTTCTTTCTTTTTTGACAGCCTGAATTCTGGAAGCGCAAGAGGAAGAGCAGCCACGTCACTCCTCAATTAAAATTACAAGCAATACATTTTGCAGGAACAAAGCAGAGCTTTAGAGAGTAGGTATTTAAATGACATGGCATTACTCCTAAAGGAAATATTACTGACAACAGCATGCAAATGTTGGGTATAGTGTTTGGCACAAAGAGCGAACATATGGTATTTAATGCAAGCAAATTAAACAGCTCTATGCTACAGTCAACTGGAGATGCATCCTACTGTAGCAATCCTAAATCCGGTATAAACCATTTCCCTCCAGATTTGCACCTGTATGAAACTGGTTGAATATATGCATGGCTTAAGCAAGTATACATTGTTAAATGTCATCCAGGCTTCCCAGGCACATACAAATGACAGATTCAAGGTAAAATTAAAAGGATTTGGTAATTCAGAGTTTCTTCATTTCTGTTCTGGAACTCCAAATACCTCAGATTGACCATCTGCACATGGGATCAGCATTCTCCTCTTCCATCATTGGTGGGTTTTTCTACTCTTTATTTAATCTCAGCTGAATGAGTTTAAATTACTCTCAAGTAAATGCACCAGCAACTGTCTATAGACCAGAACCAACCACCCAAAACAGTATGCTGCCAGAGAAAAAGAAGCCTAGAAGAGCCTGTCCAACTATGGCCATTTGTGTCGCACAAACAAAGTTGTGGTTGCTCAACACCATGCTGTGACCTGAGTCACCAGGGTGACCTCATCCTGCCCAAAACTCTTGAACACTTAAGCAATGCAGGCTGGTGTGCCATAGTCCTCAGACCCTCAGGTGTGAGAGACTTTCCAACCCCTGAGCACAACCCGATGTAAGGGATGATTTGCATCAACTGCAGACTAGCTCTTTGCTTCCATGATATCATCATACTTCAGGCATAGCTTCCACCCCCTCCCAAAACAGAGGCACTCTTTACCCTGTAATTTTAACTCTCTGGATTTCCTTCACTTTACTATTCCAACTCCACCTTGCTAAAACCCACCATGCAGTACAAATAACACAAACTAAATCTCCTGTGTAATGATATTATAATCACTGAATCTTCAGTTTCACCATGTTCATCAGATTTGGCTCCTTTTCCAGGATGAAGCCCAAAAAATCTCTCTGTTCACATCGGCTGCTCAGTAGACTGTTCAGGGAGATAATTTTGTTTCACCTCTAGAAACACTTGAAGCTGTTCTGAAAATATTCCCGCAGTCATTGCCAATAAAGGAAACTAACCAAAATCAATGCTCCTGATTTCTTCCACAGGATTCAAACATCTATATTAACTAACATTTTCTCTCCCTTGCCCTGCTCGACAGATCTATAAACACCTAATCCTTTTGTGGAAATTTACATTACAATATTCATCTTAACTCATCCTCGGAGTAACCAGCTAAGTTACCTATTACAATCCATAGAGAAGGCACCTTTTATTATTTTACATTAAAGAATAATTTTGTTACCTTCACTTATTTCATTACACAATTTGTCTTGAAATGAAGGACCTATTTCTAAACTTTAGGGTTGCTGAGGGTTAGCAACAGTATTAAAATAAGGTATTATTAACTATAGTCTCAGAATCAACGTCAAAATGTTTCAGCTATTTTTATGCTAAACAGCATCTCTATGGAAACATCACTGTTAAGTTTAATCTGAATTATTATAGATTTCTCTAGTAATACAGACCAGCAATAAAGAGTCCAGACTACTTTCAAAGAAAACAAAGTAAGACTTTGGGTGTCTGAACTGACTCACCGACTACCTTAACCATAACCACCTTTACCTCTCTGCATTAGCTTCCCCTCCTGCAAAAAGTTTTACCTTTATAGCTGTAATATGACTTATCAGTTGAAGTCTGAGTTCTGCACAAAAAAGATTCTCAGATAATATTAACAGAGCCCCACCTACACTCTCTTTGGTTAATGAAAGAGCCACTTTGACAGACACTTTCATGTTTAGCACTCAAAGACACCCCATGATAGCAAATATTATTGTTTCTATCTTTCCATAATTTAGAAAGAATAAATCATTTTTTAATGGACATTTACATGGAGAATTTGGGAAGCATGGCAAAGTAAAGGAATGGTACTACAGTTGATTATCATGTTATAGGAAGAAAGATAAGTAATATGTTAATAAATCTGCCCTCAACATCTCTAAGCAAGCATTTTGCCCAGTGCAAATCCTATGGAAGTTGAACTATATCCTTTTACCAGTTCATTTAAGGTATTCAATGTACTTATTGGTGTGTAATATCAACTGATTCCCCTTAATATTTCCTTTATATGCTTTTATTGTTATGACTACATCTAGTCTGTTTTAATTTGAGGACTAAAGTTATGCTAACTTAAGTCTTAAAGGACTTTAAGGGTTATTCCCTTATTAAAGGTGACACATTGATTCTGCTGAGAGCGTTCATCACGGAGCATCCTGAGCAGCACTTAGAGTCAGCATGGGAGAACGCAGCTTATTCATACATTTCAAGCTGGGAGACACAGTTTGGACCAGGTTATGCTACAGAAAATAAATGTGTTGGCAAGTCAAAGGCACATTTCACTCTAAAACATTACTAGAAGTTTAACCTGCCTGAGAATTGAACAGGCCCCCACACCTTTTGGACTCCCCAACAAGTGAGATTAAAGCAACATAAAAAGCTTGAATAAAATATTATTGAATTACCATGTCCAGAAATAGCAGTCGCTCAGAATGCTGTCACAGCACACACCAGCTAGATGCATAGCAAAACTTAGAAAATACATCAGAATGCCCTTAAAGTACACAGAAATCTCACCTGCAGCCTGGACATGCTCCCCAGAAAACACTGTGCAGTCAGATCCAGGGTCGGATCACATGTTGGGGTGAAACTTGGCATTTTTAGCCTTTACTTTTCCAGGTTAATTTGTATTGTAAGAGTTTGAAAAACCCCAGGAGCTTAGGGCAGGCAGGTAAGTAGAACAGCTCCAGCCTATCCTGAGGGAACTTCTACTTTTTCATTGTCATCAATGTCTTCTCTCACCTGATTTAATCAATAGGCACACTATATGTCAACAGTCAGCACCTCTGTGTCAGAGCTAACAATAAATCAAATCAGCACTATAAATATGCTGAAGATTACACAGGTCTGCCCAGGGTTGGCTTGGTTGGTTGGTTTTTTTTTCTGTCAAGATAAAAATCCCAGCAGTGACAACTAAAGTGCTGCAGTTTGCCAAAGGCACCATATCAGCACTGAAAGTCCTGGGGAATGGAATTAGCAAGACTTAAAAAAATAAAAAAATAATGAAAAAAAAAAGTACCTGGGAACTGGAAAGAGGAAAAAAAAAAAAGAAATGTCGGTATGTTAACTTGCAGGTATAGCAACTATTCTGGAAGCATTAGCATCTGGTACAAGGGTGGTTTGTTTCTGGACAGGAGAAATCACTTTGGAGATCAAAGCAAAAAGATTAAAGAAAAAAACCTAGGTAATTTTTACACTGCCACGATGGCTGTTAATTTATGAGTGTTTAAGAAAACAATGAGTCTACAAAAAATTATCATGAGAGACCACACTATGGACTGTCAGACCTTGTGTCTTAAGACAAAGGAAAAAAGGGCAACATAGAAAACGTTTTAATGCATTTCTCTGTGATGAGCAACAGAAAGTTCTACAAAACCCTCCTTTTTCTGTCATAAATCCCACTAGCAAGAAGTCTCTAAGAATACCCATTCTCTACCTTAAAACTTCCTCCCTCTGATGCTTCTTGTCACTAATAAATAACATCCGTATCAAGCATCAGCTCCCTTGACAGCAACAGAGAAGTGCATTTTAAATCATAATCTGAACTGTAGGGACTGATTCTGAGGTTGGCATTCCTGCAGAGCAGCATCCCCACACATGGGGGCAAGCTGGCACCCAGGCAGAAGAGAGAAAAAGGGATGGTGTGATCCACATGAGCTGCTCCCAGATCTTGGAGTTATTTCGGGTCAAATTTAATTTGCCTCTTCTCACGTGGGGTGTCTCAGTAGGGGTTCATAGGGGTGAGAGTTGTTTGATAGAAGTCATCTATCAAGTTAAGCACTGAAAGTGTCTCTCTTTAAGACCTCACCAGTGCCTGCTGGAAGGAACCCCAGGTGAGGGTGGCACAGCCGCAGTGGGAGCCTGAACAAGCCAAGCAGCAACGGTGACAAAGCTTTGCCTTCAGCTGATCATGTTAACTCGAGGGCATGGAGAGCACGGTGCATTTCCCCTCCATTAAATTTGGAATTATATAAGTTTGATACTATTAGGGGCAAAGGGTGGGGGGGAGAAAGAAATCAGGTGGAAAAGCAGTACAGAGCTCACTGAAAAATCTTGTACTTCTATAAAATTGCATGCTTTTGGAAATAAAAATGCAGTTGAGGTTTTCAGTTATTAAAAAAAAAATATATATATATGTGTGTCTCTCCTCCCCCCCAGGACTATTCATTGCATGTGTTATTTTTAAAGTGACTGCTACTATTCACCTAATAAGACACCTACACATCCAACTAATACAAGAAGCCTGGTGACATAAGATTATAACATTAGCATACAAGGCTTCTCATGTATAATTTATAGGTACCAAGGTTTAAGCTATTTTTTCCCCTTCTTGGATGCTAGGCATAGTGTTCAATTCCAGCTAATCCTTTCATCTTTTTCAATCTAGATTGTGAAGGTCAAACCAAATGCAATATTCCTTACATAACCCAAACCAAGGTCAGCCTTTGAATTTTATGATCAAAATTTCCCTCAGGAGGATAAAGTAGGAGGCAGCAATCAGTCCACCTCCTGAAACTAACCCTAGCTAATTACTGAACCCTTCCATACTAAAAATGCCCGTGTTGCAAAAGAAAATAACACTCCTACCATATTTTTACAGGCTCAAGGGCAAAGCTGAAGGAATTGCACAGAGCACATGACGGTACTTCCCCTTCAGATTGCATCCTGTATGATGTGAAGCAGTGGTTATATATGCTATAAAACTAGTCCTTCTGCCTGTTTTTCACTGTTTTTCCCCTAAAGATAGATTGACATACCTACGGGCCATACACAGCAGCGTGTTTACAGCAGTACTTTGTGTATAAATTCAACATCAGAGATCCCCTCAGAGGGAAAAGCATCCTCCCTGCTTACCTTCTCTGGCTCGTAGCTGGCAAAGTTTGAGAGGTGAAGGATCAAAGCTCTTGACATTTGAAGATTTCCCTCCGATTGCTTCTCTTAATTCACAACCTGCAGCTACAAACAGAGACGCAAGAGAGTGGGAGGGAAGAGACCTGTAGGTTGGACAGTGCCCATCTGCAGCCCCAGCAACTTGCCAGGGCTCCATGTGGGCATGGAGGTGGTGCCACTTGTGGGTGTAACTTCTCACATCTCCTAAATTCATATTATCTTTACCAAGCTGCTCTTTGCTTAATAGTTAGATGTTTTTTTCCCACACAACTGCAATTTCTGCATGGGAAAGGAAGGGATTGCACATGATGCTCTTCCTAAACAGCAGTTCCCTCATCATCCCCTGCACACATGGCGTGGTGGTGCTTACCATGACTGCTGGTATCACAGTTCTCCAAGTAGCCACAAGCAGGATTAACAAGTTGTTACCCAAAAAACACGAAGGCTAGCACTGCTTACAAGTATTTTTCCTTTTCCTCTTCTAAAGGATTCAGCTATTTAGCATGGGCCCATCTGGGGGAATCCCAAAACAGCATCCCTCTTTGCTGCATTTCCAGGACCCCTCCCCTCTTCGCATCCCTGAAAGCTCTTCACATCCCTTAAAGCTCTTCACATCACTCATGGCAAGAAAAGTTTTGCCCAGTTCCTTGCCTGGTGCTAACACAGACCAACATGCATTCACTTGTAAGCCCCTTAACCCAACAAACATGTCGTTAAGGAGATGGCATGCTAGACAAGTGATCTGGCAGCAGTAACATGGAGGATTTAATGCTTTTTTTTTTTTCCCCCTGCAGAGAACACTGGATGCACTGTTACTTTTCCACATCCTGTTGGATCAATGCTTTCCATGGCTCAGGCTCAAATCACAAATACCAGAATAAAGATTATTTCACATGTCTTGTATCAAGCACAAGATGCTCCAGACTTATAAACAGGAACAAATAGAGTTGAGAGACTCCTTTATCATTCCCAGTAAAGCTTTTTCGCAAGGTTTGTTGGGTGCCTCTTTTCTTTTTATTTCATCCTATACTGAAGTTAAAAAGCCAAAACAAAACTATTTTGTAAGCATCCAAAGAATGCCCATGCGCTGAAAGTAAAAGGGGAAGGTGGCATTTTGCTGGGGGTTTTTTGGCTTTATTTAGGGTTCTGGGTTTTTTATTTAATTTTTTAAAGGTGTTCTCAAGAGAGCATTTGTATAAGCTGTTATTAGACATACTGGTGTAGGAGGACTGGAAGAACATTTTTATTTGGAAATACTCTTTGCATATAACCAATGAATAAAACATAGCCCTTTGTGTGCACATTATATCATGTAGCATGACTAATCTTGGAATACTTGCTGGCTTTTCTGAATTCCAGAAAATTAGCAGATTAGCTCAAGTTGCCATTAATAAAAGATAGACTGTCACCTTAAGACTCAGTTAAAAAAGAAATAAGACAACATAGAGGCTTCTGAAAACTACTCCTGTTGTTTGCCTGGTCCCTGACAGTAATAATACCATCTATATACTTGGTGGCCTCATTCTACTAGACTCTCTTTTGCACTATCATTTACCACTTTCTTTGTTGCTGTTAGTCAAAGAAAAGAGGTATTCATATCTTCTTGCAATACCTTTTGGTTTGTTTTTTTAAAAAGAATAGTCCTTGGATTTTTCTTTTCCAACAGGCTACAATTCAAGAGAAGGGACAGGCCACGGACACGATTCTGCTTCATCATCTCCAAAGGCTAAATATTTCTTGAAGTTTGTTTGTAAAACCTCAGTGGAAAGGATGTAATTTGGATGATGCATTGCATGCTGCCCACCACAAGTCCTCCTGGTGAACGCTCAGGTTCCAGGACACGATAGTAACCCATGCAAGGAGCAGCATCCAACCCCAGCACCCAGTGATATGAGCAACCAAATAAAAATAGAAACATCACAACCACTCACTCTGCTCTCTCCCTGGGAAGTGGGGAAACCACTCTGCAGGTACCAGTGCAAATATTGCAGTTTAGTTGCCAAGCAACCCGTTTATCCTCTGAAATTCATGTTCAAGTAGCTATAAAATCACTTGTTCAAAGAAACCAGAAAACAAAAACAAGTTGTATCTGCAGCATCTTATTTTGCTAAGCAAAGTGCGGGAGAAGCAAAATCCCAACCCCAACCAAGGCGTTCTGAACATAAACAAACAGAAATCACAATATTAGCTTCAGGATGCCAAAACTGAGGTTTTCTTATCATGCAAACAAACAAGCAGAGCGTTGCGGGGTTTGGCGCTCTCCAAAACACCCTTTGGAAAGGGGACCCACTCAAACACCAGCTCCCAGTATGTCCCACCACCTCTCCTGTGCATCAGGTCATCTTGATGAGCTTTGAAATACTATTTTACTCTAGATAATGGGATAAAAATTGTAGGAAATATTAGCAATAGCAAGCAGATCCACCTGACGTACTGTGGCAAACCATCAAACACATTTCAGCATACATTTCTAATGATTCAGATAAACTCCAGCCGATAATCTTAATAACACTTAAACATCACACAACCTAAAAGCTATCTGTAGGAGGATCATTTATTCTCTCATTACAAGAATAAGCAAACAGAAGTGAATTACATCAGTCCAAATACAGCCTGGTGTGAAAGCAAGTACTGTTTGGGTTTTTTCTAATCCAGTTGTTGACACTTATTTGGCCACCCATCATGAGAACTGAAGGGAAATGCCAGCCCAAGACCACAAGTTTCAGTGAACTTTTTTGCAGATTTTTTCCATTACTTCCCATTATTCTGTAGTATGCCTTCCACAAACATAAGATTTGTGTGCATATATATTCGTGGCCACACATGTATGTGAATATAGACATTAAAAGGTCAACATTAATTCCCTTGTGATCTTCTCAAAACTGAAACATTTTGTTTAGAGACTCTGGACATTTTGTGACAGAAAACTTTAACAATAAGATAAAAAATGCCAATTGAAATTAAATTAAGTGTTTTGTTTTACCCAGTATATTTATTTTTCTGTCCAGCCAGATTTGGAAAAAGAGTTTTTTATTTAAAACCAGTTAATGATTAGTAATAAATATTTCTTCCCCCATCCCGGTTGCTGCAAGAGGGTCTAACCAGACTCATCCAAGGCTTACTATAGCCTTACTGTTCTCTCCAGATGTCTTATTCTACCATGCTCCTCTTTGAAGCCTTACTTGGCAAGTTCATTCTCCTCTTGTCCCCTTGAAGTCTCCTTTGGGAGACAAAGAACTGCAGGCCAGGGTAGTGCAGCCACAGGTGAGTTCATGTGGCCATCCTCTCCCAAAAACAGCTGGGGTGACAGCTCTTTACTGCACACAGATACAGTGAAGTAACATAGAGAAGAAAAAACCCAATGATATAAAGCCAAAACCACCACCACAACAAGATCTTTTCACGTTAGTAAGACTTCTAATCAAACCCAAAATTTACAACAGATTAGACACAGCATGGGGAGTAAAAGAGCTGCAGATAGTGGGTAAATTATTGTATAATCTCTCTGAAATACTCTGATTGAAGAGTTAGGGCTTTTTTCTTCTTCCCTTTAAGGACAGAATCTTTAAAACAATAAGAAGTCTCTGTCACTATGCTGGCCCATAATACTGCATCTTCCACTAATGTTATTTTCCTGTCTCGTTGTTCTGCTTCTTTTCTGAAAGATATTCTTCTCTGGGATAATAAAGATAAACCTCCTGAAGGTCCTTTGCCTCTGTTTTTCAAACATACACTTTATAGCAAAGTTCTGCTATGGGAAAATAATTGTGTAAGAGTGAGCTGGGGATGGAGGACATTCAAAGAGCAGGAAACTGCTCTGTGTGTGTGTAATTGAATATACGACATTCCTACACTCACAGTATCTCTGCCTGGGGAGCTGCAGGCATCAGGAGAAAATGTTTGTTACAGCCCATGAAATGCAAGTTGGGTGGAGAGTCAGATAGTTACGGTGCAAGCTTTTCTTCGAATCATAGAATGGCATGGGTTGGAAAGGACCCCGAGGATCACAGAGTTCCAACCCCTCTGCCACTGGCAGGACCACCAACCTCCAGGCCTGGATCTACACAAGGTTGCCCAGGGCCCCATCCAACCTGGCCTTGAACACCCCCAGGAATGGGGCATCCACCGCCTCTCTGGGCGGCCCCTTCCAGCTCCTCACCACTCTCTCTGTAAAAAACTTCCCCCAATATCTAATTTAAACCTTCCTTCCTTTAGCTTTAATCCATTCCCCCTTGTCCTGCCATTGTGTACCCTTTTGAAAAGCTGATTCCCCTCCTGTTTGTATGCTCCCTTCAGGTACTGAAAGGTTCTTTTCATGAAGAAAAGATCCTTACTTTCCTTCCAAAAACTCAGTCTACCAGACCTGAGACTTAAGTTTGAGGAACCTAAAGCTGGCAACAAGCGTGTGGGACCAAACCAGAGTCTATCTGCTCTGACCTTCAGCAGGGAGCTGCCAGCTGAGGCCAGATTTTCACACTGCCAAAGCCCTGTCTACAACATGAGCAGATGCAATCTAGTCTCATAGAAAATATTGTTCAAACATGATACAAACAATTGCTGTGTGTCTCTATTCTATTTTTTTCTTGGGGGTGGGAGAATGTAGGTGGTGGTGGGAACCATTGCAAAATAAGACTGGGCCTCATATATGTGAGTTTAGACCTGGCTCACTGGAAGTGTTTGCAGTAGAAAATCCTAAGTGTGTTTTTCACTTCTTTAGATGAGATACGTTGCATTTTTCTAATGAAAAGGTTTTACCAATGTTATTGGCAAGTCCCATGAGCTCAAAGTCGAAGATAGATGGAAATAATTTTTGAAAAGCATCTGCTCCCTACCTTATAACAATTTATATTGTTGCATTCAAAACTATTTTTCCTGCCTAAAAAGAAATAAATAATGAAATTCTAATCTGACAAAACAGAAGAGCATTAATGCTGAACACTGCTGTTTTCTCACAAGTTTATATACTTGGTTTTTTTAATTATTTTTTCCAAATATCAGGTACATAGCCAGACACGAAAGTGGGAAGACCCCAGGCTCACAGGAGGCTGTAGTAAAGAAATCTGCTCTGCTCACCTCCAGCACCACAGCATGGCCATACCTCAGATAACAGGTTTTCAGCCATAATCCCTCGTATTTCCAACTACTGAAATAATCTGGGTAAGAATCGGGGAACCATTACACAGCGTAAGTGCACTGCTACCCCACAGTACTTCTTGCAAGGTGCATGGGCACCTTCTCATTACCTATTTATTTGTTTTTCTCCTTAATAAAATAAGTCATTTAAAAAAAGGCACCGTAGTGAGCGAGATGGAAGGAGAGCTCATTTACAGTATGTCTATGTTCCTTTCAAGTACCATTGCCATTAGTGATCTATTACATTATTAACAAAAATCAATTTAGTTAAAGCGTTCTGTCAGGATGTTTAGCATTAATATAAATATTATGGGTACTGAAATTACTTTTATGAGCTAAGAACGTTAGTAACTAGGATCATTCAATCAAGAGGTATAGCCCATTGTTGACAGACACTGATAGTATCTACCTCGCACCAGGTTTCCAAACACTAATTTTCCAAGGCAATATACCCAACTCTCACTTAGAACTGGAAAACAGAATTTGTCATATCTGCAATAAATGGAAACGGGGTGTGGGATGTATGGGATGCAGGGGGAAATGGCCAGCCCCTTTTCAGTGCTCTGTGGAGACAGGACAAGGGGCAATGGCTGCAAGTTGGAGCACAGGGAGTTCCACACCAAAACGCAGAAGAACTTTTACACAGTGAGGGTGAGGGAGCCCTGGGACAGGCTGTCCAGGGGGTGTGGAGTCTCCTTCTCTGGAGAGATTCCAGACCCATCTGGATGCCGACCTGTGCAATATGAGCTGGGGAGTTGCTTTGGCAGGGGGTTGGACCCGATGATCTCTCGAGGTCCCTTCCAACCCCTACGACTCTATGACACATTATTGTGATATTGCAAGTGCCTGGTGCTTCGTTAGGCAGAACACGGAGAGGAAAGAATCACAAGTAGTTATTACTCCTCAGTGTTTTAACAAGCAGTTCTTTTGTGGGGAAAAATATAGCTGTTGCTATTTCTGAATATACAGTCTACAATCCTTCCAATATACTTTTGTGATGATACCATGAACATACATATGGTAAATATATTTGGCATTAACCTGCGTTTGCTTTATGGCAGAAGTTATCTAGCATGCTCACCACCACCATATGCTTAAACCCAAACACAAAATGTGAAGGATTATCACAAATGTCTCAACAATATTTGAAACCATATGGCATAATTATATTTCTTACCAGCTATTTACTCCATGTGTCTCTACACTGACAATCAACCTTGGAAAAACACAGAACAAAGCATATGCTGTACCATGGAGGAGCTGGACAACACATGACATTTGTTTGACAAAGGGGTATGACAGAAAATGATGATCATTATTATATGGTCCAGTTGTTATACACATTTCAAGGGAAACATGAAAAAGACAACAGAGCAAGAAGTTTTTCCACTCAGTACATAGATTAGGAAAATAAAAGTCCCCTTGATAATTTATAAAGGGATGTCAGAATTATCAAGAATGGCTAGTTACCTATTTATCCTCATTGGTGGAGATCTGTGACTTTAAAGGAGGTAACAGAGCATATGAACAGGAGGGGATTCAGCTTGTTAAAGGGCAGACAATGGTAGGACAAGGGGGATGGAGTGAAGCTGAAGGAGGGGAGGATTAGATGAGATATTAGGGGCAAGTTCTTTACAGAGAGAATGGTGAGGGGCTGGAACAGGCTGCCCAGAGAGGGGGTGGGTGCCCCATCCCTGGGGGTGTTATGGCCAGATTGGATGGGGCCCTGGGCAACCTTGTGTAGATCCAGTCCTGGAGGTTGGTGGCCCTGCCTGTGGCAGGGGGGTTGGAGCTCTGTGATCCTTGAGGTCCCTTCCAACCCAGACCAGTCTATGATTCTATGAAGAGTAAAAAGGGAAGGAGATTTGGATGAAACCTTTCCATAGCAGCACTAAGTATGAGGAAAACAATCTCATCTAATTCTCTTTTAAGAACAAACAAGAAAATCCATGAAAACCAAATAATCTAACAATTTATGCAAACTTGATGCAGGCAGCCTGCTTGAAAAAACCCTGCTTTTTCCATTCATAAGTGAGGGCAGTTAATATTTCCCAAGGGTTTCACACATGTGAGTGGCTGAAAACAGAAAAAGGGGAATCACATTTCAGGCTTGTTGGTATTTCTGCAGGTACTCAAGTGTGACAACAACAGTTATGCTCCTGTTTTCACAATTTGCATCGTTCTATTCCATTACTTATTTCCACAAGTAAGCTGTGCACACACAACAGTTACTCAGATAGTAGGTTAGGGTTAACAAAGATGTGAAATGAATGGTTAAAAAAAACCCCATGAACTTATCACAGCACTGAAATTGCATAAACCATTTTTTCAAAGCAAACAAGAAACACTTGGAGAAAATCTTTAAAGTTAAATTGGGAGAGGATATCTCAGTCTACTGAAATGTATTGAAGTCATCTAGATCCAGACCCACACTCGGACACTGCATTCCCACCAAAATCAATTTGGATACCAAACCAAATTGCAGCATTGGCCACAGAGCTCGGGGACACATCTCACTTTACAATGAAGACAGACAGAAATACTGCTAAAAAATTTGGCCCAAAACTAGAAGAGCTTCAGCCCAAAGTTCTAGAACAACCTGAATAGGTACAAAAGCTTTGAGTCTTTTTAACTAGAGGAAGAATTACAGACCAATTTCTACAGTATTTGCTCCCTACATTTGCCTGTATGACTGTCAGCAAGCAACACCTCTGGCTAACTTATGAGTAAGCAAATAAATGCTTTGGCAATAAAACCCAGAACAAAACAACAATTTCTTCCCACCAGAAACAACTTTCAGAAATACTAGGGTTAGATTTGCCTTCCGAGTCATTTGTGATCCCGTTAGATAAGGATGGGTACTGGCCAGCAATGCTTTCTTCTGCTACATTCATGGAGCAGGGTTGAGCATCCCTGAGACTCCTGATCTTCTTGTCTGTCTTCCAAAGAGCACAAACAGCTCTACTCTAAAACATGCTATTAAGATAAACACAAATGCAATTATCTATCCACTGGCACTGACCCGTTATCCTCACTGCCAGGCTGTGAGGCACGGACACCAGGATCATATCGGAAATCCTTGATAAGGATTTTTAGGCAGAGAATGAAGCTGAGAACAAGAAACTCTCCAGGAAAACAAACAACTTTGCTCACTTTTCTGTTTAAATCCGTCATTCTTAATGATCTAATCAAATGTTTATCTTGACATCACCTGGTAAAATTGAACTTAACCAGGACCTGAAACAATTTAAATGTCAATTCCTTAGATTTAGCAGAGAGACCAGATGCATGACAAATTAGAAATACCACAGATGTTCTACCTCAGAGCCAGCTATACAGCCACACAAATGCCACAATTGCAATTTCATATTTGTGTTTAAGAGCCAACACAAAGTTTAGGTCCCAAATGTCACACAGGCTTTGACCTTGCCCATGTGAACCATCCTACAGCACACTTGTGCACACAGACTTCATGAACACAAACAACACCACGAGAATCTCTTGTTTAGATGGAGCAGGAAGATCCTTAGGGGTTCAAGAGACCAGACAACCTGAGACCACCCACCAGCATGTGAACAAATGGGGTTACCAAAGCTTTTCTGCGCCCTTCTGGTGCCTTTATGCAATACAAAAGGAGGTTCAACCCTTGCTGGGGATCCCATTTGAACACTGCTCAGGTTATTTGGTGACTTATGTGAAGCATCCTCTTACTCCATCAGCTCTGGAGCAAGGGATGCCTGGTTTCCATAGCTCAGTAAAGTGGAAAGACGAATTCTGACTGGCATTCGAAAACAACAGAAAAAAGAATACAACACACTAAATAAGGGAACTAAGTTGTTTTAGGAAATTACTATGGGAAAAATGGTAATCTGCCTATAGTGCTGCAGGGTAAGGTTGAATTATACACCGTGGGCTTTGTCTACATAAACACTGCTTTGAAAACTGTTGGATTTATTCTGAAGAAAAAGGGAAAGGTGTCTGAAAAGCCTAGGAAAAAAACCCAACCCAATCACACAGACTGTGAACTACAATCCACCTACAATCCTTATTTCTTATGTTGGCTCTTGTCTATTAGTTGCCTGTTATCCCACCAAACTGTCCATGGAGCTAAGCCTCTCTGAGATGGAATTTGGTGCTTCTTGGGGAAAGTAATGCTGCAGTTCAGCAGAAATTATTATTGTTGTTCTGAATTATCTGGAGCCTCTATCTACCTCCAGTGATGTAGATGAGGTCTTGTCCATAGCTTCCCTCCACAGGGATGGGACTTGACGTTGTGGGTTAATAACAGCCAAGGTAGGGATGTGAGGAAAAGGTACAGCGTGAATATCAAGTAAGAGAAACAAGGCATCGTTGTAATTTATTACTGCTGTGAAAAAAAGACAACTAGCATATTTATTCAAAGATTCTTTAGGATGATCCACAGAAGGATATTGTGACCAAGCTGACCTACTGACTTGGGTAGGATCCCAAAAGAGTTTGAGGAGCGCAATTAAGACTTGAAGCACACCAGCCCAAGCTGAATGCTGAAAGCCCTCACACAGCTGCTGCCCTGCACAGCCCAGCTCTGACCCTGCAGCTTCCCAACCACACAGAGCTCAGCTTCCACCTGCCTGAGGGACCGGTCCAGTCCCACCAAGCTCCATGCCTAAGCACCTGGCCAATACCAGGGATTTGCAAGAATAAATCTTCCAAAGGACTGAGAGCATTTTCAGACAGTGCCTAACATGAGGAAAAAGCAAGAACTTTCTTTCTCCTTTAGGCATTTGCTGGGAAAGACTATCTTTGAGTCATAAAATATGCCCAGGCAAAGAAGGTTATGAAGCCTGGGTCTTTAATAAACTGGGCACATGTTTTAGGCATTAAGGTAAAACATAAAACACAGCTATAAGGGAAGAAAAATTACCAGTGACACTTCACATAGAGACCTACTCCGATAATAATCACTAAAACCTACCCTGTACTTTTATTTTCCCCAAGGATTCAGACCCACCAGCCTCTGCCACCATCAAGACACCAAATTAACAGCAGTAAGAAAATCAACACAAGACAAAGCACCAGATAAATTCTAGCTTAACCTTGTGTGTGTGTACGCATCCACATCCCAAGTCTCCTCATTTTTCACCTCTGCTACAGAAGACACCACGTGCAGCTTAAGACTCTCAAAATGATGGTGCTTTGAAATCTTTGAAATGTTCTGCAGTGCCCAAGAAGTGTGTGGAATCTTTTTTCTTTTTTTTTTTTTTAAATGCATCAAAAAACACTGAAGATGCTCATGACCAAAACCCAGTTCCTCAGTGGTCACAAAAGGCCAAAAGGGATGGTCTGGCCATTATGTTCATGAGAAAAATCAAGTAACAAGATGATGGAGCTTGGTAGAAAGAAGTGAAAGCATTTATTCCATATACATATTAAGGAAGGAGGAAATAAAAACAAGGACAAATTGGGTACTCAGGGGCTGATCGTTCCCCCACTGTCTCCTGTTGGAGGGTTTTCACTAAGTGCAGTCCTGCTGGAGCCCTTGCCGTAGGCACACTGAATACAGATGCTGTCTTGGGCATCACGCTAAGTATTGCTTTTAGTCAGCTCCACTGAGTAAAAAAGGTCACCTTTGGTTTCCTTTTAAACAATCGTTAAGTAGCAAGTTAATGGTTCTGACTACACTGGATTCCCTGGAAAGAGAAAAAAAACAGAGCTCTCACCATGGGGAGAAGGTGGAGGGACAAAGCTGCCGCATACTGTCACAGTGATTTTTTTTCCCCTCCATTATTCTCCAGTCAAAAGTCAACTTGATAGGGGTAGAAAACAAACAATAACAACATTTCCAGGTATCTCTACCTCTGAGCAAGATGCACAGGACCCAGCTATATGCCATTTCACTGGATATCTCCAAGAAGCATTAGCTGATTTTATGTCTTATGCTCAAATTCAAACCACAGAGGAGGACTCCAGGAGGAAAACTCAAAAATCCATAGCAAACTGATTTCTATGTGAGAAATGAAGCAAATTAACCCAAACCTAAGAAAATGCCACGGGGCTGTATGATTATCACAAGATTTTCAGCTCCTGAAGGATAGAGAAGAGGAGGAAACACACCCTGGAAGAGCTCGTGCCATATCAGTTGGTTAATGTAGGGACCTGTGCTAAAGTAAAATAGAATAGAGTACAAGTAGTATGTTAATTATTATTATGAAGGAATAGGATTAATGATACGGTATTTACAGCTGTGTAATCACAGGTGGTTTTAAGCAATAAGTTCTAACCATACTAAGCTGTCTCAGTGTCCCATGTGTAACCCTTTCCATGGAGGAGTTAGTCCTCAGCTGAGTTAATCAGCACATAGTAATAAATGAAGGATTGACTAGGATAAGTGCACAAATATAATAGAGATGATTGAGCAAAGTATTTCAGTTTAAGAGAAGAATAAGATATTTTATGGTTAAGTAGAGAGTTCTAAGAATTTAGATGTTGAACGTAGAATACTGAGACCCTGGGAAAGAAAAAGGGGAGACAGTGGCCTCGAACACACATCAGCAGAATCTAAGATCCAAAGCAGAACTGAGACTGAGCAATCACTAATACCCAAAGACAAGACAACAAAGGCAAATTAGGAACTTCCAGCCACCAAAAAGGAGAGCTTCTTCTATTCAAAACAAGGGACTTCATCTGTCATGTAACTGTGCTAAAAGAGTATATAAGATCATAAACATAACCTCTGAGTTGCCACTCACTGAGGGGATGGCTCAACTCTGTGCTTTTAATAAAAGCAAGCCTACAGGAACCCAAAGTCTAGAGAAATTCTTTAACACCCTAACACCTGTAGAAAGTAAAGCTAAGTTTGAAATATCACGAGGTTATGCTACATCTGTACTCAGATAATGCTAAAAAATTTCCAGCAGGTAAAATGAAACAATTATTTGAATATACCAACTTGACTCCAGCAGCCCCAGGAAATTGCTTGTACAGACCATGTATGGAAGTAGGTATTGGTTTTAAATACAGAGGATATAAGGAATAACAGGATTTGGATAAAAGGTAAACGAACAATTCACCTGGGAGCAAAATTTCAAAAAAAGCAATAGAAACAGTGTTAGGAACTCTAACGAGTAATTTTAATGAACATTCATGATGTGGACAAGAGTTATGTGAAAAAGAAATTGAAGAACCTTTGCAACCTTACTCTCATGAACAAACATACTGTGAACATTCACTGTAGGACTGAATTACAGTTGAAACCTATAGATATCCGAGAGGTTTTTTTTTCAGAAAGGTAAAGAATGTTTATTCATAGGAAAGAAAAGGTGGATTTACCCAGGAGACACACACACACTGGCATTTTTTGGAGCTGGACCAGAATCAATTGAGAATGAAAACAGTTATCTGTGAAGCATAACTGCCACCTTGTGATTGAACGCTGCAATTCACGTAGTACTTGGGGGCACAGGAAACATTTGGATTATAGTTGTCTCCTCCCAAATCATCTTCATCCTTTGGAGAAAGGATTTTAAGGCAAATCAGTCATTCTCTTCCATGGACTCTCACTAGTGGGTGGCACAGGGTCCCAAATCAAACCAAGAAAACCATAAACATTGCTGACCTTAAGGCTCCTGCATTTTATCCAATTTCTGAGGACCACATTTTCTACTTAATTATTCTCATTTCACCATTCTATTATTTATCATATAAACCATTAATTATAATAGCCACAATTCTTATTTTTTTTCAAAAACTACTCCTTTTCACCAGCACTTTCTGTCATTATCCAAGAATATAACATGGTTGCATGTGGGAAGGAATAGTCCTTCCACTTATAAGAGCACTGAGAGGATATTGATGTGGTTAAACACAGAATTTATGAAATAGTATGTTTCTAGCACACATTTTGAGAGATTTTTAGTAAAAGTTTAGGAAAGCATTATCTCTGTTACTCTGGATTTTATTGGAAACTTCTTGTTCATATAAAGACAGTGAAATCCTAAGGATGCATTCAATTATTGTGAATGAAATCCTGAAGAGCTTCTCATTTAAGTAACCTTTGTGCCAACAACTTATGTCAGAATGTGATCAGCACATCTGGATTTCATGCTTGCCAGACATATTGAGTCAGCAGTTCTGCTGCCCAACTTCAAATATCCAAATGTGATTAATCACTATAGTAGTCGCATGGCAAGAGGGGAGAAGTAAGATAAATAGTAAAAAAAAAAAAAAACTCTCAGAGCAGAGCATGCCCCACGCTCACCAAGGAATACCCCTGTCCTCCACACAGCAAAGCTCTGCAGACCAAGTCTAAGTCCAGTTACATTGACCAGAAAGAGTTCACTTCACTGGGAATTGAATCAGACTCAGAAGCAGTTTATAAGTCAGCTTGCATAAGTGAATAAATGAGCAACCCAGAAACAAGGAGCACAGTGACGTTAGTAGGCCGCACATTTGATGCGACCTTAGTGGTACATCTGATGGATGTTTCCTGACTGTCATATTTTAAATAGTATTATATTTAAGGTGATTTCTCTCAAATAATTCATAGCTAATTTGATAAATCTGTTCTGTTAAATACAAATTAAATACCTGTATAAGGCCATGGAAATTCAAAGTAATGCAATTATCATTTGAGATGATAAAGCATTCTATCACCATGGCATTCAATTTTATCCTTTCATGTGTTTACAATAGACATGTTCAGGTGGTGCATCAAAAAGCAGCTTCTTCACCTGTAAACAAGTTTTACCTCTCTGTATTTATACACACACACACACACTTTTTTTTTTCCTCCAGGAAAAAAAATACTGCCTGGAAATATTTGAGAAACTACTTTCATGTGTGGCTGTGTACATCTCATAGATACGTTACTTGTTAAGTGATTGTGCTAAGCCTGGGGCTGAAACACCCAACCCAACAACCCACCAAAGAGCTAACCACAGAAAAACAACCAAACAGGAGAATTATAATTTATTTTGAAGTCTTCAGGTCATTATATTATTAAGAAGCATTAATTGCATGGCCAAATACTACACCAAGACCAGGGAAGCAGCACTTCCCACAGCAGTAAGACACCCTCTAGAATTTACCTTTAACTTTTTGGGTTTGTTTTCCTGTAGCCAAACCCATGTCTAAGGTACCTCTTCTTACACATTCTTAGGAGTTCATGACACAAGTGTTTTGCAAAGATGTCTCTCTCTGCAGTTTGGCTGTGGGATAAGCAGATGCTTCAGAGACAGAGAGCTGAAGCAGAGCGAGATGAAGGTCAAATGTGCCTATAAATTGCAGGTGCCAGGTGGGGCCACAGAACAAAACCTTTTAGAATATTTAGCACTGTATATAATCCAATATTGTTTCTACTGAAATCCATAGCCATTCCTTGGCCCTGCTTGGGTCTTTGGAAGGGCTATTCAATGTCTACAACCCAGAGTAAATCTTCCTTTTGTGGGGACAGCAAAGGGATCCCATCAAAAAAAAGAGTATCACTGTGGGCAGACACAGCCCAGCAGTGACATTCCCCTATTTTTGACTTGGAAGTGACAACTAGAATCCCTGGTTTTGTATAGGATTTCTCCATCTTTCCTTGAAAAGAAAACCAAACAACCCCACACAATCGAGAAGAACAAAACCAAACCCCTGCAAATAAAAAGAAAGAAATTCAATGAAGGATTATTAATGGGGCTGGAGTCCTGGATCACTGATACAAAGGTCTGAGCATGAGATAATCAATGGCACCGATAGCTTCCCACACAGGACATACCAGTAGTTACTTGTTGGAAGGAAACAAACACTATACAAAAATCTTCAATTTCTTGTCACAGGTCAAAGTCTACTGGGGTGAGATTTTTGCTGCTCATTTCCCCCACTGATCTTTCCTGTACTTCCTGACCCACCTCAGCCTTCTCCTTTTTAGATGCATCACCTCCTACCCCACCACTTTAAGCCAGGCAGGCTCTACTCAGTCTTTTTTCATCTCTGCATTTCAGCATGCACTTCAAGCCTCCTTACCTGAACTGTCAGAACATGTCCTACCCCTTTCCCTAGCACCTTCCTGCAGTGTGGGATTTCCCCCACACACTCCTAAACTCAAATGCAGCTTTTCAAAGGGACACACTTTGGAACAAAAGCATGGATTTTCAAACAAGGACAGAAGCAGCTCTAAGACCACTTCTCAATAAGAAGAGAATAATTAAGTCCTTTTCTCAAAAGCATGAACATACAGGAGGGTTGGTGTGTTTAACTTTTACACCAATGCCTGTCAGCACTCATAGCAGCAAAACAGGGCATTTTTCCCTTGGCATCCTGAGAAAGAGCCAGACTTTTCCTGAAGAGCTTCCAGCAGATCCGAACCACAGATGCTTTTTGCTCAAGAGATTAAATTTTTGCAGAGTCACCTGCAACTCAAAAACACACCCCAACAATTCAGAAGCATTAAGACATTTGACAGCATTGCTCTGACCCTACCCAGCCACCTGCATGCTGAGGATGCAGCATCCCACACCCTACTCCAGAATGACTTAGCCCAGCACTGCCTTTTTGCATTAAACACGACAGATTGATGGAAGGATGACAAGGATGACAGAGATCTGACAGTGAATAACCCTTTGGCTTCTATTGGGATTTATGGCTCTTCTCCACCTTCACCAGGGGTAGAATTCTGCAATAGGGTAAATCCTGAACAATGGTAATAACACAGTGACATGTTGCATGAAATAATCCCAGGTGCTGAACACAATTCTCTTTCTGCTTCATAGATGGCATCTGACAAATGGATATTTTTTTTTTTTTTTTTTTTTTTTTTTTGCTATGGAGCACCATTTAGCAAAGCTACCTCGTGCAAGAAGCTGGGTAAGAATGCCTTTGAAGGGAGCTTTTTAGAAACAAGATGAGCTGCTTGGTTCAGTTCATGCAGACTAAGTCACACCTGTGTACAAGGCAATTAGCAATTAAAACGCTCCATCAATCAAAGATTAGATACATCCTTTGTACATCTTCACAGACATCATAAAAAGGGGTTGAAATGTTGACAACACATTCTTAGTTTTCTTTCTTATGCAGAAACGGAGTTGAAAGCCAAGTCTATTACTGCAGGTTATGACTTCCCTCCTCAATTCTGTCCACAAGTGCTGATAGCCATGTCATTTCCAGGAATCTGGGCTCTTATCTTGGCATGTCTGTGTCGATCTGGAAGTTCATCATTTTCAATCTCATAATGTCTGACAGCCAGAAGTAATATCGCTTTACTTCGAGTGCTGGGTGTTTTTAGACTGCTGAACATCCTTCCTGCATCCTTGGTGTACAAACACATAGAAGCAGGCATTAGTTTTCATTTGAAGGCAGAAAAACACCAGCTGTGGTTCAAATTCCAGGTTGTCATCCCCACTGCAGGCACGTGCCCATGGCAGACAATTCTCCCCACATACCACAAAAGAATCTGCAGAAAATCAAGAGGGCTTGCATTGCCAACCTGTCTCCTAGCAGTTTCTGGGCAGATAACAGGGTAGAAGTGTATTGAGGACTTCCACTCAGCCTCTTCTGTCCGATGAGGTGATGTTTGAGCTCCAGAATTATATTCCACCCAGAGCTCTAGGTTTAGGCTCTTTTGTTTGCACCACGCTGTACAAGGTGCCAACACATTAAGCTACTTCTATGAGAATATAAGAAACCTGTACTGTAACAAAACTCAAATGTAAACTGTAAGAGAGGTGAGTTTTGATAAGTCTTTTACGCATTGTTTTACCACAACAGAGACATCCTGAAAAAACAAAAAGCATGCAGAAGCTGTGCAAAGGAAGCTATTTTAAGTACTAGGAGGGATATAGTTAATTAAGGTACAGGCAGAAACATGTTCATCCTCACCACACTTGTCCACAACTGTCCTCTTTAATCCCCGGAATAAAACAGAATCACAAGGTTGGAAAAGACCTTTAAGATCATCAAGTCCAACCATTCCCATCCTATCCTAAGCCATGTCCTTAAGTACTTGAGCTATGCTTTTTTAAAACACATCCAGGGAAGGTGACTCAACCCCCTCCCTGGGCAGCCTGTTCCAGGCCTTGACAACTCTTTCAGGGAAGAGCTTTTCCCTCACATCTGATCTGACCCTGCTCTGTCACAGCTTGAGGCCATTTCCTCTTGTCCCATCTCCTGTCACCTGGCTGAAGAGACCATCACCCACTTCTCTACAACCTCCCTTCAGAATATGCTTTAATGCAGATATTCAGGTTCTGCTGTTAAGACAGATACCTACCAGAAACATTCATATATGGTATTTAGAACTACACAATTTTGGGTCAAAATGCCAAGGCTGAAGACTACATGTTAATTAGCCCAAAGATCACAGTGATATAATTGGAAATGATATTTCCAAAAAGCAAGAGACAGTGACTTTTCTTATTGATAAGGATAGAGCAGGCCTATAAAACCTCTGCACATCCTGCTGCCACTGTAGTGCAAAGCCTGTGTAACAGCCAGAACTCCCTGGCAGAAGATTAGAAGAGTCTTTCCCCATCATGTATAAGTTTAATGGGCAAAATGTGCCTGAATTAACCTCTCATAAGCTTTGTCTGGTCTCTATTTTGTGACTCCAGAGCTGCAGTGCTACGCTGTACAATTAAGCACAGGCTCAATTTTATTAAATTTAGGGATACTTTTCTTTAGAATTATAACTAATGTTGATCTTGATCATCTCAGCTATGGTTTAACCCCAGCAAGCAAGGGCCATGCAACTGCTCGCTCTCTGCCTCCCCCTCCCCAGCAGTGGGATGGGGAAGAGAATCAGAAGCTGAAGAAAAACTTTATCTTATACTTGAGATAAAATGCAGTTTAATAGGTTAGAAAAGGAAGAGATAAATATTATCAATAATATTAAAAATTTAAAAATTTAGAATACACCAAATCAGTGATGCACAGCGCAGTTGCTCACCACCCTTTGACCAATGCCCAGCCCAGCCCTGAGTAGTGATCACACTCCCAGCCAGCTTCTCCCAAGTTTATATACGTCATATAGTATGGAATATCCCTCTGACAAGTCAGAGCCAGCTGTCCTCTGTCCTGGCAGGGTCCCTTTCCAGCTTCTTGTGCCCCCTCGTCCTCTCCCCGCCACCCTCAGCCTCCTCACTGGTGGGGCAGTGTGAGATGATGATAAGTCCTTGACTTGGTAAGCATCACTTAGCAGCAACTGAAATTTCAGTGTGTTATGAACATCATTCTTATCCTAAACCCAACACACAACACTATATCAGTTACTAGGGAGAAAATTAACTGTTGCAGCCAAAATCAGGACAACCTGTTAAAGTTTAGGCTGTTTCATAAGTTTAAGAGGTGTACAAATGCTGCCCACGAGGAATAAGCTTCTAATCTAACATAGATCCATGTGATACAGACAGCGCCAGGTTCACAGCTACTATCAAGCTGGGCTTAAGAATAGATCAGTAACTCTCCTTAACCATCAGTATTTATTTGCAAAGCTCGCTGGAGTGTAAAATGGATAAAGCTGAAGCTCACATAAAACTCGTGGGTTGAAGAAAGGAAGAATCAGAAAAATAATTGACTATAAATATCCCATATGGATTTTTCTCCTCTTTGAGAATTTTATGGGGTTTGTTGAGCTTTCACCATATAAAATTGAGAAATATTCCCCTTACACTTTCTTCAGGAAAAAAAATAAACCCCAAAATTGTTCAGGAAGTGAAAAGAACCAATACTCAAAAGCCATAACGTGAGAAGTATTACTTAATAGCATACATGGGTTTTAGATCTTTCCACATAACTTTGCCAGACAGCACAATTCCCAGCCTTGCAACACCGCTGATATTTCAGGCTGCATCTCTTCAAGTGAGACAGCCATTCATATCAAATTGTGTGGGCAGTTGGAGACAAAAATGATTTTGATGTACAGTTTTCCTGTGCAGGTACGACAGACACAGTTTGAGCAATCACTGCTCCTCAGTACTTGTTAATGATCTGGCATCGCTATCAACTCCTCATCCGCCACAGCATAAGCTGGATGGCTCAATTTAAACACGCTCCACTAACCCCAGTTTTAAAATTCATCATTCCAAGAAATATTTATTTCTAATTAGATACAACCCCAGTAATTCTAGTGATATGGGTTTTTATAAACCTAGAAAGTCCTCTAGGCTCACTGCCCTGAATCAGCCTTCTGCAAAGCTAAGGGGTTCACACCCGAGCATCTGCCATGAAATCTGATGAGTCAGCACCACAGCTGGGATCCCAGGTAGGTACAGTGCTAATCGCTTTTCAGAGTGCCATCATAAGCAACTTCAAAAAGCCTTGCAAAGCTGAAGGAACAGCAGCTTTGTGCAATATCCAATGAGAAAGCAAAAAACCCACACAAGCAACAGCATAGAATAAAGAGTATCTTGTTATCTACACTTAATTAGCAGTCAAGTTATTCAACATTTATTTACTCTGATTAGATCACTAGCTGACCACTTGCATGAAGGAAGAAAACATGATAAAATTTCTGCAAGTCAGAGGGCAAAGGAAAAGTATTTACTGGATTTCCACCCACCCAAAAAATATAAATGCTAATGGTCTGTGACCGCCAGTTACTACGTTTTCTAAAACCAAATACAACAGCCAAGGCCTTAGGAAGAGATGGTTGCTTCTGAGTTTCACTAAAGTTCATTACACATTCCCCTCAAAAATAAACCCCACCAGGAAACACAATAAAGCTGAGATGTCCAGAATTCAATCACTTTAAGGTAGCAGTTACAACTTTATAGGGTCAGTGCCAAGCATAGTAAACAAATGACACAGCGAGCAGAAACCAGGGATCTGATGTTACCATCATCTCCTCACTATCATCTCCAATGTATCATTTTACCTATAAAGGTTAACTACCTCAAGAAGGACAACTCCACGTGACTCATTAGAGGAAGGAGAAAGACCTCCAGGAACACACATCCCTTGGTACCCACCACAGGCAAAGGCCGTCACCAACACCAACAGAAATACAGCCCAGACTTTAAGGGCTCACTCTGGATAATTATTAGGTTTTATCTTTGCTTGAAGGTTTGGCATAGTGGCAGGAAAGCTTCAAAAAGCCAGAACAGATGAATTATAAAGCAGGATGGGCAGGGACTTTTTTGTTTCTTAACAAAATTATGATCCTCTGTTTGTATTTTGGTGCAAGGAGAAAAAAAAAAAAAGAGTTCCAGTCCTCAGAAGTTCAGGAGGTCATTTTTAAAATCTATTTTTTAATATGTTTTTATATAGCTGTATTATAATTGGTACAAATTCTGCAAGTGTTATTAGCTGGAAAATAGTAACTCTGCTTTCTACACCATTACTGAGCAAATTACTTCTCTCATGCAAGGAATACATTGAAGTTTTATTTGCATCAGAATCAAATTTTGTGACTGAGTTCTCCAAGCCATCATTTTTCACACTGAAAAACATATAAACTGTGGCTACAACAGAACTAAGATACATTACTAAAAAAAATAAGAAAAAGGAAAAAGATGGATTTAAACTGAAATAAAAAAAAAAGAAACAAAGAAGTTGAGCCACTACAGTCACAAAGATGAAACCTTCTAGCAGCAAACACAAGCTGACAAGTAAGGTGTCACTGCTACCTATTATTAGGGTCTGGCCACTGTGCCTTTACTGCTTTTGTTCCCCTCTGACCGACTTGCCTGGATTCAAGGGAGTCTAAAAGCTGTGGTCCCTCCTACAGTTTAGGGGTAGACTAGTCTTGGACCATCAAAAGCCAACATTTGCCAAACGATGGCACAAGATCATTGTTCGATACAACCAGCTACTTTCTATATGGAAAGGTAGAAACATCACTCATTAGCTGCAGTTTTCACTGCTTTTGTTTTGTTTAAGTGGCAATGAATACAAACACAGGCAATCCTTTAGCTACATTGAACCTACCAAAATAATAGCTCAAAAGTCAGATTTACAGAACCTCATACAACAGAAGCATTGGTTGAGTCCTCACTGGAGCTCTCAGGAGCCAAATGACCAGAGAGGCACCCTGAAATGCACCAGCCACCCAAGTTCCTGGGAATCTTCAGTTCTCTGGACTTCAGGCCAAGCAACAGTGAAGAATTAAAAGCTCTCTGAAATAATGCACCACTTTATGCACAGAGACAGGACTTCAGGCCACAGGACACTAAGTGTTACTTACACAAATATGCCCCAAGTCACATCAGAGACCTTCATGTCAGAAAAAAACTTTTAAAGAGCTTTTTTGATCAAGGTCCCATGGGCAAGTCTTGCAAAGACCATCACAGCAATTACTAATCCCAGCCTCTTCCAGGCCCCCAACAGAAGCAGCTGTGATCAACACCTGTAAAAGCAGTTTCCTGATCAGTACATGCCTCCAGCCGTTGAGTCCTAGTGCCTTGAAACCAGCAGAAGAAAAACCTAGAGTAAGAGGGTTAATTTTACCCCATTCCTACCCTTAGCATGAAAAAGGTCTGTAAGAAAAAATGTGAAACAAAATATTTAAGATGTCTCATGTCCTCGTTTTCTGACCTTTACAGCCTCACACAAGTGTAAATGCATGAAGTCAAATTAATTACAATGTTAAATAAGTAATAGGGAACGTCCCTCCAATCTCATCCTCATCTCAAACAACTCCAAAAGCAGCAGCACTGGGAAAACTGGTTGAAACTTCTATACTGGCCTAAAGGACATTCAGGTGATCACCATTGTACTGGCAATCCATGAAAAGCCTCTGTAAGTGTGGGCTGGAAGTGGGCCAGGCTCTCAGGGTGGGTGCACTACAAATAGTGATACCACAAAAATGAGTGACAGCTCAGTCCTGTCAACTTATTTTATTTCATTGGGAGGGGGTTGGATTTGTCTTATGGCCAATGAAGTGTTTTCATCCTCCAAGGTTCTATTTTTAACCACCTGTAGTTAACATGTGCTTAATCTCTAAGTATTCCTATATTAAAAAAAAAAAGCATTAATGCCAATACAGCACATCCAAGTTTATTTCCCTGTGTAAAACTGAATCTCCAATATTCTGCATAAGAAATCAATAGCCAGCCTGACAATCCCTTCTGAGCTCCTGCACAGTCCTCTCTTCACATGAATGGGATTGGCAAGGTCGCTGCCAACACTGGCCCGATGCTTTCAAACGCTCTTTGCTTCTTCCTTTGTTCGGAGGGAGAAGTGACATGGGTTTTTGTGCTGCTTTGCTTGCTTTGATTGTCTTTTTTTTTTTTCACTCAGAAAATTAAATTTCATGAAGTTCGTTCTTATAGATTGAACACTTTGTGCTAAACAAATGGTTATAGTCTTTCTAGTGCTTTCAATAAATTAGAACTAGATGTTCAAGCCAATATTGAACTGACACAAATTAGATTTACCAAGCAAAATTTTTCCAAAAATATAATCTTATCGAACAAGTCCTGTATTTTGCACCTGTCAGAAAATGTTTATTGCTTTATTTCATTAGCATGTCCTGTCAACCTTTAATTTTAAATTGCCTAGCAGAACAGAAAAGGCATTTCTCTAAGAGAGTGCTAACTTTTCACAGCAAAAACACATCAGCTAATATGGAATAAAGCACCACTATATCTTTATGGTAATGCTTTGTTAGCCACTTGGACCAAGAGATTTATGTAGTTAAAATACACAAACCTGCCAACAGACTCCCTCTGTTTGTAACAGAATTTTTCAAGTCTGAATCATTTACATTAAAATAATAGTATCTGTTTTAAGCTTCTGGGATTTTTTGGTTCTCATTCTGTTGCAAATACCAAATATTTTCTATCACAAGGTGCAGGGTTTGCTAGCAGTTGTTTGAAAGAAAGCTCAAACCAGATCCATGAAAACATATTTGTACTCACTGCTGCTGCAGGAGATTTTTCATTTTAATGGATGAAATAAAATCCTTTTAAAAGCAATTAAGAGTAGCAGCCTTTGCTGAACACATTGGCATAATGAGAGTGATGCCTAAGGGAGTTAGGCGAGTGCTGAGGAATACCTTACCTGCTCGGAGCTTGGAGGGTCAGGCTTTTGGGAAAGACACACAAACTTCAGGCAGCTGCTAACTGCAATACTCTTTTTAAAAATGATTTTCGGTGTGCCTTTTAGAGACTAGAGCAAAGGAACTGGATTTGGGGAGCAGGTGAGAGCATCACACCCTATCTGGTGCCTCCCTGCGAGCAGGGGCTTCTACGAGCTCTGCCGCATGTGGTGACTTCTGGCATCCTGCCTCTGACAACAGCCACACAGCATTCAACTAGAGATTGTCAGACACCTAACGAGTCCTTCGAACACCCTAGAAGGTTAAAAACTCCAGTTTGTTTTTAGGATTCTTGGCAAAAACCCGAAATGCCCTTGGTCTCCCCTATCAGAAGGGAAATACATCTCCCTGACATAACATCATTGACTTCAGTCACTTACATTGGTCCCAAATGCACCCCCTCTTTAAGTTTAAAGAGTGGAAAAAATTGTTTTCCATCAGTAAAAATTTCTTTCAATCTATCAGTATATTGTAGACCACCAATATCTTGTTTCCATGAACAAGATGATGGTCATAGAATCACCTAGGTTGGAAGAGACCTTTAAGATCACCTAGTCCAACCCCAGCCTAACCCTGCCTACTCCACCTCTAGACCATGTCCCCAAGGACAAATCAGTGACAAACAAGTCTGTTCTCCATGAACGTTACAGCTGGTGAAAACACTATCAAAAGCCATCAACTCAAAAGGTTTTGATTTCACTTAACGTTAACTGAGTTCTACCTTCTGCTGCAAATTTTAACCATTTCCTTCTTTAAAGCAAAGCCAGACCTGCCTCAGATACAGTATACTCTAAGCTGTGACTTGCTGATGCTGAAGCTAATTAGCAGTGCTTGCAGAAGAAAAAAATAGCTCTTTACAACAGCCCTTTAGACACATGCTCTTAAGAGCATGTAGCTAGCTCCACACTCATCAACTCCCAGATGTTTTGGTATAAAAAAAATAAATGGCATCCCTAACAAGCTGCTTAGATAGGACAGATCTCTCATGTGCAAAAATGAAATCACATTATGCTCTTCCTATGTTTTTCCAGCTTTGAAAACCCAAAGTCTAGTCAAGCTTTCCAGCAAAGAGAGTAACGAGAGAAGAAAGGGTAAGCAGTAAGAAGACCACCCAAGCTGGAGAAGTATGAAGCTCCTGCTCTGAGATACTTTGGCTTCCTTATTATTACCCTTAGAAATCATCCACTCACAAACACCAATGCCCAAAATCAGGACCCCTCAGTCTTCCAGCAGTTGACTTATCTTGTCCTTGCCAATATTCCTTCATCTGTATTTTTCATATTGCCTGTTTCAATGTAATATCACACTGCATCAGCAGCACGTACACATATGCATGCTGTTCAATACCTACTCAGATATGGGAAGTTTAATCAAGCAACCAGAAAGCAGCAATGCTCACGTTTTCATCAAAAAGAATAGAAAGCTCCTCTACATTTCTAAAGCATTTTAGATTCCCACTTCCAGACTTTGTCACACCAACCCTGGAGCCAGAAGCATATTTTTAATTATTGCTTAAATTGAGATTTCCATACAATCCCTTTCATGCCAGGAGAAAGAAAGAGCATTTGCAAAGAGTACCAGCCTCTTATTAATTTTCCAAATCACAGTTTATGTATTAAAACATAATATGGCGTTTGCCCTGACAGGTAGTTCCCAGAATGAGTTTTTTTCCTGTCCTCCATTCAGCCAGCTCAACTCCGGAGCTGATAAACTGTGGCCTTTAATCTTTATCCAATACCTACACATGCTGCAATCTCTTTTTGCAGTGTCCAGACCGATAAGGACTGATAGTAAAACAAGGGCTGTGCCTGACTTTGGGAGGATATATTGGCGATTGACTGAATTTGCTCTAAGCCATCATCAAATCTTCTCCCCAGTTAGCGGCGTCAAGCAGCGACTGGCACAAGGCATCAGCCATTACACTGCGGCATTCGATGAGGAGGTATCTGAAGACCTATGACACGGGTCTAATTTTACCTCAGTAAACAGTGTCCTCCCCAATTTGTCAATTTATTGTTGATACATTCCTCACAAAGAGTTCAATAATTGAGTGGAGAGCAAACAGGCAGAGCAAACGCGTTTCCCTCCAGAGGGAGCAGAAGACATAGTGCTGGCCCTTTTAAGTGTTCTTCTGAGCACTTTGGAAGGGAGATTGCTTAATTTGATGTTCAAACAAATGATACAGTCTGAAAGTGCTTCATGCCTTCGGATAATACTTTCTCAGAAATTTAATTCCCTAATTTCATTAGGTCCTGCATCAGCTGGTGCAGTTTTCAGGGACACATTTAGAGGGCAACTCGTTTGAGTGCAATTTTAAAGAAGCAGATTTGACACGGTGTCAATCTATTGCCAAGCTGCGTGGCATCTCCCAGGAAAACAATTGAATTTAGGAACGCAGCCTGCTTGTTTTAATCTCCTCTATCTCACTAGGATAAAGTTACTCTTTTACATAAGCAGCAAATATATTCAATATTTGATGATGTGCGCCTTAAAATTTGTCCTTCACCAAGGAAAACAATTTGAGGCTTTTAAAAATGAAGACTAAAAGCTCAACCATTTTCCCCCCTTCATCTTTCCAACCATTTTTAATGAAAGGTCATACTAGTCACTGCCATTCTAAATTTGACTCATCCCCTTGATTTTATATAGAAAAACATCTTACTTCAGAAGGGGTTTGTGGTAGGACACAAATCCAAACAGAGGTATTCTGCAGGGAAACACACTGTCATCTTCAAGAGTTTCAAATAAGAAGGATGGTGTGTGCTGCATTCTTTTCTGACAAGCTTATAGGAAAGCAGAAGGGCTTTGAAAACTGTATGGTTAATTCTCCAGGACACGTGACCCTACCTGAAGTGCTGGATCCAGCTTGAGGGTCCCCAGGACCAGAAGGACACAGAGCTACTAGTGGAAGTCCAGAAGAGGACACAAACAAGGTCCAAGGTATGGAACACCTCTGCTCTGGAGCCAGGCTGAGAGAGTTGGGGTGGCTCAGCCTGGAGAAGAAAAGACTGCTTCTGGGGAGAGCTGCAAGCCCCTTCCAGTACCTAAAGGGGATCCAGAAAAGTTGATGAGGGGCAGTGACAAGGGCAGTGAGAAACAGAACAAGGGATAATGGCTTGAAATAGATTTGGTTTAGATATTAGGAAGAAATTCCTCCCCAGGAGGGTGGGGATGCCCTGGGGAGGCCCTGGCACAGGGTGCCCAGAGAAGCTGGGGCTGCCCCTGGGTCCGTGGCAGGGTCCAAGGCAGATTGGATGGGGCTTTGGGCACCCTGGGCTAGTGAAGGGTGTCCCTGCCCACGGCAGGGGTGGCACTGGGGACTCTAGAGTCCTTTCCCATCCAAACTAGTCTGTGAAATGATTTTATAACTGCTGGTATCAGAGAGAAGAGTCTTGTCATTTTTTTTAATATACATTTTTATATATTAGTCTATATGTATTTTTCCCCTCCCTCTCCTTTTTCCTCTTTAAAGCCAACAAGGAGGCTAGTCACATTTAAATTCTGCTTCTGGCTTGCAGCACATCTGAATACAGAGAGGTCATGGCTTGATGCTACTTCTTTTGATGATGGAGGAGAATTTTATATCAAACTCATCCAAGTTTTAATCAAACATCTGGGGCTCCAAGTACATTAGCTTATATTTCTAGGCACACAAATACACTGTTGGTATCATTTACTGTTCTGAGAGGCATTTAATACAGCAAGAACAAGAAGCACAAATCACAGTACAAGAACCCAGCTTACAAGTTGGGGTTTAGGGCACAAAACCTCCCCAACAGCCTCAATCCTACACAGGGTCACACGGAGCAAGTGTTAGCCCTAAAGGCTAGCAAAACTCTCCTGTCCACTTCGTGCTCCTTCCTGTAAGGGAAGCTGTCCAGCCCTTGGGGACTTCAATAGAAGGCTACACTTCAGCTGAGCATTTAGTTTAAGGCTGGAATTCAGAGCACTCTAATGAAGACTAGTTAATCTTACAGGTTATGTTACTAGCCCTAAAAGGTTGAAACACCACATCTTCTCTTCAGACTTTCATTTTCTTCCCTACTGCTTATGACCCCTCTTGTTGTTAATATTATCTGCCATTGTATTTAGAAACAATGATTCAGCCTTCCTTCCACCAACCAGAACACAAGCCCCAGGATTCATGTCCTCAAGCCCAAGTTTCAAAGTCTTCACAGCAGATGTACAGACATGTAGACAAACAGGACCTTGACCTTTTATTGTACTGCCCTAATCCAGCACCAAGTGTGAAGGCTACGCCAAAGCCACAGGTGCAGACATGACATCCACCACTCCAAGTTCCTCCCTCAGAGAACTTAAGGGTAGAGTCCTTTATCCTCCAAAATGTCCTTGGAAGAGGCATGCATGACCTTTCCTAGGAGAAAGTGTTGAAGAACCACCAGATAGAGGTAGTGGCATAGAGCCTTTCTCAGGGTAGAACAAGCAGGTCTGGGATTTGATCTAGGACAACACAATCATCTGTTCCAGCTCATCCTTTGCTATTTGAAATGGATGAGAAAAGAAAAGATAGTGATACTATGAGCCCTGTGAGATAGGGCGCATCTCAAATCCCCACGACAGAACACACATCACATGTTGTTTCCAGCACTGTAATTACCTGATAAAGCAATGAACCATAACCATGAGATGCCATAAAACATTAACACTTCCCACCAAAGCAACTTGAACCACAGCCAGATATCAGTCAGTAAGTGTATGATACTTTGGGGAAAAAAGTAATAATAAAGTCCGGAGAGTAATTACCTGTTATTTCTGAGAACCTCAAGGTTTACCATGAGAGATTGAGTTGGCTTTGCACAGCTTTGCTGAGAAACTCTGTGCTTCTTTCTCACCACATGTTAGCAAACAGTGAGCACTTAATAACTATACAAAGGTGGGGGGCCCTCTGGCGACGTTTGCCTCCACCTCACACTGAGACCCCTCTAACTGAAACACAACCAAATTACTACAAATTCACCCCCAAAATAAAAAGCTAGCAGTAGTAAAGAAGCCCAGGCATAGAGGATCCCTGTGCATCAATTACCTTCAATAAATAGTGGGAAGTTGTTAATGGGACAAGAGTAAAAATTGCAACAGAGAGCTCTTCATAACTGAGTAAGGCTACCCTAGAAAATGCCACTTTCATTAAATTCACATCCAAGGAAGCTTCCAGGCATCAGCAATATACTCCTCAAGGAAGATCGATTGAGCTAACACGTTGACAATGGCCAGGCACTGCAACAACTTCCACACCTGTCTTGTCTACAGAGCAGCACAGCTCAAAGCAGAGCTTCACTGCGGGTGCTGGCGTGGGCTCAGAGGAACAGACTCGATGCAGTCGGCGTGGAGCACCTCATTGTTTAAAAGACTGAGCTGGAACAGCTCCCAGATTATACATCTGCCCCTGTAATTCACGTCTGGTGTAACGAGGCTGACACAGGAGGTGTTGGGAACGAGCACATTTAGTCACAGTGGGCACGTTGCTGTCTGCTGGTGGAACATCCAGGGGTGAACCATTCCCAGAACTAGTTATCAGAACAACTAGCAAACCAGAGGGAAATACCCACAGGTCAGGATTATTTATTTTTTTTTAATCTTCAATTTTGAATGTGCTAATATTAACATAGTTGTAAATAGACATTTCCCTCTGTGCCTTCCGCAGGTAGCAAACAAAAAGGGTGACATTGAGCCTTATTTACCAGTGAGACCACCTTCAATCCTCCTCTGTATTCTCCTTTTATCTCAGTTTCCTCCCTCACTTTCATATCTACCCTCTACTTTGTCATCACAACAACATGCTAATGTGTAAGTAGCCCACCATTAAGAGTTTTCACAAGCACCACTCTGTACGATCTAAAAAACCCCAATGAAAGCAACATTGCCCCCCAAAACCCACAAACCATCTCCACACACAAAAGAGCAAGGTAAGGGACTTCAGAAGTAGTCAACCAATACACCTCCAATCTCAAGGCAGAAATAACTATACAACTATACCTGTACCCACTAATGTAGCTTCCTTATAACCCATACTGACTAAAATAAATCTCGATTTTAACTTCCTTTCTTATTTTTCATTTCTTTGGTACTAGTAATTATCAATCTGATAGTCTCTGGTTATTTTAAAGTGGTTCCTGTACCAGAATACCAATCTACCCTACACATCTAGGGCCAGCAAGGCAGTGTGACTACAGCACACTGGAAGGCAGAACTGCAAAACAAGACTAAAACATTTTGAGCTATAAATTTCACACTTGCATTTTATATTTCACACATGGAGATATCACTTAATTGTCAATAGACTAACAACAATTCTCATCGAGGGCCTAACCCATAGCTCTTCAGAGACAAAGAGACCGTTCTATTGCCTTCAAATGGCCTTGGATCACACCCAAAAGGAAAAGAACACACCCCCCTCCAAAATAAATTACAATTTGTCTCATTAACTTCTCCAAATGTGTTTTGAACCACTTCCAGAAAAATAAATGAAGGCTAAAAAAAACCTGTTCAAGCACTCCAAGAATGCAACTGAAGAAAAAAAAAGAAAAACCCAAACAAAACAGTAGTGCTCAGCCTACTTTCAGTGATAAGAGATAAAATATAATCAGTATTGCAAGCGACCACCAAAATCAGGGAAAACAAAGTCTGCCATAAGGCTTCCCCTCGATCTTCACAAGTGTCATCATTCAGCCTCTCCTTGCCACTCAGTTGTGGCACATGCAAAGCATTCACCCAGCATTCACCCAGTCCTTGTCAGAAATAGCCTCACCTCCCCCATCTGCACTCTCAAATAAAAAACCCAAGAAAGCCCCACACAGCTGACAAAGCAGTTACATCAGCAGACACAAATTCTGATTTAAGTGACCATATTTCTTTCCCTAGAAGCCTTTGTGGTACTAAACATGTGGACTCACATCAAGTTTTGCTGTACTCATGCATATCTATTAAAACATATATTAAAACATACATAAAAATACCCCAAACTAAAACCATAATAAGTTCCCAAATACAGGTGTTTCGAATTGGAGGGAGCCTAAATATTTTTAAGAATCCTACCTTGAGTTTTAGAAACCATCATCTGGGGTGCAGCAAAAGCTCTGAGCAGCTTATGTACTCTGACTGTGATTTTCACTTCATCATATGCCTCTAATTGGTTAATTTGGACCTGCCTACCAAAGCAATAAAATTAATGCCACTGTCCTGGATGTTTCTCATTCACTGCTGAAATAAAAGCCACTGCTGGGTGGTGATTATGAAGCATGATTGCCCTTGTAATGCTAATATCTGCTTTCCTTAATTTACAACTCTCCCACCAAATAAAACCAAGGAAGAGATATAAAACTCATTACCATTACAAAATTAAAATTATTAAAATGATCTGCAGTATCATCCTTCTGGATTTTGCATCAAACAAAGCTTTGTTCTACAGCATTTTCCCTCTTTGAGAAACAGATTGCTGCCAACCCCACGTCACAGCTCACCAGGAGTGAAGTTCAGAGCAAATATCCATCTTCATTTTCAATTTAAATAGTTCAGATAGAAAATCAAGTTGTGTGATTTTGAGGGGTGGGGAAAGGGGACACGTGGCACCCAAATACAACCAAAGCCCATGCATTCTTTGTTTTCTATGCTGTGGAGAGCCTGCGACCTTAAAAATATCGCAGAGCAAGAGTGTGGAGTGGGAAACACAACTATTTATAAGTACATAATGATTGCAGGAACAGGGAGGTGATTGTCCCTCTCTAATCTGCCCTCATGAGGCCCCAGCTGGAGTCCTGTGTCTGGATCTGGGGCCCCAATATAAGAAAGATGTAGAACAGTTGGAGAGGGTTCAGAGGAGCCATGAAGATGCTCAGAGGGCTGGAGCAGATTCCCCTACGAAGAGAGGCTGAGGGAGCTGGGCTGGTTCAGCCTGGAGAAGAGAAGGCTGTGGGGGGACCTCATTGCAGCCTTCCAGTCCCTGAAGGGAGCAGAGAAAGAGGAGGGGAATCAGCTTGTTAAAAGGGTAGACAATGGCAGGACAAAGCGGGATGGATTAAAGCTAAAGGAAGGAAGGTTTAATTCGGACATAAGAGGGAAGTTTTTTTACAGAGAGAGTGGTGAGGGGCTGGAACAGGCTGTCCAGAACGGTGGCGGGTGCCCCGTCCCTGGGGTTGTTCAAGGCCAGGTTGGATGGGGCCCTGGGCAACCTTGTGTAGCTCCAGGCCTGGAGGTTGGTGTCCCTGCCTGTGGCAGGGGGGTTGGAGCTCTGTGATCCTAGGGTCCCTTCCAACCCAGACCAGTCGGTGATTCTATGACTGCCTGTAACTTGCACTCTGTCAACACAAACCAGGATCCCATAGTAAGACAGACAGCTCAGTTCGGTCACACATCCTAAGGTGAGATCCCTGCATTTTCCACAGTATCGGTTTGGATAATTCATTCCATCTAGATAAGATTTGCAGCATATTTTGAGTTTCCCCAAGAGATTTTTTCTTTCTCTGCATATAAACAGTTTGTAGCCCCAAAATAGACATTAACCACTGCATACAAAGTGCCAAATTCAAGCAGCCAGATTCACCCAGAGTTGATCAGTTATGAAGTGTTTTGACAGAAAATTAAGCCAAAGTATTTTGTACTTCCACTTCTTCAGAACTTATTCCAATGTCTATCACCCAGGAAAACAGACTTTTGTGTTTCACTCTACACATTCTTCTACAGTAAACAAATAAAATAAACATTAATAATAATAAAAAATTCTTATTTCTTGATTAAATCAGCAGTAAAAGTCCAATCCTAAACATATTTTGGAGGTAAACTTAACACAGGTCAGTTGGTCTTGTGGGGGCTAGAGGCCAGAGACACAACTGGATGTCTTTCCAACTAACAGATTAAACTCCTGTTCAGATCCTCCTCACCAATTCAGATTTCTCTGCTAAGAACTCACTGCAGAATCATGCCTAAAGGAGTTTTTAAACACAGCAAGCCACAGAAAGACTTCAAAACATCCCACTGACTTTTCCTCTTCCATTGAAGCCATATTAAAACTGTCTATTTAAGCAGGAAGAGAAAATGGTGATATTCTAACTACCAGAAATCATCTATAAAACAGAAAGAAGGAAAAAAACCCCAAAGTACACTATGCAACTTGTCATTTTTCTTGATGCTAATGAGAGTTTATGGCAAGAATGAATCATATAGGAGAGACGCTGCATATGACATTCCCCACTGAAAACTGTGACTACATTCCCTGGGTGTATTTCAGGGTTATCTTTAAAATATTTACTAAGAAAAGGCTGCAGAACTAGCTGAAGGTTGCTCTGAAGCTAAGTTACATTTGGCAGCAGATAACTATTTGAGAGGGATTAGTGAGGAATCCAGGTGAGGGAGAGATGCTATAATATCTTCCTTCTTACCTGCTTCCAAAATAGAACTTACAGATCCCCTCCTGAGGATCTGCAAATCCTTCAATGCCATCACACTGACTTTGGCCCAATATTCATGAGTCTCTCCATGGTGACCCCACAACCACCATACCTAATTTGCAGTTTGAAGGTGGGTAGGGGAAACAAAACAAAAACACCCAAGCACACCCCACCAAAACCAAGTAGATTCACCTTTAAAATACTGGAAATATTTGCATGGGTGTGATTTAACAAAAGCACTTGTTAAAATCTCAATCAGAAGCACCCAGGCCTGTGATCCTCACATAGCTGTCTGCGCAGCAGAGTGACTCAGAGCCCCAGCACCAGGTGAAAGCCCAGGTGGAACCCATAAATCACAATAGGGGAGAGGTTGGGAAACCTGAAGCAAACACGTTTTACATTTGTCCAGTTGTAATTGCTGCTGATCCATTTAGTACACAGCTCAATTGCTCTGTAAGCCAACAAGAAATACAACACAAGAAGAAAAACACACTTTCAAAAAGTATAGCACAGAAGGCTCCAGAGAAGGATTTCATCCATTTCAGCTTCTGATTACTCCTTTTTTATCCTCCTTGTTCCTTACATGGAGTTTGGCCACAGCCTGAAGTCTATAAATTAAACATTCATATCCATGATAGCTGCACAATAATAATAATTATTTATTTTTTCCAGCATGTTTCATCTTGAAAGGCCCCCTGAAGAGCAGCCAGCTGTCCTAGAGGAAGGCACGCAGAGCGCAGCGTGCCGCTGAACAAAGCGCCTGCAAGACAAAACGCCAGCAAGACCTGGTGCCTCGGCAGCTTTCGTCTCCATTTCAGACATCTTATACCTGGTCTCTTTTTACTACCCCCCAAAAATGGGCCAGTAAAGCCTGAAAGAGTTTGCTGCTGGGAAAGGATAATGGGTTAAATTAACCCTGAGAATACAAAACCCTCGTGCATCTTTTAGTTCCCTTGTTCATAAGGATGTTTTCCTGATGATCTCTAAAGCCCCAGTAAGCCTGATTAACTTGCTCTTCTCCTCCAAGGAAGGATGTAAGAACTCCAGAATAACATCACAAAATTTATGAAGTTTTTATGTTTTTGGCCAGCAGCAAAGGCAAAAGATTAGGAAATGAGTTTGCCAGATATCAACAAGCTCTCTAGTTTCTATGTGATGATCTTCCCTGAGAAATCTAGATTGTTGGCTGGAAGAGAGAAGCAATAACATTTCCTTGGTTAATAAATGGGTTTTGAAACCACAATATGTAACAGAACCTCAGTAATTAAGATACAACTGCAGTGGAGAAGCATGGACCCACTGGACAGTGTGCAACTACTCCAGCTAGATTGTCACTACCCTTTCACATGGTTTTTAATTTATCCAGTGATTCGGGCTACAAGAGAGAAGGGATGAGTTGGAGAAGAGAGAAACGCCTGGCAGTGCCTCCCTTCCAGCCACTGGTGAGGCTGAGCCTGAGGCAGAAGGTAGAGGGTGGAAGATACTTATCAGTTCTGTGAAACAGCTACAAGACAATTTGAAAAACACACACTTTTAAAATTTAGCTGTTCTTTAGGCACTCTGACGTTCAGCTTTTCCAGAAATCTCTCTCTCTCACTCCCCTTCCAGCATTCCCATGTCCTGGTTTTCCAAACCCAAAATGGAGTTAACATTTATTCCACCAGATGCCCATCACAAACTTATTTAAAGGGCTACTAGTCTGATATCCAGGACTTTTAGGTCAACAACATTATCAAGGCATCTCCAGTCTCCCCAACATGAAAATAGTTTCCAGGCATGTATTTCATGTGTTTGTGTCTCTGATTAAAGGGGCATCCATCAACTACATTTTAGGGCTTTGAGTCTTGGCAGCTATTCCAAGCCAAGTATTTTGTATATGCTACAAGGGAATCTCCTCTGCTATGTTAAAAAAGCTCAACAAAAATCCCCCAAAAAATTCAGTAAATACAAATGACAAAATAAAAAAGCAAAACTATGCAACCTGTAATGAACCATACCCCAGAGAATTTCTAACTGTTTCTCAGGAGTACTGGGTAAAATATCAGTATGGATCACGTCAGGATGAATTACTAGCACTTTTTATATGTATGTCACCTAATTCCAACATTTATCCAGTTTATGTTAAAGCTTCAGCTTTAATTTGATCATCCTCCTCATTTTCTCCTCATCCCAAACACTCTTGGGACTCTTTAAAAATAACACATGTATTCAAGCCCAATTCACATGAAAATACCACAGCTAAATCCAGGCCAACAGTAAATAACTATTGGCTTCTCCCCTCGGATGCTAGAACCGGATTTATAGAGCTGAAAAAAGTCCCAGGCTGCCTGTCCAATACCTACATTTTCCACTCATCAGTCCCTGTGGCAGCATTCCTTTCTAATGGGCTTTATTTTTGCCTGAATTTTGCACTAAAACGGCTCAATCTGGTGGTAGGATAATTTGTGCTTAATCAAGATCCCAAAGAACAGCATGTTAAATTAAAAAAAATTAATTCTTTTTTGCCAAAGACTGAAGAACAGATGACAGATGTTCTTGAAAACTTATATTGAAGATGACTACTGTTTTGAGCAAGGGAGAGACAAACTTAACAAATAATTTTGAAATTAGAGGGTAACATCCAATTCCTTTTCAGCAGGGGCAGTGTTACTGTTGCAGCAAAATGAGACACAGCAACAGGCTCTGGCGCAAGGTCTAAGTCTGGCTTAGTGGGGCTGGCCCCATGTTGCTTCAAACAAGAGGGGCTTTGTTTTGAAATTTAGCTTCTTCATACAGGTGAAGGCAAGAACATTCAAAAACATCCCATCTATAGGATTAATTCCATGCTATGGAAGTGTATTGGGTCCAGCAAGAGAATCCTTCGTCAATTTGGGCTTTTCTATGTTTGTTCTTGCCAAAGAACAAGGTATCCATCAGGATCATAGAATGGTCTGGGTTGGAAGGGACCCCAAGGATCATAGGGTTCCAAGCTCCCTGCCACATGTAGGGCCACCAACCTCCAGGCCTGGATCTACACAAGGTTGCCCAGGGCCCCAGGCAACCTGGCCTTTAACACCCCCAGGGATGGGGCACCCACCCCCTCTCCGTGCAGCCTGTTCCAGCCCCTCACCACTCCCCATTAGCATCCATACACCTCTCTGCAGACATGGTGATTTTCCATTTAACCTCTACAGTGGGGCACTTTCTATAGTCAAAGTGAGTTAAAGAGCTTGCATTTGATTTACCACCAAGCAGCTAAAAACCATTTGCTAAAGGCTGACAGATGTATGCAAGACCACAGCTTAGCAGAGAGGGACACCAAGCAGGATCTCTTGTGAATTTGTCCAATAGTTGCTTTCATTTTCTATCCAAATTGAAAAGTCTTACTGCAAATTTAACTATAAGGCTCCCTCTCCTCAAACTGACAGGTAGTGTCCTTTCTGCTTGTCAAAAAATCCAAGATAGGGAAGAAATTAAAAAAAGGCAGCAGCAAACTGGAGAGAGTTGGATGATGGACAAGGAGGTGCCCTTGGAGCCCAGCACCGAGTGGAGGCTGCAGCTGGAAATGCCGAGCTGAGCTGCTGAAAGCACAGAAGGGGGAGGAGAAGTGATAACCAGGGGTCAGCAGACCCAGATTTATCCACACTGAAAGAGGGGAACAACTTCTTTCTCTGCAACAGCTAGCAGTCAGACACAGGCTGACAGGAAAGACTGAATGGGGAACAGCAGCTAAGAACAGCTGTTTTACATTGCTAACATTACAATTTCATGTTGATGTCATAAATACTAATAAAAGCAATATTTGTTATATACACATTGGCCATTTTTCCAGGTTTTATGGTGGTATTTACTGTGCTGGGCCTAGGGGAATCTTCTAGCAGCTTCTTGCCAAAGTCATCCCTGCAGCCCCCATCCTCCCCAAACCATGCAAAATCACAACATTAATTATAATTTATCACTACCCCTCCGTATTGCTTGGAACAGTCCCTCAACAGATTATTCCAATTAGAGTAACTACAATAACACAAGATATTATAAAATATTTAGTACTGAAAGAGATGAGAACCAGTTGTGAGATGCCACACACCCACATGCCACATACATTGAAAACCTGAATTCTTTGGGCACATGTAAGTTACTCTGCAACTCCAGAACTTATTTAAAACAGTAACAGAAGCTAATTGTTGTATTTTACTTCACTATTACTGCGTAACATCTACAGAATACACTAGCAGCATAAATTTAAACCATAGCATAAATGTTCTGGAACTATGAGAAGTAAAAAGAACTCATTTTTCCCCAAATTGTCTCTTGTATCTGCTTGACACAAAAAAATCCTGCAATCACAGCAGAAAAATTAAGACTGGACACTGGGACAGGGATCCACTTGGCACAGGTCTCCCACTTGCTTGGCTGCCTCATCTCACAGTCGCCCTGTTCAAGAACGAGACTGCCTTACTTCTTTTTAAAAGGCTTTCCCCACACCTACATCCCTACCCAAATTGCAGTTTAGTTTTACTGACAGCAGCAGCTGTCTCTCTCCCAGCAGCGAGCCCAGGGAAAGCCGTAAGCGCGAGTCCCGTGCTTCACGTACCCAACTTTCACTTGGTTTCTTACCCTCATGGATCAAAAGCTTTAGACATGAAAAGCTTGTTAGCGATGCCCTGCTCACCAGCCAGTTTTCAGAGAGTTCAGCGTATGTCTAATCAAAAGATCATCCTTATAAGTCAGGCTTTCCTTTTTAATTGTAACATCTCGCTGGGCTTTTCTAATAAATATTTTAACTTCATTAAACAAGTTTCATAAAAGTATCACCTTGGGCCTTTTAAGCACTTCAGAATTTTAAAAGCAAGGCTGGCTTGGAGCTAGAGCTTACTTGTGTTTTATGCTGGCACTTCTCTGTGTTGACATTTGAGACTTCGCTCTGCCTTATCGCTCCTGGCTGCCTGCCCTGAGGAGCAGCCACGGAACAGCAGCAATTACTGTCTTTGTTTGAAGCAAAAGATACAGATGCAACGGATTGTCTGTGATTTGAAACGTTCCCGGGTAATTCAGGTGATTTAACTGTTAACTGGGACCCAAACTAAGCATCTCGTGAAGGTTCAGATACCATCGCAGTTGGGACATCCCAGCTGCGCCAGTGTCAGTCCAGATAGGTTTTTGGAAGGCTGCACTCTGCTGTATGGGATCAGGAACAACAATGGCATGAGATAACTCTTTCAAAGCCTTAGGAGACACAAAGTGTTTTCAAAAAGGTCACTGTGGATAAGTCCGATGATTTAATAAATCCCAAGTCTTGAACATCCTAAGGTGATGTTCGAGTCTAAAACTTGAGCATCGCTAAGGCTCTGTGCAGGGCAACAGAGCTCAGATAGCAGAACCACACAAAATAATCATTTCTAGTGCCAGGAGTTCCTGTAGACATCTCGACCTGAGGCTATGACAGCTGTAGCTGGAAAGACACACCTTGACACTGAGGAGTAAGGGGAAAACAGGACTCATCCCAGGTTTTCTTCCTGCCTTCAAACAAAACCATTAATCTTTTAAGCACTGTGGCTTTCTTTTCTAATAAAATACATTAAAATGCAAGATCTCAGGAAAAGGCATCAAACTCACTTTTATCTCCCTACCATTTGCAAACTGCTTGGAAATTGTCAGGTAAGTATTAATATCTTCTGCCTAGACACTTGGACATGTTAAATCTCCACCTTTTCTCTAAGTGCCTTTAAATTATAATCCATTACACAGCTCAGTCAGGCTGTTATATCTCCGGATTTTTGCAGTCTCTTGTCCTGGAATATTATCATCAAATAAGCACATTTAAAGACAAACTTGATAATACTATGACATCATAGTAAAGGTACCTAGCTAAAAAACAGCCAAGGGGGTTTCCCATCTTCTTGTGGCAAATCCCAGGAATATATAACCACTTCAGAGCACAGTTCCCAGACACACCACACAGATTTTAATAACTTGAGAACAAAACAAGATATTGAGGGGGGGCTTGGCAACATTATTTCTCCAATACAGAACTAAAGATCTCCCTGCAGTTATTATAAATATCCAGAACTGCTTTAAAGTACTGGAGCAACTGTTTTTCTCTATTTTGCTGCCATTTTAATATAATAGCAATAATCCCTACACCTACCAGAACTCACAATCACCCAATTTTGGGAACTGATTTTTCTAAGACATTACAACGAATGATCGAGCAAGCAAGCAGATATAACAAGCTCTTCAATGATCCCATCCATCAAACTTCCAGAAACACAAGTCACATATAAGCTAAAAAGAAATCAATTAAAAAAAAAAAACAAAACAAAACAAACCAACCCCTGCAATAGTTTATTTTTTACTATTGAATTTGTTTAGTAGGTTATAATCAGAAGTGGGGAGGAGGAAGGAAGAAGGAGGAAAGGGTTTTATTTTCCTGGTAAGTATTGGAATTCTGGATTCTCCCAGACTGCAGCTGTTAGATATGACACCGTATGTTCCCACAAGTCAGGGAGAACTTTTCACAGAAGTTGTGCAAGCAGGAGGGCATCAAGAGAAGATAACTGGTTCCAGCTATCAACCCCACCACAGACAGCACGGCTTAATACTTTTCCACATCAACATCCTCTGTGGCTTTAGCAGTGTAGTCATCACAGCTTAGACCCTGAAACACTTCCAAAAAGGAAAAAAAGAAAGAAGAAAAGATAGGAGGGGGTTGTGGTGTAAGTGTTGATGAGACCATTTCCTTCCATAAAGATTTGCTTTGGCAAGTACACTGGCCTGTCACTGAGGACTTTTTCCTTGCAGTGCCCACATCTAATCCATCTCAACAGAAATATCTTCAACTGGAGGATTTAACTCAAGGTCAGATATATTTCTTCAACATAAGAATTCTATGAGATAAAGAGCCATTTAAGAAGATTCATTTAATTATTTGGTATAAATGGCTTTGGCTAACCTTCGCTGTTCCAACATTCCCTCAACAGAATTTTTAGGTTTAATTCTAATTAAAAGAACAAGTTTCTATATGGAGGGATTAGCATTTCTTATCTGATGAAGTCTAAACCACAAACTGTACTGGCTTGTTTTGTTTAGTTACTAGTTGCTAGTCGTGCATCATGCATCTCAGCCATATGTTTTAAGTATTTGGAGACTCACACCACCTACAAGACTGACAGCAAAATCCGCCACAAAATTTGACATGAAAAGCAGCACGTCTAGGGCACAGAAAAGGAAGGTCATTGGTGGAAAAAACCTTAATAAAATAAACTGAAAAGTAAGTTTTAAGCAAATGTTGGAGCAGCACTGAAGATTTTTGCTGTCCCATCACTTTTTACATCCAGCAGCTTCATTTGAGCTACAATCCTTTGCTAGTATTTCAGCTAGAAAAGAGTTATAGAAGAGAATAGTTTCAGGCAGATTTCTTTATATCCTTTTATCTTATCAGTAGCAGGGATGCTCGTCCTACACTTCCTGCATCTCAAACTGCGCAGCGCAGTGAAGGGTGAAGCCTTCACTCAACGCCAGCTGCAGAGATGCACAGAAGCATCTGCTCTGTGCTCTTCACCAGCCTCAGAGAAGAATTCTTCTTCTGGAAAGGTTTTGGTGTGTAACTGACATCTCTTATTTACTGCAAATGCTTCTGGTAGTCCGCTAGTTTACTTAGGTTTTAATTGGTTTCTTCATTTCTTGGTGTACCTGTGGCCTGGAGGTTCGACAGGCAAGTCCCTCTGTCGTATTTACGCAGGAGTTAGTAACAACAGTGAGAAATTTACATTATACAGTGAAACAAAAGCCTTTGTGCTAACCACTCTGGTAAATAAATTGAGAACATATGCCCTTGTCTGAGCTTCAGATACAACTGTAATTTTCCTTGCAAACCCCTCACTTCAAAGCACACAGACTCTATATAAATTCCCAGCTGCCAGACGATGTGGCCGCACTTCCCAAAGAAGACAAAAGGGAAAAAGGAGGAGGAAAAAAAGAAAGAAAAACCCAAAAACAACTACAAGTGCTTAGCAATTATAATAAGAAGATGTGTCCTTAGTATTCCCAGCATGCAGCGATGCTGCCCGAGCAGCTGTTGTGTGAAAACTGACTCATGCTCCGAGAGCTCCCTCGGTCCAGCTGCAGACACTGACATGCAGAATGCATTATTGTGGTCCTAAGCAAAGAATTTTCTTTATAGACATAAAAATCAAACAATATGCTTAAATCACTCAGGTTAAGGTAGGAATTGGAAAGTACTCAGTTTCAAGATAGCTCTTGTCCTTCCATAGACAGTGATATCTAGGTTTAGTTTGTTTAGGTGGTATTTTTAAGCATGATGAAAAAAAAAAATAACAATCAGACCAGAAATTCAGTGCCAGCATAATAAATAGTCAACCAGCCTGGATCAGTTGTACATACCTTACTCAGTCTGGCAGGTTGATTACTACCTGAAGAGACACTTATTCTTTTTGATCAATGTAAAAATAATTAAAAGGTTTGATGGGCGAGTTCTGATGGTTTAACAGAGAATTTCTTTCAAGTTGATGAGATGTGCCCATCCACCACGGAACCTTCTCACCCACTGTCTCCAAGGGGATGCGCAAATTTTAACACCTGACCTCCCGTACACAAGAAGCAGAGGGGATGCTCTCTTCAGAGCACATATTGCCAGGGATCTGTTTGCAGGAAATGTGCTATTAAAGACTATTTTTTTTAATTCTGTATTTTATGTGATCCTATTATTTTTTTAAATCCTGCATTTTATAGTATCCTTTTCTTTCAACAAGGTGCATAAAAATAGTTACATTGTACATTAACCGAGCTATAAAAGAACCTGCTATCATTTCATTCGCTTTTATAACCTTCCTCCACACATAATATCACATTATAATGTAACCTGATTGCAGTGAAACTTGTAAGACAGCTGGGTGGTGTTCTCTGAGCAGGGCTCCCTCCCCACACTCACTCTCTCCCCAACAGCCCTGTCTTCCCTGGTTTCCCAAATACAGCAGATGTTCAACAGTCTCATCATGAAAATCACATTAACTGGAGTGAGAAATGTAGGAAAGGAATTTTTAAGTAAAGAAGATGCTCTGGGGGTTGGGGTCCAGGGTCTTCTTGTTTGTGTTGAGAGGAGTTTTTTGTGATTTATTTAACGATTATTTTGAATTGAGGTGTAATTCAAATTCGAATTTGAATTGGGGTGTAAAAGTCTGCATTTAATTCACCAGCACACCTGTAACTTGGTCCCTCAAAAGGCAAACAAACCAAGTCACACCATTAAATTAAGTCTTAATTGATTGACAAATTCAGGCTACCCAGTTTAGCAAACTGACCGTTCGGAGCTTGGGAATGAATGTATCTCCCACTCAGCGCTAATACGCAGCCTGACAGCACTGACACCTCAACAGCACAGAAAGAAGCTTCCTCACATTGTTTGCCGCCTGCAAAGTGAAGACTGGCAGATGTTCAGTCCTTCACTTGCCAGGAAAATTAGCACTTTCCCAACAGATATGCATACTGAGTGAAGCATCCTGTAGTCATTGACAAAATAGATCTCAGCATGGCAATGGACTGCTTGGAGACAGGAGCTCTTCAAACTCAATATGTCAAGAAAGTAGAGGCAAAGTTATTTGCAGCCACGCAATCAAGTCCTCAGAACTGTGTAATTACCATGACATCAAAGCTAACACAATTTACCATCCACCCATAGCAGCTTCACTGAGGCAAACTAATTTACAAAGCTTCAGTGGTATAAATGCCTTCTATCATCTTGGATTTAAGTATAAGAAATCTCAGACAAGAATGGTTTGCATCAGTTTCGTTGTACTTATCAATTTTATTTCTAATTCCTAGTTTAATATACTTGCGTTGGGATGAGGAAGACACACACGCAATGAATTTATCCAAGTTATAATGTGAAAATTTTGGGGAAAAAAAAAAAATCTGTTAAAGTTGGGATTTTTTTTTCCCCTTACCTGATCCCTACTAAACCATACGATCACTACCATAAGTCTCAAACCTACTAACACTGAATTACTATCCAGTGCTCTGTATTTTGCATTATTTCACTTCTAGGCCCTGACAAAGATCATTTTTTTTTCTATATAGAAAGCAAGCACTTCATATATGTGCACAGCCATCAAGTGCCAAATGCTTTAGTACCTACACCCATAAAGCAGCTAGAAAATCCACAGGTTCTGAACCCAAGATAGAAGAAGAAAATAATATTTACTTCTGACAGAACATTCTTATTCCCTGGTCAGTGCATCTCATGCAGAGGATGATGCCATCCATGCAGCCCAGACTCAAAACTCATCCAGCTGTAGTCAGTGTTCCTTCCAGCTAAAACCTTGTTTGCTGGGGAAACTTGTTGGATACCCACTGGATTGATCACACAGCGAGGGCAGTTTCTTGCTTTAACTTTTTGTCTTTGGAAATTATTAACACAGAGTTACATTTATTTCCCCCAGAACAAACTACCCTGAAATCACTGCAAGAGATCCAGCAGTTCTTCCGAGGGCTCCAGGTTTTCAAAGGATTAACTGACATCAGCACTTTTCTGTTTCCATTATGCAGCATTGAAGAGGAAGAGAGATATGAGCAAGATGCATTTGGGACTATATAACATGTCTTTGTTTCAGAAGGCCAATAACAAAAAATTGATTGCAAATCCCAAAGCCACCACAACCAGATATCGATATCCTCCACACCACTGAGATCTCTAAAGCAGAGGTGGTACTAGTTGCACTAGATGTTGGCACTCTTAGAATGGCATGGGTTGGAAGGGACCCCAAGGATCATAAAGCTCCAACCCCACCGCCACAGGCAGGGACACCAACCTCAGGCCTGGACCTACACAAGGTTGCCCAGGGCCCCATCCAACCTGGCCTTGAACACTTCCAGTGATAGGGCATCCACTACTTCTCTGGGCAGCCTGTTCCAGCCCCTCACCACTCTCTCTGTAAAGAACTTCCCCCCAATATCTAATCTAAACCTTCCTTCCTTTAATCCATTCCCCCTTGTCCTGCCATTGTCTAACCTTTCAAAAAGTTGAATCCCCTCCTGCTTATAAGCTCCCTTCAGGTACTGGAAGGCTGCAGTGAGGTCCCCCCACAGCCTTCTCTTCTCCAGGCTGATCAAGCCCAGCTCCCTCAGCCTCTCTTCGTAGGGGAGCTGCTCCAGCCCTCTAATCATCTTCATGGCTCCTCTGAACCCTCTCCAACAGTTCCACATATGTCTTGTACTGAGGGCCCCAGATCTGGACACAGGACTCCAGATGGTGCCTCACAAGGGCGACTGTCTCCAGGCCCTGACACTGGGTCCAGTTGAGATGGAGTTAATTTTCCCCTTTCCAGTGCTCATAGTGCTGTGTATCCAGACAGCAAGGTCTTGATAATACACCAGTGTTTTGGCTACTACCAAGTGGTGCTGGCACACATCATGTCTATCTCTCCAACATCCCCCCTCACCAGTTGGCTAGGGGTGGGCAAGATCTTGGGAGGGGACACAGCCAGGACAGCTGGCCCCAAGTGACCGGGCGCTATTCCATACCATATGATGCCTGCTCAGCAGTAAGACCAGAGAGAAAGAAGGAGGAAGGGGGCAGGACGGATTAATTATTTACTAAATTTGTCTTCTGGAGACACCACTACATGTACTGAAGCCCTGATATTGTCTGTTGTTGTGAAGCAGAAAATACACCTTTACTTTTTCCCTTGCTTCTGCACACCGCCTTTTGCTTTGATAAACTGCTTATACTTAACAGCAAGGAGGTTTCTCCTCATGGCAAAGTGGCTTGCTGGACACCAGCCTGGGTCAACCCACTACAGGAAGGAAATAAAAAGAGCACTGACCCACTTGGACTGGTATCACCAGCTTTTCTTTAGTAGGAACAAAAAAACATTTAAAAGTTGAATAGTTATGGGGTTTGTATTGTGTGAAATATTCAGCATAGGGATTTACATACCACTATTAAATCCAAGATGAGAGATGCAGCCAGTACATAGTGCAAGAACCTTCTGACTTTTTACTCCAGACCCTTTCCCATTGTATTTTCCAGTACCATAGTGAGGACAGCTGCTTCTCATGCTCAGAAGACAAAAATCATTGGATTTAGATGAGCCCAGATGGAAGTAGGGTCCTTCCTGGGCAGTTACATCATTACCAGTGACAGCTAGTGTTGTGCAGCAGCCCTTCATCATAGGGACTGCAGCTCCCTGTACTTCACACGCAGCGCTCAACCACTCACGTCATTCAAGGAGTAACTAAGCCCAAGTTCTCAGCCAAGACTGTCACTGTACAGTCCTCTAAAAAGTCCATTTCAGCAATAACAACCGGGAATGGTTCACCTAACTACAGAGACAGCATAAAAGGACAATTTGTTACTGTCACCCAGATCTGGTATTTCAAGTAATCCTGATAGGTAGTCTTATTAGTCACTATTTGATGTCATCTCCTACAATGCCACACAAAATCCATAATCACCTGAAACAGCATTTCCTTTTCTTACTTTTCTGTTCATAATTGTCAGGTATGAAATACAGCTCATGTTTGGCCAGTAAAGCATCAATACAGGGTTGCAGCTACATTTGTTTCTTCTATAAATAGCATTTCATAGCAGACTGGAAATGTTCAGAGTGGAATTTATACCACTTCAGCAATAAAATGAAAGTCATGCTGTAGAAATAGCATAAAAATACATATTTAATGACAAAATCTTGTAAATCCTAGCCTAGAAGTTTGTAGGAAGTCATCCCTTTTCTTGCAAAAACATTGAAGAGTGTATATCCTAGCCAATTTAGCACAGGTCATATGTTGGAATGATTTGGATTTGTAAAGTGTCTCAGCATTTTAGGGACTAAGTTAAAAAACTGAAGCCAAAAAAAAACGTGAACGTGATTATTCAGTAGATGCAGCTGGTCATTGCTGGAGAAGAGTGTTTGAGCAATACCATTCAGCAGGAAGTTCAAGCACAGGAGACTTACTAATACTGTGCTTGGTCTTTGGGTGAGCCAGCCCCTTGTGATCTGCGCCACAGCTGTGATGGACATGGACTCACAGAACCCTCTTTGGATGAAAGTCACTGCTCCCCTCTGCTGAGAGCCCTGATCATCCTTGTTCATCAACAGCCTCCCCTGTCAGACTTGGGCCAAATGCATTTAAAGATGGACATCTTGCTAGTCAGTCTTAAAGAGACTAACAGATCCTAATTTGTTAATCTTATTAGGAAAGCTTATGCACTTAATGAGACAAATCAAAGTCAGAGGCAGAGAGCAGGAAGAGGGGGGAAAAGAAGAAAATATTTTCCTTAAATCTTTATCACTCTTTCATGATTAAACATAATTAACCAAGCCATCAGGCCTGCACAGTGACCATGTGTCTGGTTCAGAAGGAAAAATAACACCATTAAAAAGGCTGCTTTGAATTGATATTTCCTAGTGTGGTATACAAAAGGAGCCTTTTTCAGCATGTCTCAGGTCACCAGCAAACCTGCCTCCATACAATTGAGGCACAGATGTAAGAAGAATATTGAGCTTTGGGGGATAATCAGATTTATGGGTTGTTGGGGTTTGTTGTTTTTTTTTTTTTCAATAAGTAGAGCATATTATTTTCAAGTGGTTAACTGAGAATAACTCTTGCAGAAGTACAATATAACAGTAATTATTCTGAAATCAATGGCACAAAAGGGTTCATTTTAAATCATATTATGATTGCTGGATTAAAGTAGTTATTATATAATCGGATAGCAATTACTCCACCTTAATAATTTCTGGGTTTCTAAGGGTGAAAGTGATAATACAAGCTACAGCAGGTGTCAAATTTTAGACTTTGTGAAATGAATATTCTAAAGGCTGGAAAGAAACAAACATATTAGCATATAAAAACCACAAGCATGGAAAATAGCTAAAAATATAAAAATACTTCAACCCTCCTGCCTCAAGCAGACATTCAGAAGCAGTTCACTCATGACAGAGGACTTTCAACATGTGGTTTAAAATAGCAGGAAAGCCAAAGCTTCTCATCATCCCTTCTCCGAACAAACTCAATGGCTTCTTGTATAATCAACTTGGTTGTCCATGACTTGGTCACCCTTTTACCAGAGCAACAAGAGAAGGCTGTAACAGCTCACAGATTTGCAGGACGCTGCAGATACATGCTCCAAGTGAAAACAAACAAGCAAAACCCCCCACCCTACACTTCAGCACACTTATTTTTGCTCCAACTCAAAGTTCTGCCAACTCATTTACTGCAAAGTCAGCCTCAACCACATTTTTCACCCTAGGTTTCTTTCCTCCTTATCTCATTTCTCTTTTATCACATCTCATTCAATGAGAAACGTTTTCCTGATCCTACAAAAACCCAGCTGAGAAGAGCTGAAAAGCATATGGGCAAGAAACAATCCTCCTAGCAACCTTCTCATACTCAAATGAGTATGATGGCTTTTACTTATTGCCAGCTCCTGAAGGAAATCCATGCTAAGAGAGCAAAGCAATGAGGTTATTCCGGAGATTCAAGAGCCCAACCCTGAGGACCTAAATACAGGCAGCCAGGGTCTTTTATTCTTACTTCCTCAGAGGAAAGATCTCATCCATGCCTCAGTGCACACCATCAGACCGCAGCAGGAAGGCAGGACGAAAGACACAACTTCCTTATTACTCTTTAAAATACAGTTCTCTTTGTGGAGGAATACACTGGTTTGTATTACAAACTAAATGTCAAGTTCAAATAAAGTACACTTAGCTCCTAAAAGGACAAATATTTGAGACGTGCCATCAAATACAAAGTCCATGTGGCAAGGTAAGTAGACACTGAGGTTCAATATACACAGAGATGAACGTGCAAAGTTTGTTGCAGTTAAAGGAAGGAAAAAAAGGAAAGTCTCTTGGAAAAAAAGAAAAGATACCCACATACCACGTGTAGATACACTAGATGTAGATTAGCACACTGATTTCTGCACAGCCCTATCAACATAGGGTGATGCTGAGGAAAAATAGACCTTGAAACACAATACAGGAGTAATGTAAGTATATGGATTTCTGTCACTGATTGTTTCTGTAAGATTGATTTTGTTCTGTGAGGATTTGTGGTAACTGAACGATTTCAAGTGCTTCACGAAGCCTAACCAGTTATGGCATGAAAGCCAGCAACACAGGGAAGATTTGATTAAAACCTAAAGATAAATGATATTTGGAAACATTACAATCATAGACATCAAAGTGTGAAAGAGGAATGTCACAAAGTCGGGGGGGGTGGGGGAAGAGTATTCTCAATGTGGATTTTCTTCTTAGGAATAAATACTCCACCATCCACAACTCCTACAGAACAAACCCAGCAATGCTGGTTAAGATGATGTGGGACAGCCTCAAGAGAACACACACATACACGTGGCAAAACTTCTAGCCAACTCAGAGAGAAAGCCACAGTGTCACAACCTTTCTGCTAACAGCATTCATTCCCACCAGTGCCAGAAGACAAGCTGACAGGAGCTGAGCAGAAGTGGTCCTACCAACCCTGCAGACACCAGACTGCAGGATTTTAGCATAAGCCCTGCAGCTACTAGCCCATCCCACCAGACACCTTCTCTTTGAGCTGTGGTCACAGGTCCTGTTAAGTAAGGAAGGTTCCTTCTCTCCATGGCATTCAGTAATCACCCTTGCACATGAGCAAGCACAGAAAAGGTAATCCCCAAGCCTGTGATTAATTTATGATCCACAGTGTGTGCCTTGCTTACACTAGCTTGCCTAATTAGAAGTGCTGTTATCGGCCACAAGGAGTTGGTTTTAGACTCTAGCAATGCCCAGGAGCCACAGCAGCGCTGTATATATGACGTCAAAGCTCAGCCCCAAAGCTGTGACTGTGTTGAAGAGGCACAGGATAAACTCTGCTGTCTGTTACCATCACTGCAAAAGACACCATGCTCAAAAGTATTTCCCAGTGTGTTTCAAGCAGCAAGATCCTTAAAGCACGTGTTGATGCTATGACACATCAAGGTGGCATAAATAAGCCCCTTATTGTAAAAGCATAGTATCAACCATTCAGGCCCTCCCATAAAACCTTTCATCTCATCTTTCTGCCATAAAAAACAGTTGACTTGTAACATAGGCTACCCAACTCCTCCTTTAACCAGCATCATGATGATTTTACACTTCCTGAAGCACTGCAAACATATCACATAGATCTCTTTGGAGCAAGCTGGGAAGCAAACTTTCCTCAAGGAAAGCAATATAATAATATGTATAGTTATTGGACTACTTGGAAGAGTAAGTTAAGGATGGTATAGGAATATCCACTCTACTAAACTTTTCTCCAGGAAAAAGGATCCTAATGACCACAAGCAGCAAGGCGCATCAACTCTTTATTGTTGGTGATTTTTGAAACACTACGCTGAAAGCCTTACGTGAATATTCATACATCCCTTAAGGAAGTCAAATACTGAATATAATGTTCTTTGGCTAGACAGAGAAGTAAAATATTCAAATAGTTAATATTGCAGGGTTTTGTCCTCTTTATACATCTTACTTAGAAACTCCAAAAGGAGTGCTGCTGCCCCACTAACGAAGTTACGACTCCCACGTTAACCCAGGTCTCATCTCAACAATTGTGCTGACTCCTCTGTCATGCCCTGTGATAAACACTTGCTAGTCACAGCAAGAAAAGTTATTAGGAAGAGAAAGAGATGTCGGGTGACTCCCATCCACGGGCAATTTTAAAACCAAAAAACCCACAAGCTCGAGAAATTGGCAGCTGGCACTTCGGGCTGTCAGCTGCCAACGAACAGCATTGTTTTAATTGTTGGAAATGATTGATTATGCAGCTGAGCTACTGAGGTAGCTGAACAATTTCACGACAACACAAACAATGGTAGTGTCACTCATTCTCCTCCAGATACGTGATCAGATGGAGGGAACAGTACTGTTTTGCCATGCTAAATTACAGCATCTAGGAGAACAGCTACGATTATTTTCCCTGTCACTAAAGTTCAGTGTCTGTTGTTGCATGTATGTGGCCACCTGTTGTCTGAACCACTGTGTATCATCAGTTCAGGGAAAAAAAAATATATATGTTTTATATAAGAGGTAGATAAATATATACACACACCCTCACACAAATTCTTTGTTCCTCATGTCTCATACCTCTCCTCTTTCCACAAGACTCTGCAGAACACTCAATATGCTCAAGACAGTGCTGATTAGGAAGGTGGGTCTTGCCTGAATGACATACAGAGCAATTTTAATAATAAAATAACCTGGATGTGTTACATCTCCCCCATAGAATTACCCTGTCCAGATCAATAAGAATTTGGAGGATCTGTTAAGTGTAAGAAAAGCAAGCTGAACGTCTTCATAGAATCATAGAACAGTCTGGGTTGAAAGGGACCCCAAGGACCATAGAGCACCAAGCCCTCTGCCACAGGCAGGGACACCAGCCTTCTGGCCTGGAGCTACACAAGGTTGCCCAGGGCCCCATCCAACCTGGCCTTGAACACCCCCAGGGATGGGGCACCCACCCCCTCTCTGGGCAGCCTGTTCCAGCCCCTCACCACTCTCTCTGTAAAAAACCTTCCCCTAATACTCAATTTAAACCTTCCTTCCTTTAGCTTTACTCCATCCCCCTTGTCCTGCCATTGTCTACCCTTTTAACAAGCTGATTCCCCTCCTGACCCAGATATTTGCTGGGCAAGCAATACGGCCAGTCGTATGCAGTCCAGGCAATTTCTGCAGCATATGGAAGACAACTTCCTGATACAGATGGTGCAGGAACCTACGAGGAGAGGGCGGGTGCTGGACCTTGTTTTCACTAACAAGGATGGGCTCGTTAGGGAGGTGAAGGTCGGGGGCAGCTTAGGACAAAGTGACCATGAAATGATCGAGTTCAAGATCCTGAGTGGAAGAGGCAAGCCAAAAAGTAGGACAGCTACCCTGAATTTTGGAAGAGCTAACTTTGATCTCCTCCGAAATCAAATAGGGGCTATCCCTTGGGCTGCTCTGTTTGAAGGAATGGGAGCCTGCGAGAGCTGGCTAACATTCAAACAGCCCTTCTTCCAAGCACAGTATAGGTGCATCCCTTTGAGTAAGAAATCGGGAAGGAGAGGTAGAAGACCTGCGTGGATAAGCAGGGAGCTTTTAAGTAAACTCAAAGGGAAGCAGAAGACCTATAAACTGTGGAAACAGGGTCTGGGATCATGGGATGAATATAAGGATGTTGCCAGGGCCTGCAGGGATGCAACTAGGAGGGCTAAAGCCTGCTTAGAAATTAAGCTGGCAAGGGACATAAAAGATAATAAAAAGAGTTTTTTCAGGTATGTGAATAGTAAAAGGATAACCAGGGATAATGTAGGTCCCTTGCTAAATGAGGCGGGTATCTTAGTAACGGGAGATGATGAGAAGGTGGAGATACTGAATGCCTTCTTTGCCTCGGTCTTTACTCCGAAGGCTTCTCGGGACCCACAGATACTAGACGAAAGTAGCAGTGGTTGGGGAATGAACGGCTCACCTCTAGTTGAGGTAGGGGTAGTCCAGGAGCGACTCAAAGGATTGGATGCACACAAATCCATGGGTCCAGATGGGATACACCCACGTGTGCTGAGAGAACTGGCGGAGGTGATTGCGGAGCCACTCTCTATCATCTTCAATAGGTCCTGGACTACAGGAGAAGTGCCTGAAGATTGGAGAATAGCCAATGTGACTCCAGTCTTTAAAAAAGGCAAGAAGGAGGATCCCAGTAACTACAGGCCAGTCAGCCTCACTTCTGTCCCTGGAAAGGTGATGGAACAGTTTGTTTTGGATGCCATCTCCAAACAACTGGAAGAGAAGAAGGTTATGAGGAGTAGTCAGCATGGATTCACCAAGGGGAAATCGTGTTCGACCAATCTCATAGCCTTCTATGATGTCATCACCAACTGGGTGGACGGAGGGAGAGCAGTGGATGTCGTCTACCTTGACTTTAGCAAAGCTTTCGACACTGTCTCCCACGACATCCTGATAGAGAAGCTGAGGGAACAAGGGTTAGATGAGTGGACAGTGAGGTGGGTCGAGAACTGGCTGTCGGACCGGGCTCAGAGGGTTGTGATCAGTGGAGTAGAATCTGAATGGAGGCCTGTGACTAGCGGTGTTCCCCAGGGCTCGGTGTTGGGTCCAGTCCTGTTTAATATCTTCATTGACGATCTTGATGAGGGTATAGCATCCACCCTCAGCAAGTACGCCGATGATACAAAGCTGGGAGGATTGGCTGACACGCAGGAACACTGCGCTGCCATCCAGCGAGACCTTGACAGGCTGGAGAGCTGGGCTGGGAGAAACCAGATGAGGTTCAACAAGAGCAAGTGTAAAGTCTTGCACCTGGGGAGGAACAACCGACTGTATCAGTACAGGCTGGGGGATGACCTGCTGGAAAGGAGCTCTGTGGAGAAGGACCTGGGGGTCCTGGTTGATGACAGGTTGGCTATGAGCCAGCAGTGCGCACTGGTGGCGAAGAGAGCCAATGGGGTCCTGGGATGCATCAGGAAGAGTATGTCCAGCAGGTCGAAGGAAGTGATCCTCCCCCTCTACTCTGCGTTGGTCAGGCCCCACCTGGAGTACTGTGTCCAGTTCTGGGCTCCATGGTATAAAAAAGACAGGGATCTCCTGGAGAGAGTCCAGAGAAGGGCCACGAAGATGATTAAGGGCCTGGAACATCTCCCATATGAGGAAAGGCTGAGTAAGCTGGGTCTGTTCAGCCTGGAGAAAAGAAGGCTTAGGGGAGACCTAATTAGTGTTTATAAATATCTTAGACTTGGGACGCAGGGGGATTTGGCCAGCCCCTTTTCAGTGGTCTGTGGGGACAGGACTAGGGGCAATGGCTGTAAGCTGGAGCATAGGAAGTTCCGCACCAACATGCGGAAGAACTTTTTCACAGTGAGGGTGACGGAGCAGTGGAATAGGCTGCCCAGGGAGGTGGTTGAGTCTCCTTCTCTGGAGATATTCAAGTCTCGTCTGGATGCCTATCTGTGTAATATGAGATAGGGAGCCTGCTTTGGCAGGGGGGTTGGACCCGATGATCTCTTGAGGTCCCTTCCAACCCCTAAGATTCTGTGATTCTGTGATTCTGTGATTCTGTTTTTCTGCTCCCTTCAGGGACTGGAAAGCTGCAATGAGGTCCCCCCGCAGCCTTCTCTTCTCCAAGCTGAACCAGCCCAGCTCCCTCAGCCTCTCTTCATAGGGGAGGTGCTCCAGCCCTCTCTAATCATCTTTGTGGCCTCCTCTGAACCCTCTCCAACAGTTCTACATCTCTCAGTCACACTAAGCACTGACTACGACTGATTTTATTTCCTTTCCAGAGAAGTTAACTGCAAGTTCAGCAGGAGTGAGCGCTAATCCAAGAATCCTGTTTTTTCAGGGTTTCTTGAGGGGTCCATCCCCAGAGGATTTGAGAAGCAGGGGGGAGACATGTTTCTGCATCCCAGTGAACTTCAGCTCAACAGCCCAGACTTAAAAAAATACCTAACAGACTTACAAAGCACAAACTTCAAACTGCCAAATACACAGACCAGCAAGGGATGGGAGGGAAGGAAGCAAAGGGGGAGGAAAAAACAAAGAGAGAAAAGGCAACACTGGCAACAGGCTCTTACACAAGTCCCAGTGCTAGAGAACTGATTCTGGAGGAGCTTCAGGTTCATCAACCAAACCTGACTGAGAGAGGCAAACTGCTGCTTTGTTGTAGGGGTTTTCCAGCTGCTACGTTGTTTATAATTAGCAATTTTTTCATGCATCAGAACAAGGGCCTAATCCTTCAGGCTGTAAACACCAGCTGACAGATCAAGAGGAGTCAGTGCGCTATGGGAAATACCTGTGAAAGATACTGCATGCCTGTCCAATCTTTCCCTCTTCAAAATCTCCCTTTACTGGAAACGCAGCTAGGGCACATACAATTTTCCCGGTAACACCAGATGGTCCACTCCAACTTAAGCCAATAACAGCAAGTATTTCTCTAAACATCACAGAGCAGAAGTTTGGCACTGTGATATCCAGCCAGAAAAACTCCCCTGGGCTCAGCCGCTGTAGACCAAGCTGAACTTCTGCTTTGGAGCTTACAAAGTTATAAGGCTGGTCAACCAGTACTTACAGTTGGCCTTAAGTAGTCTTGTTTGACTACTTTTGGGACCTAAAGAAAGGAATTTGTACTAGGAATAAGTCAGTTCTTCTAGTTTGCATTAGATGTAAGATAGCTGAAAGGTCCCAGTTGGGGAATAGGTGTAAGGATCAGCAAAGAAGGAAAAAAAAACACAACAGTGGTCTTACCACTAAAGGGTGTTTCTTGTGGGAAAGGGGTCAGCAAAAGATAGCTGCCTGTCTTTCTGTGTCCACACAGGTTTCTTCCATATCACGTGTTCTGCTTGGGTGGGTTTTTTTTTTCTCATTTAACCTTTGTTGTCCCATCACAATTTCAAATAACAACAGCACACTGCACTGCTCTGCCCTAGACTCTCGCTCACAGGTAATGCGTTTTACTGCCACACAGGTGACCCCATTCCCAGGTGATTAACAGCCAGAATCAGTCAGACAGTAAATTGCAGAAGACTTTACCATAGCAGGATTTTGAGCTCAAGACCAGGATGAAAACAGAGGCAGCTAAAATCCATAGAAGTAAAGGTCTGAGAGAGACCTTAGACCTTACAAGCCCCAGTGACATCAGTCAGCCAGACACATCCTCCTTCTGAAGGTCCCTTCCTACACTTCCCTTCAAACAAAGAAAGGCAAACTTTGGTAGGAAGCCAGTCCCAGGCTCCAGGCACAACTTGGAAATCTCCTTCCTACAGGACTGCTTCCCAAAGCAAAGGGAAAAGTGAACAGCCAGGTCCCACCACGACAGCAGGACAAGGCACAGCCTGTACCCACTCATAGACCCAGGAGGCTACTAGGTCTTTTATCAACAGACCTGGCTCCCAGGCATAAATACAGTCACTGCATCCAAACTGGTCTTAGCAACCACAGGCAAATCATCACTCCTGCAGCAACTGAAATGCAGTGACTCCCCAGGGGAAAGTGGCAAACCCAGCCTTGAGCTCTAATTCAGAAAGAGGTTTCATAGAATCATCAGGGTTGGAAAAAACCTTCACAACCAAGCCCAACCATCAGCCCTACACCACCATAACCACTAAAGTATCTCCCAGAGCATTTAATCTACCCACTTTTTGAATACCCCCAGGAACAGCAACTCCACCACCTTCTTGGGCAGGTTTGATATAGCTCAAACACCTTACCTTGAAAACAACTGCTCCATTCTCAGAAAGACCCCAGTCCTCTACAATGTTCATTCCACAATCTCCACACCAACAACTCATATGCACACTTGATCTTTCACTACTCTGCCCTTCCTTTTCTGACCAATCTTCTTCCCAGAGCACCCTCCCTCTTCCCAAGGTGCACCTGTTGCTGGTCTGCAACATGGTCACAGCTGAGGAAGATAATGGAGATGGGTGTCTCCAAGGGCAGCAGACATGCACTTGCCAGCAGGTCTCTGCAAAGCACAGAGAGCAAGCACTACCACACCCCTCCTGAGGCTCTACAGGGTGTTGTTAAAAAGAAATAGTTTGATTGTCTTTCTATAACAGTAAACAGTTCATTGTATCCTCCTGGGTTTGCTCAGGAGCTTAACTTCTCTCCATGCAATTGAGGTTAGTAAAGGCTTGTTAAGTAGGTGTTACATCTCCATCATAAAACCGGACAGCACAGAGATAGACACCTCTATTTCCCACCCCTATTTTTCAATGCTTCCCCTTGTCAAACATTTGGCCCAATCTTTAGATCTTAATGCCTCAAGTCATTCACATAATGAGTAAAGGATGCTTGGAAAGTGGTAGAACTGAAAACAAGAAGCCATTTCTGAAAGTGCAGTTGAGTGTGACTAGTCAAAGGTCTCACAGTGCATCAGGAGAAAAAGAGCACATGTCATCTCAAATCCCAGCCCTCTGCTATCACACTTAAGCTGTACCTCATTGCTCATGGATCTCTGACAGGTAAGTGGGTTACCCCAAAGAACATGGTTTAATCCCAAATGTGGTTAAACGCTGTATCTTTACCTAGAGTAATGGCATGCATGCCTATTGCTGACAAGGTAAAATGACCTCGCTACCTTCCTCTAGCTGATTCCAACTTCATCAGAGTTTTGGTAAAGATCATTAGCATTTTTTATTCTGCTATCACATTGTACACTTATTTCTTCATGGCATGTAAATAGGCTATTGACAGAGTCTGAGGATTTATCAAGCAAACACAGCCAAGTTCAAAATCTATAGATTAAAGCCAACTTAGTCTATTAAAGAATCTATCTCAATAGAAGGTAAAACGCTTCTCATCTGAAGCGTTCATGGTTTAATTGAGCAAAAGTATATTCCATTCTTTCTTGATTTGGCCAATTTTAGCACTCTGCCTTCAATTCACACACAGTTTTTGAGAGCAGTCAACCACAGCTCTGATTAGTAGAGCCATCTAAAAATACTCACTGAAAGGATTTGACACATTATAATAGGCTGTGAGGTTTTCACATTCAGGTCAATAAAGAATATGATCATCACCAAGGAGCGACATAGGGGGCTATTACTAAGATGAAAAACTTCAGCTGTAGCGATCAGCTCTGCCTCAGCAATGAGACTGAATGTTACAAAGAGAAAGTATCGGCAGCTTTACAGCCATAGAATAGAATCACAGAATCACAGAGGTTGGAAGGGACCTCAAGAGATCACTGGGTCCACACACCTCCCCCCCCCCCCCCCCCGCCAAAGCAGCTCCCCAGCTCATATTGCACAGATAGGCGTCCAGACAGGTCTTGAGTATCTCCAGAGATGAAGCCTCCACAACCTCTCTGGCCAGCCTATTCCAGTGCTCTGTCACCATGATGAATTTCCCAGAGCACCTGTTCTGGGTGAAATGTAAGTTGTGTTTTAACCTGATACTTCACAGCTAATTCCTATTTCACGAGCGCTGGGCAGCTGCTGAAAGACCTGGTTAGCTTTGGGTAACCTGAACAGTCAAGGGAATAACTCAATACAGCCTGAACTTTAATGGTGAAGGTCACGGAATCATAGAATCTTAGGGGTTGGAAGGGACCTCCAGAGATCATCAGGTCCAACCCCCTGCCAAAGCAGGGTCCCTAGGACAGGTCACACAGGTCGGCATCCAGACAGGTCTGGAATATCTCCAGAGAAGGAGACTCCACATCCCCCTGAGCAGCCTGTCCCAGGGCTCCTTCGCCCTCACTGTGAAAGAGCACCATGCACTGCCTAAAACCAAAAAACCACAAAACTGAAGACCAGAAAAGACCAAACTCTTTGCAGATGTGAATAATAATGCAGACTATTCTTAACAAATTCCCTGCCAGGGTATGACATAACATGAGATCATGTAATGTGTTTTGTAACTACACCAATGACTCTGCATGTAGCTAGATCTTCCGTAAAGTGCATCCCTAGTTAGACAGTAAGTGGGGATTTAATTATAATTTTTTTTTTGTTCTGTGAATGAGCAGAACTATGAAATGCTCATAAAAAACACTTTAGTACATCTAAAAAGTTCAGCACAAAGTCACGAAAGCATCAGTTTAGCCCTGGAAGCCACATAGCTGTGCACTGAAGCATTGTGCCCAAGTTAAATAACCAGGGAAAAAAGTAGTAATACATTTAAATAAACAATTCATCACAGTGTGTGTATCTCAAAGGTCCAAAGCAACAGCCGGATGCATACAGTTATAAGTGTAAGGACTTATGCTTTTTTTTCCTCCATGCAGCTTTAAAGAATCAACGTAACCAACAGAGCTTATTGGGAAGTCTTAGAGTTGGTGACATCAGTAACAGTGCCTCAGTGACTCTGCAAGCAAGTCAGATTTTTTAATGCACAACCTCTTGGTTCATCTCTCTGGTCCTTCACCTTTCCCCATCACCCACAACACTGCACCCAGAACCCTATCATTGGGTGCTTCCTATGTACCATTGAGGTGATGGACATCAAGTCCAAAGAAATGCTGGAAAGCAGATATGTGGGTGGCATTTAAGTAGAAAAGAGCAGGTCTGGGCAAATTTCATGTCACCAGACAACTTCTCTGTCTCCAAAATATTCCAGGACTTCAGCTCAAGGACTGGGATCTCATGGATGGGATTTAATATCCAAGCACTTGTTGTGTGGATGCCCGTGTCCAGGGAAAGGCAGGGCACTTACAACGCTCAATACCTACATGTGCTCTTTTGAAGAGTTATTTGCTCACATACATCTAGTTATCACCACTCTCAGAGGAATATCTCAATCAATATAACGCTGCTTGGAAGTTTCACTGTATTAGATTGTCTCCTTGTGATACCCACCTAAGTACCCATTTGAATTTCAGACAGCAGAAAGCTCTCTTACCCATGTCCTTGTTGACCTGATAGGAGAAAACGAAGACCATCCTAATGTATATTCTATAATAAAACCAGGATATAATACTCTTTACATTATTATTTTGTAATAACAAATTACTCTTTGATTATTTAATAAACCCAGTCAATTTCTGTAAATTTATTTGTCAACAAAAGGGTTAAGCTACATTTAGAGCAAAACAATAGATAAAATAAGGATGAAATTGGACCATAATTATCATAATCTTTCTTTCTGGTTTGTTTTATGATCCATTTTTTTTATTCTTTTTTTTTTTTTCTTTGGAAAGGTGATTGCCATTCAATTTATACTCTTGTATAATCTCTTTAGAACATCTCACAGCAGGTTTCTATTATGAATTGAGTTCATTACATCAACGTAATGTCATTTCTTCATGGACTTTTCTTTTGGCTGTTTGCTGATATGCTACTAACAGCTATTTTAGGTTCTGATAACTGCAGGCTGAAAGAAACACCATCCTGGATTCAGGTACAAAAAGGCATTCATAAATCCTCTTGACAAAAATTAATATAGGATTTGGAAGCCTCCAGATGAGACCATGAAATACCATGGGCGACACCTCTCATTTCCCTAATTTTTCAGATACTTCTTTTTCTGGTTAGCCCTGTGCCTCAATCTGGTCCCACAGATTGGTTGTCAAGCAACTCCCATTAAAGAGAAGCAATCAAAGACAAGGGGCTGCAAGCACCATGGGGTTTAGGGTCAAAAATACTATGAGGAATGCCAGACTCTGTGAAATCAAGTCCCTTCCTTGGCTTTAGGTCCTGCATTTAGCTATTTAAACCTGGTCACCCAGGTTTAAATATAAATGCTCCTAAGAGCTTTCCCCTTTACATAGATAAGAAGAAAACAGAGTTCTAAAACATTTCAGGAGATCTCGGTTAAATAAATTGTGAGGGGTTTTTTTCCTGTTTTTCCTCCCTCTCTGAGTTTTGCTCAATTGCAGCATGTTTTTTAATTTTACTGTTTATTTTCCTTCCCTTATAGTAAACACCTGGCATATGTCTTATTGATCAACACTTCTGTTCAGCCTCACACCAGACATTTTCCGTTCTGCAGTTAACGTCTCTGTTACTGAGGTCCCAGGCTTCAAACCATTGCCAACATAACTAAATATCTGCTGCCTTAAATAAAAATATATACATAAATATAAAAGTATATATGACTTATAAATTTACCCTTACAAACACAATCTTTTATGGAGGACACATTGAGTCTGTTGCACAATACATGACCTGAGCTTTCACTTACAGGTTGCAAAGGTCTTGTGGTTGCTGTTAGTCAGCCACAAAGTGGGTGGAAGAGGCTGATGGTTCTTCCAGACCCAGTAGAAGACAGCAGTTGTTGATAACTTTTGACTTAGCCTGAATTGGAGGTGGTGTTTTATCTCCCCTCAGCTGCCCTTTTTCAGATCCTTCCTTTTTCATTGTTATGCAGGGAAGTCAAACTCCTGTGCTGTGAAATTGCAAACTGTTTCCATGGAGATGATTAATATGTTCATAAATCCACAATAATTCATTCACTGCAGGACCACAGAGGATGAAACATTGGTGGTGAAAAGAAGAAAATTCCTTTAAAACCGTACTTTTTTTTTTTGCCTTTTAATAATAATTCAAAGAAAGGAAGGCAAACGAACATGTATTTTATGTTATTGTGTCTCCTGTGTGGTGTTCAAGTATTATCCCAACAGGTGTTCTAAGATGCTTTTGGTTGGTAGACTTAGAAAATGATAAAGAACACCTAGTCATCACACTTTTCAATAGTGAAAAGGTGAAACAAGTTTTTTCAATGATAATTAAGGCATGTAGATGGTGTATTATTATTATTTATATAGTTCCTTCATGTAATAGGCACTTTCAGGCAAGTGGTATACAATGATCACTGTTAAAGGTCAGCATTGTGTCTTAAATAACAGCACAGGTATGACAAGAATAACCTACTATATTATAAAACTGCAATATCTCAGAGGGTAACATGTGGCAATTCTTGGCAGACACTGACTTTTGATGGACACCAGTGCAGACAATCACATCCTTAGCCAATATTGAGCCTTTCCAAAGAGTTTAATGGAAACTGGAGCAGCTGTCAATCATTTTGAACAGTTCTATTTTTAAACTGAATCATAGTTTTACTTAAGACTCAAATAGAAATATATATAGCAAATGAAATTTATTGAATTTTCACTGTATCTGACTAAAAATTAGTAAAAACCTAAGTTTTTTAAAAAGCCAGTGGTTGTATTAGCACGGTCATTAAAGAGGAAGAAGTGCTCTATAAGACTTCTGAGAGCTTTCACACCAACTATACCTTTTCACTGTACCTCCTATTAATTAATATTTTTTCTGTTAAAGTTGTGTTTTTAAAATCCAGCTCACCATCCTGGGATGTGACAGACAAGCAGAGCTTCTCTACTTTCTTAGTATAGCCCTCCCAGTTAACGTCAGTGCTGTACAGACTCACTTCAAAGCAAACGAAGGGAGATGAAAGGTTAGAACTCGAAGACGAGAATACTTGTTCTGGTCTAGACTTTCCAAAGAGGCAGAAGCATTTAATTTTAATTAGCTTAATTAAAAGGAATTTGAAATTCAAAATTTTGCAGAGCAGTTCGGTCACCCTGATTCATCGTGAGTGGATACCTGGTTTTACCCTAGTTAATCTCAGTGGCTTCAAGTGCTGTGACAAAGATGGGACAAAAATGGCAGAAAATTAAGACATCGGGGAATTTTCTTTTCTCGATGGCAAACAGTGTCACAGAATCACAAGGTTGGAGGAGACCTTTGAAGATCATCGAGTCCAACCATTCCCATCCTAAGCTAAACCATATCCCTAAGTACCTTATCTACCCTTTTTTTAAACACATCCAGGGATGGTGACTCAACCACCTCCCTGGGCAGCCTGTTCCAGGCCCTGACAACTCCTTCAGTAAAAAACTTTTTTCTAATATCCAATCTAAACCTGCCCTGGCACAGCTTCATGCCTTTCCCCTTGTTCTATCTTCTGTCACCTGGCTGAAGAGACCATCGCCCACCTCTCTACAACCTCCCTTCAGGTAGTTGCAGGTGGTGATAAGGTCTCCCCTCAGCCTCCGCTTCTCCAGGCTAAACATCCCCAGCTCCCTCAGCCATTCCTCATATGATTTGCCCTCCAGCTCCTTCACCAGCCTGGTTGCCCTTCTCTGCACTTGCTCAGGGACCTCAATGTCCTTCTTATGGTGGGGAGCCCAGAACTGAACACAGTACTCAAGGTGTGGCCTCACCAATGCCGAGTACAGGGGCACAATTACCTCCCTAGACCTACTGGCCACACTGTTTTTGATACAAGCCAAGATGCCATTGGCCTTCTTGGCTGCCTGGGCACACATGTCACAGCATGACCTCACACATGTCCCTTTTCCTCTTTGGACCTGCAAAAACAAGTTGTGGTGCCTCACCATGTAGACACTCCACTTTGGTCAGCAAAAGGAAAATCCCATTCCAAGTCAGAACAAAAGGCCAGAACCAACATCTCAGAGTTTCTGGATCCAGCTGCTAAATCCACTTTCTGCAGGTCTGACTGGGTTTTTTTTTTTTTTAGGAAGGTCTGGTCCTAAGTTTACAAACCAGGGCCCATAGAGGAGAGCTATGAGAAGTATGGTGTTCTGTCGATGTGTTTTACAAACAGAAATACACAGTTCTGGATGTCTAAGGAAGGGTTGACAAAGCCTACACAAAGTCTGCCACTCAACTCCTATAAGAGAAACTTCAACAAGTTTTCACATCATACTGACAATACCACATGCAGCTGTAACTACAGATGACTTCAGTCCTATTTGATAAATGGGGATACTGGCTTTTTACAAAGCTAAAAAAAAAGTCTACTATAATGGCACTTAAATATTTTACTAGTATCTGGTCAATGTAATCAAGCTGAACTCTATTTCCATTTGAAACTTTCATCTGGTCTTTCAAATAGCTGATTTCAGGAGACATGAAGGTAGCAGAGAGAGTTTGCGCTTGGCAAACTTCCTCCTAGCACTGAAAACAGACTTTCTATTTCCAGATCTGGTTTAATGTTCCTATATAGCACTCGTAGCACTGACATAGCTGCCTGTTAACATGTACTACAGAGATTCAGGGAATAGCTGGTGAAGAGAGGAATAAATTCAGTTGTGCACCTCAAAGTCAGAGAGGGTAACAGATGCACTGGCTCCAGCACTCATCCTGCTGTAGTGGACCAGAGCCAGGGAGACTCCTGCTCTGCCCATGTGTGTTCAACCATGAGGTTTGGACCAGTCCCCAAAGTGCCACTGCTGCTCCTGGCTAGCTGATGAAAGGAAAATCCAACCCCCGGGCACCAGATGCAGCTAAACGCTGCGACGGGTAACCCATCTGCAGAGCACAGCGAGCTGGCTGTGCTGGTTCTCTTGCTTCAGGAGCAAGGAGCAACCTGGAAACAAGAGTTTACAAAACACAGACCAAAGGGGTCTGCACCTGTGCCTTGCTGATTTATGAGCATCCCATATCTGCCGTACACACAGGCAAACTGGTGTTCTGGATGCTTGGAATTCAGAAATAAGGTCCAATGGAAATGACTTAGTGATATAAATTTCCTCTTTTTCTCATGCTTTGAATTTCAATTTCTCTCCATCTAGAACTTTACCCTCAGTTAAGCCTGTCAAATTTCTTAGCTTAGTTTACCCTACAGGTAAGAGACAGGAGGGAATCCACCCTTCATCCTTGGGTCCCATTCCTAAAAAACATGCATTTGGGTGTGACTCTGGGTGATGAGGATAAACTCATTACCCATCACTTCCCAGGAAACATTAAAGCTGTGCAGAACCTTTCAATACTCAGCTTGCCAGTGATTTCTTAGCCCCAGACCACACTGCACTGAGGGATGCAGCTCACACGGGCACCCTGAGCTTCAATGCAAATGGAAACCCAGTTCTTGGCTGTGCTCATCTCCTGTGGGATCAAGGACCATGGAACCGCCTCAACTAGTCAACAGCACAGAATGAATAGAAATAAGCACTACTTCTGCTAGTAATTCTTTTCAGGTCTGAGCCTGGGTTATCTACTGGCAGGAGGAAAAATTTCAGGATTTCTGAGCTGCTGAAGTAGAGCAGGCTTTCAAAAGCCTGGTCCTAAGCTAGGTCACTTCATTTTACAGCTCTGTATTTTTCTTAGTGAGCTGGGAATCCAGCTCCTGGGGTATTTAGTAACTCAACATCTTTGTTTTGTCTTTAAACTCTCTCAGCACCCAGTGACTTCTGGTGGACATCCTTTTTACTGGTCAGGTTTTCTAAGATCCCATGGTGCTGCTTAAGCCTGATTTGTATTGCTAATTTGTTGTTGTTGTTGTGTTGGGTTTTTTCCCTTACGTGTATTAAAGACCAGCATGCAGGGAACAAGTTCAGCTTTAATGGGATGTAAAATTTGGCTTTACTGAAGAAAGACGAGAATGTTATCCAACCCTTCCAGGAAAAAAAAAGGTAATCTGGTTCAGCACTTTGCCTTTAGCTTGTAAGAAAACAAGATTTAGTTTAGAAGCCTCAAAACAGATTAATTTCTGCTTCAACAATCTATTATTCATTGAATGATCAATCGTCAAACCAGTTTACCATCATTACTTTCCTAACCTGTTCTGAGGCTTCATCCAGAGTCCATCAACTTCACTGAGGTGGTTGAAATTTTTGGGATGTAACAATTTTCAACATTCTACAAGGTACATCTACGGAATATTTATATATAACAGGATATTCGTCCTTTGGAAAGAGTCAATAAATACCATTATAACCAGAGGGTCTTCTGCTCTCCACATCTGGAATAGGCTGCCCAGGGGGGCTGTGGAGACATTCAAGACCCATCTGGACATCGACCTGTGTGACCTGTCCTAGGGAACCTGCTTTGGCAGGGGGGTTGGACTTGATGATCTCTTGAGGTTCCTTCCAGCCCCCACGATTCTGTAATCCCAAGGAAAGCACAAAAGAAAGGTTTGTCTTGGCTTCAGAGGACTGGGGAAGAAAATCTTCTCATATACTTTCAGCATCACAGCTAAGGGCAAGACAGACTCCAGCTCTGAGCTCAGAGGAAACTTCATTCAATAATTTCAGACCCAGATGTATAAAATCCTAACTTCCCCCAAAGCTGCACATGAGCTGAGGGAAACAGAAAATGCCATTGCCAGCCCATGGTTGTTATGACCCTGGAGCAGGTCACAGCAGCCCCCTGCCTAAAAGTGTTTCTAGACGGAAAAATGCAGATGATCCTTTCTGAAGGACTCTTCACATGTGGTTTGCACCACCCACACAGGGCTGAACTTTCTGCTTAAGTTTCACAGCAAATCTTCATAAAACCCATGAGGAAAAAAAAGAGCAAACCTTGAAGTACTTAAATCAATAAATCTAATTCAAAGTCATTTTCCACCTCCTTTCTAGTCCTGTTTCATTTAGGTAGATGGTATTTGTGAGCCTCCCACAAAGTACTTTCAGCAATGTACAAAATGAAATTCATACTTTTCTATCAAATATGCTAGGTATTTTGTGAGCTGTGGAGAATTTGTTATCAAGAGAGAGAATTTTAGGTCTAATTACCTCCACCAAGAAGAAAATGGGGCCCTAGAGGTATGAACCAAAGCGAACAGCAAATACATTTATTATAACATATTATTCAATAATATCACCAGCACAATGATGTTTGGTGCTGTGATGACATAATATAATGTCAAGCAGATGCCTGAATGCCTAGAAAAAGACAGTTCTTATCAAACTACACAGCAGCTTTTAAAACATATCTACTGACAGGGAAAACCTGTATATGAAACGCAGAGGTCGTAGTATGCTGCTTCTTACACATGTTATTTATAGACTTGCCAATTTGCCAGTTAACCACCCAATCTGTCTTAGAAATGCAGACAGTTTAATAAAACTGCTGGTCTCTCACAGTTCATTTTGCTCACTAAAAATCCCTTGAATTGCACAAAGGTCCCTTCAGCGCACAAAATTGGATACGTTGTGATTTATGATGACAGTGACTACATACTGCTCACCTAAAATGGGCAGAGAAAATAATTGGTATTTATTTTTATGATTTAACTATTCCTTCCCCCCCAAGTACTACCACCTAATAGGCAATTTTAGTAATGGAAAGACTTACTGTCTCCTGTCCAAGGACTGATATTGAAACGTGCTTTAACGGTCCCAAACTCCAGAGAGACCAAAGGGAATTAAGGGTATCTGTCAATCCTAGATCTGGGGCCTGAGTCTGATGTAATTATCCTCTTTGATGGCTTTTAAAAGACTAAGTGAAACTGCAAAAACCATAAATTATGATCTTTTCAATCAATGTTTCTCAAGTTTTAATGCAGTTGTGCATAACATCCCTTCAGTACTGATAAGGAAGGGAATGAAGATGCTATTTAAGCACGGCAGCACTTACTATACCTCTAGGAGTCACAGAGGTCCCACAGCCACTGCAGTGGATTAAATTAAATCAAAGGAAAATACTGATGCTCAAAATGTAAAATAAATTCATTCTGTTGCTAGAAGCAGTAAGAGGACTGTGATTCCTGGAGTGCACTTCTAGTTTGTGCTGCCACCCCCAAAACTGTATCATCCAATCCTAGACGTGGTTACGATTTTCCTCTAAAAATTCCCAGCAACTGCATTGCTGTGCAAAAGATGGATGAGCTGCCTGTATCAAATTTGACCTGTAAAAATCACACTTCTGATTTTATTTTTCTCTACAAATCTTTACAGAAGAGTTGGGTTGGCACAAAAACAACAGCTGGATCAGAAAGCCCAAACAGCATATGGGGGGCTGAACTGGGTCTCAGAGATGACCCCAGGCCAGCTCAGGAAAAAAATAAATCTGGTTAATTATGCACTACATGAAATGGCTACAGAGAAAAGCCATTTGCAGGAATCTTCTGGATATGATTTATTATTATTTTGAAGGTTTTATTCAGGTTGGCAAAGCCATCCTTTGTAGAAAATTATATATTGGATTCCTCATCAGAATAAATTACACAATGTTCTGTGCCTGGGATTCCTAAAAAATTCCTAAATATTGATAAAGAACATCAATATCTGAGAATACAAGAAGACTTCAAGTTGAGTTTGAGGGGTTTGGCATTTGAACTTATGTCCTAATTATATAACATGTTTGCTTTTACTATTATGCCTCACTAACATCCAGTTTACAGTCATACTTTTAATAATGGGAAGGAAAACAACAGAGATAAGGCAAGAGTTCAATTTCATCCTTAAGTCTGTCTAAGACCATGAAAATCAAGAAACACAAGTATAAATCTGGGTTTATAAGAAAATATAAAGCACATAATATATGCAAATAAAATATAAATCCGGGACAAAACTCATTCTTGGGTAAATGTAAGTTTAGGATACTGAGACTGTTTTAATTACAACTAGTAAAAACCTTCTAATAGAAGATCACAAGAAAAAAAGTTGATTCCTTTAAAAAAAAATGCCAAACTGAGTCAATTAGTACTATCTGTGCTGTTTATATTAAGTTAAAAATGCTTATCACCAGATTATATGGCTTGTTTGCACCATCCTTACTTCATTAGAGCTAATTTCATGTATCAGTTGTAACGATTTCAAATATTTAATTGAAAGACATATCTGCTTCTATTGTCATGTCTCTGGACCGTTGGGTGCAGCATTGTCAGGTCTACTCTACTATCTCATGACCTTCTGAAAACTTAGCAACATCCTGGGTCTTTTCTCATTATGAGCTGGAGTCTTATTAATCAGGAAGAAATCTAAATCTTATCCTTTAACTTCCCCTCAAGAAATCAATACTCAGAGAAGGATGGATGTGTTTTTACCCTGGTTCCTGGGGAACTGAGATGCAGAGAGTTGCTCAGACACCCCTCTCCCCCTCTAGCAGTCTCCTCCTCTTCCATTTGCAATCTTCAGCCCAGTTCCACCAAATATGATGGAACAGAAGGCACCATTGTTTTTCTCCAGGTCTCATGAAACTTCATGCTTGGGTAGAGGAAAAGGATGTACATCAGTGTCCTCCCTCCTGAAGGCTCTTCATCTTGGGCTGAGTTCGCCTGTGCTCCCTTGAGCATGACTCACGCCCAGGGACAGCGACCACAGGCAGAAAGCTCTTGCCCACACTGCCTTAGCAAGATGGATTACTGGTTTTACTTTGCCAGATACTAATATTTAAAAGACAGATCAGATATTTGCCTGATTGTACAGCACAAGGGAGCCAACATGACCAAGAAGAGGGGCATTTTGGAAGTCTCATTCAAGTGGGTCTCCTTGAGCTGCAAGGCTGAGAGGGGTGCCCCAGCAGCTAATGCTTGCAGACTTCTGAATCACAAATGTTCAAGATTCATAACAGCCTCACCCAGAACCGCAGGAGAGAAAGTGGAAACAGCAGTTCAAAAGTCAGGGTCTACTATTTACAGCTCTCTCTTCGCTTCAGTGCTGTGAAGTACTGACAGAAACAGTGAAAAACAGGTTCTGCTCCATTAACTCCCCAATCACTGCTGTACTTTGCTGGCTATCAGCAATGTCTGCTGAAAATGGTGCTTTGGCTGCCAAGGGTAAGGAGAGCAGTATGATACAGGTGCTGCCCTGGGCACTGGAGGCCTTCACTGCATGGTGCTGGTGTGCCAATATTACCACTGATTTGGACCCACATAGAATCATAGAATGGTATGAGTTGGAAGGGACCCCAAGGATCACAGAGCTCCAACCCCCTGCCACAGGCAGGGACACCAACCTCCAGGCCTGGAGCTACACAAGGTCGCCCAGGGCCCCATCCAACCTGGCCTTGAACACCCCCAGGGATGGGGCACCCACCCCCTCTCTGGGCAGCCTGTTCCAGCCTCTCACCACTCTCTCTGTAAAAAACTTCCCCCTAATGTCCAATTTAAACCTTTCTTCCTTTACCTTTAAAGGAAGCTTCATGAATCAAATCGTGCCCAATGAAAAGTGCCCATTGTAGGTGAAGAACTGCTCTTTTCCATACTGATGTCCTGCTAAGATGCATTATTTTATCTTAATGCAACCTAGTGATTGCCATATCCATGCTCCTGTCCCCCCGTAGTCACCAGCGTTGGTTATCCTGTGAGTTTTGAAAGCTGCACTGAGAGACAGATCCTTGTCATTGTGTTACAGCGCCCACAACTTCACATAAAATTGTTTCTTTCCATCAAAGCCATACATCTATACCACATACACTGGTCACAAGACACTACCAGGCTTCAGCATCCATCTTAGCCTCAAAATTAATAGTCTGAATTATCAACTGCAGCATGACCAAACTCAGCCCTATACAGGCTGGTAAGGGTAAACTGCCTTTTATCATCTCATAAACTGGGAGGCTGAAATTATCACTGCAGTTGTCCGGAGTTTTATATAGATTAAATCTCTTCTACCATAGACTGATAGCAAAGCTGAGTGTTTGTTTATGAGAAAAGAGCAGCCATAAAGAGAGAATTAGAGTCCTTCGCTCTCCCCAAACCTTGTTTGAGAACTCTTCCTGGCAGTTCTACAGCAAAAACAAACAAAAAAACAAACCAAAACAAACAGAGAGATGTCAAAAATGAAGTTTCTTCCTGATGTTGTCCTTTAGCAAGTAGTGTGCTGTGGGGACCAACATCTTCTGCAGAATAAAACAGTTTCAACTGGGATTGAGAACAGATCTCCATGAAATAAATACACATACATCAATGGCATGGTCCTGAGAATGAATCTTTCCACTCTGGCTAAAAGACAAGACAGTGCCTTGGGTGTTTCCTTAAGCTGACACATCTTTAAACAAACAGCTCATAGGTAACTAAGTTTTAGGGTGGAGAATATCTTTGGGATCACAGAACCCATAAGATCCATAACCTTAGATCCAGCTCACTTCATGCAGGGAATTACCTTCATTCACATGACTACTTGGGTAAGAATTATGACTTAGCCTTGTACCACTGTCTAAATACATACATTAGAAATCAGGACAAATCTGGCATTCAGCTGGGGACAAGGAAAAACGCTCCTGTTTGACTTCTCCACCATATGGGAGAGATCAATAAAGGGTTTTGCAAGTAACATGACATACTTAAAGCACATGAAATCCCCTCCCCAAACTCACAGGGTATTTTTTAATGGAAAAAAATGCACTTAGGAGTTTTTTGGTTGAAGGACTAGGGAAAAGTCAAGTAGCCCATATAGGCATCCCTCTGAAACAATTTAATGGCACATATTCCCAGCAGATGCCAAACACTGCTATTCCCAGGGATGATGAGAGAAAACTGATAAAAGCAAAGCTTTAAAGATGAGAAAAACAGGCCTCCAAAACCCCATTCTTCACATACCTACCCTATAACATAACTTACTGAAATCAAAGAAACAGCGACTTTTTCTGACAGAATTGACACGTCATCTGTAAATTCATGCAGGGGGAGAGAAAAAGAAGAAAAAGTCACTTATCCCAGTAAGTTCACATTTGGATTACTTTTCCTTCATGTTAACTTTCAAACAAGCCTTCCTCCTGCATCTAGCAGAAGCCTTTACTCTGACATTGCCTTGAGATGCTCTGGCTGTTAGCAATAATAAGGACAAGTGAGAAATTATTGAAAGAGATTTATTGAAAGTGACTGAATGCTCCAGGGTACCATGGTAGGAGGTTCGATCCTCAGAACAATTTTATACAGCATATTGAGGCTGTTTAGACTTTCAACTTAAAATTTTTAAAGTTTCTCCTGATTCAGAGCTACTTTGACACAGCTTCAAAGCAGAACCATCTCAAAAGCAGCGTTGAAGGAAAAATGGAAGCATTTTACAATGACAGCTCTAATATCTGGACTGAACCTAAAAGTTATCAAATAAATTAATAGTCATCTAGCAATTCTGGGAGTGAACATTCTAATGTACAAGTGGCCTTAGGATTTTAGCCTATTTTTTTAGTACAAGGTGTTTGCAGAAGAATTTTGAAGAAGTTCACTTCTGCTACTGGTTTGTGTATTGTTCGGCCGTAGTTCAATCCACTGTCAACTATGATGTTACATGCTAAAATAAAATATTCAAAATAATGTATTAAAATATAGACTTTATATATTTAAACATGAACATCCAGCTTATTTTTTTTACCCAAAGGCAATGTGTCTGTGACTAAACAGTATCTACCCTCTCTAAGATGTACTTATTTTGATTTAGTTTATTGTGGGTTTTTTTAATGTGAGTTTTAGATTTCCTGCTGAAGGTTCTAGAATCCCACTGGAAGCAGGAAGATAAACTGCTTATAATGCTATGAGACTTATTAGGATCAACTGGATGACAGGCTATAGCGTAAAGAGAAAATCCTGGGACTACCTGGTGGTCCTGGCTCCTGTGGGCATCTTTAATCTAGTTCAGGTGACTTGCTAGCTCCAAAGGGAGAGGTGGAAAATGATGGGAAAATCTGTGTTCCTCATAGAAAAATATTATTTTCTTCCAAACATGTGGAATAGAATTTGACTTTCAGCACTATTTACACAAAAACGTAGTGGTCGAAGATTGTATCAATTAAATTTAATAAGTAGATGGAATTTGACTTTAAAAAGCAAAAAATAAAGGTGACAGCAGAAAAAAAGCAGTAGAAAAGTTTCATATTTCATAATTTTTTTAGATTTGTTTTTAGGTCAGATGAAACATGCTCATATTGTGAGCTTTTCCATTTCAGGGAGGGATGTGCTCAGAGGGGAAAAATAATTTTAAAAAAACCTATCCATACATCCCTTTCAACAGCGATAAACTGGATATTTTTTTGTCTCCTGCAAAACAATATTTCACTTCAATCAACATATTATTCTTGATGTTTGCCAGCTGATCAGCAAAATATTTCTTTTTTCCATCCATAAAACAGATTCTGACCCATCTCAAACAAGCTGCATGTAATGAAAAATTGGGTTTATTTTGATTTGATTCTATTTGGCCTTTTCCTATTTTCAAAGGCTGTTTCTTTTTTGTTATCTCTCTCACAAAAGTAAAATTTTAAAGTAAAGCTGCTTTTGTCTTTCTTTTTGTTTGAGTATTTTTTTCTTCTCTTTCTCCCCCTCTCAGTTATGGCTTTTACCCTAGCTGGCTTGTTTCAATCTAGTTAATTTGGGCTTGTCTCTAGTTTTCCTGGAGTTTCATTCACCCCATGATACATAACACTACTTTTAGCTCATCATTCCTTCCCCTTTTCCACCATTTCCTCAACCCATTTAAAATCTGCCTACCAAAGGATGTAAGGAAAAGTTAATGTATATCTCTAAGACTTCCATAGGATCCTGTGGCGTTTAAGCAAGGACATCATCATCCCTATTTTGCATGGACCACTAATCAATAAAATGTAAATAAAATAAAATCTGGCATCTTAATCTCTGTCCTCTCATGAAAATAGCACTGTAGAAAGAAAAACAGCCACAGTAAGTACAGTTCGAGAGACAAAATTAGATCTAATTTCTATCTACACAGGTAAAAAAAAAGCATAATTTTTTGCTAAATATTCTGAAATATTCATATAATGGGGAGTGGAGGGGCAAATACCATCCTGTTCTTTCTTTCCCTTCCTGCTTTCTCCTCTTTTCCCCACAAATTCCCTAAGGCCACCTTCAACCAGGCTGGTATTATGGGATACTACATGGAAACAGGTCCAACTTCCAGGCCAATGATGTCCAGAGCACTGGGCAAAGCTAGAAGAAGATCCCACCAGTGATTAGTAACTGGAATCAGACTCACCACTTGTGCTAGGTTACAGCTGTTTGAGGGCTCCTCCCATGGAATAAATACTAATGTGTGTATTTGAGGAGCATCACAGAAAAGTCCATCTGTGCTGTAGTTAGAAATTTGCCTCCAGTCTCAGAAAATCAATGTGTTATGTATTAGTTTGTGTTTTTCAATATGTCATTTTTCCATCAAGGAAAAAAACCCAACAGTAGCTGGATTTGTGTGCTCCTTAGTTATCTCAGAGACTCTGTTCAGCCCAAAGAGGAGAAATAAGTCTGCCATCAAGAAAGTTTGAGTTTCTGGGAGATTCATGCCACTCCTGCAGACCAAAGAAACTTGGCTTGTTGCAGGGCTGCAACGTGGCCAGCACTTCACAAGAGCATCTATCTCCATGCCATAGGTGTCACAAAAACCGTATTATAACTCCCCCTAAAAACGTCAAGTGAATCTGAAGAATCTCTCTCAAGCAGAAACAGTAGATGCTGGCTGGGATCATCCAAACTTCACTCAGTCAAGCTGCACCTGAACTTCTTCTCTGTTCTACTGTTCCTGCCTGATGAGAGCAATGGTGAGGATGCAGATCCAGTGTTGCATATGGAAAATAGACTATCACTGCCTTACTAGTAAATAGGTAAATGGAGCACTTGTCAATTTTGACTGGATAATGGGATGTGTGCTGATATTTTCTGCCATTGAGCAACTTTCAGGGATTTGTTCTCCAGGGTTTTTTTGCTTTGGGACATGTGGATGATAACCTTGAAAGCTAATGGGCAGATGGGGGCAATCCTTGCATTCATTCAACTATAGAAGGACTGTTTATGTTTGGACAGCTGGGAACTACTTTAGGAGAGCTTGATTTGCAGAGCGTAGAGTAGGGTCAGTATTGCTTTGGCTACACAACATCAACATCTTGCAAGTGCATCAACAGCGATGGGATTCTGCAGTCCACGTTTATCACATCGGTTCATTACTCAGCAGTTACAAACAGTGAAGGGCTATGAAGATGATTAAAGGCCTGGAGCATCTCTCCTATGAGGAAAAGCTGAAAGAACTGGGGCTGTTCTGCCTGGAGAAAAAAAGGCTGAGACAGGATCTTATTAATGTTTATAAATATCTCACATGTGGAACACAGGGGGACATGGGCAGCCTCTTCTCAGTGTCTGTGGGGACAGGACAAGGGGCAATGGCTGCAAGTTGGAGCACAGGGAATTCCACATCAATGTGTGGAAGAACTTCTTCCTGGTGAGGGTGAGGGAGCCCTGGGACAGGCTGCTCAGGGAGTGTGGAGTCTCCTTCTCTGAAGAGATTCATGACCCATCTGAACACCGACCTGTGTGACCTGTCCTAGGGACCCTGCTTTGGCAGGGGGGTTGGACCCAATGAGCTTTGGAGGTCCCTTCCAACCCCTACAGCTCTGTGATTCTGTTTGGATGAAGTGAAGCCTTTCTGTTAATTTATAGCAGAGAAGGATGAACTGCATCATGAACAGATACAGGACAAGGTAGCACTGACCTGCACTGAGGGAGAGTAATTTTTTTCATGTGATTTGAAAGGAAAGTATTTATTTTGCTTAGTTTGAAAGGAAAAGTGTTTGGTACACCTCTCAGGGCCGAGATGTGCAGGTAAGGACGGCTGCTGAAGTTGTTTGTAACATTGCAGCCTCAGCTACAGCCAGACAGAAGCTGAGAGAATCAGATTTCCCTGCTGTGGCTAGGGAGAAGTGCTTACAGCAGGGACAGAGCGCAGATACAAACAAGTTTCCAGGTATTTTAATGATAAATTCATTTGGGCTGTGAAGTTGAAATTTGTTCAGGAGGATTTATCACTGGAGTTTACTAGATTTCACATGTGTGGCTGCAAAGGACAACAGCCACTGCAATTACAGGTCAGGCAGGGTCATACCTTCCCTTGAACAATGTAATGTTCAATGCCAAGTACAACAACACGCTGCACCATACAGAGGAGAAACATGAAGGTGAAATGTGTAAGGATGTAGGAAATGCCACAACACCTTAAGCATTCCTGCTGCAGGAGTGGCCCTGCAGCTATTGAATCATCCCTTATGAGCATATCAAAGTCCTCACCCCTTTACAAATCAGAAAAATACAGATGCTAACTTAACTCCAAATTGTGGCATTTAAATGCACACTAGCCTTCTGGTGGAAGTTGCATGGTTGATTCTAAATTAGGCAAATTATTAATTGGTATGCCTGTTTCTTTCCTGTGTCAGTACTGGTAAAATCATAGAATGGTCTGGGTTGGAAGGGACCCCAAGGATCACAGAGCTCCAACCCCCTGCCACAGGCAGGGACACCAACCTCCAGGCCTGGAGCTACACAAGGCTGCCCAGGGCCCCATCTAACCTGGCCTTGAACACCCCCAGGGATGGGGCACCCACCCCCTCTCTGGGCAGCCTGTTCCAGCCCCTCACCACTCTCTCTGGAAAGAACTTGCCCCTAGTATCTCAACTAACCCTTCCCTCCTTCAGCTTCACTCCATCCCCCTTGTCCTGCCAGTCTCTACCCTTTAACAAGCTGATTCCCCTCCTGTTTCTCTGCTCCCTTCAGGGACTGGAAGGCTGCAATTAGGTCCCCCCGCAGCCTTCTCTTCTCCAGGCTGAACCAGCCCAGCTCCCTCAGCCTCTATTGGTAAATGTTAAATGGTGGCTACCCAGAGTAATTTATACAGATATTAATTAACAACAGTAAGATTTTAATCAACTTACACGAGAGAAAGATTAATAGAAGCTTTCGGAAAGTCATGTCAAAAAGCCTTTTTGCTTCCAAAGGAACAGGAGAAGAAATTCTTTGTGCCTGCAGTCTGTGTGCTCAATAGTGGAAAGAGCGTCTGTGACTTGGGTTTTGTTCCAGGACTGCACTAGATTTAATGCAACTACAAATCAGTTCCCAGGCTTTGACATCCAATATAAATTTTGTTACATCGAGACTTGGGGTACTTTGCAGCAAACTATTGTAAGAAGCTTTTAGGATTATTTGGACATATAGAAACTTGTTCTTACCTTCTGTGTTCGAGTAGACCAGGCCAAGGGAGAGGGATTGCCAAAAGCTCCTGGTGTTAGTTTGGTTCGTGTGGATGTTTTCCTGGCACAGCAAATTCTCCTGGTGCTTGTCACTTAAGCAGTTCTCGTAGCTCTGAGCTGCAACGCTGAGGAAGCTGATGGGGGGAAACTCAGTAAGTAACACTGCAGCTACTCATTTGTTGGGTTGGGGGTTTTATGCATGCAGGATGCTGTTCTGGTGAGGAGTTGGATGTTTTCTTCCATATGGAGCTCAAGCAGGATCTGCCACTCTGCTAGGAAAGCCAGTGGTCCACTAACTCCTAAGCTGTCTCCAGGCACTCAGTTTTCTTGAATTTTGTGAGTCACATCAGATAATTTGGTTTATTGAATTTCAGTATCAGAAAAAAATAACAATTTGAGGCTGAAATATATATTTTGCTTTTAGCCAAAAAAAAAAACCAACCCAAAACCCTAGCTGTGCTGGTAGCTCCTTCATTGAGAGCTGACCTTTGTACCTTCATAATCTACTGCAAACACACAGCTCCAGTCTGGGGACTGGAGGTGATCCTAACCTTTAACTTTACTTATTTTACCTGCCTGACACTTCCAAGCACAATACCTAAAAGAATAAGAGCTCAGAACATGCCCAACTCATAGCTTGAAGAGCATGTCCGTGGTCCTCCATGGTCCAACGTTAACTTTTCCTTTTCCAGTAAAGCCTGTTGAGATAACATCTTAAAACAGATTTTAATGAGTCCAATGAAATCTCTCAGGGTTGTATTTTATGTCAGTTTAAAACAAAATTATTCTCCACTAATTTACTGAAGTGACCCTCTGCAAACAATATTACCTGAAATAACTGCAGTTCATTATCTTTATAATAACAACATATAAAATTCAGTGCTGCTTAAAATTCATTTGAACAGCATGGCTTTGTGTTAATAATAGGATGTGAAACCAATGTTTTGGGATTCTGGGCAGAAAAATGACTTATTTATAAAGCACCTTTTCTCTCTTACCTGACACTGAATGGCTCTAAATCACATGCAATTAAAGCACAAACTAAAAAGAAAAAAAAAGAAGGATGGATTTTAAGAGCCTGAGTCCCTCTCTAGGTTTGCCACCTGAACACTCCTTTGCTCAGAAAAAGCTCTGCTGGTAGTTTTTAGGCGGTCACTGCTCAATGGTCTAAGTACAGTTGAGTATGTACAACCCATAATCTATGGGTACAACCCATAATCACTGCAAAAGGAATTGACACTGGCCTGGAGTTGTGTGTTTTTAGAAAACTTACTGGAAAAGTCTTCTCTTTGACCAAATGTGCTCTACTTCGCATGCAAAGCTATTCACTGCATAAATAAAATAGAGGTGAGCATCCTGGGAGCTCCGCAGCTCTGCTGAGCTGTAACTACCTGTAATAGGAGCTTTGGGAGACTGGAGGCACCTACCTTTGAAAATTTTGATGCCTTATCTAGACATGCCTGTTGTTATTGATACTGCAAGAGCCAGACAGGTTAGTCATCTCAAAAAGAAGGGAAAAAAGCCCACACAGAACCTGAAGCAGTTTTTGGCTGTGTTTGAAAAAGGTGCAGACAATGAAGTTTTTCCTTTACCTGGAGAAGGGATTACATTTGATCCAGGGGAAGAATGCAGCTGCTTGAAAATACAGCAGCCTACTAGGCTTATACAACAAGGTTGTTTTCTTCAGCAATTTTGAGAGCAAACTTTCCCCAATGAATGCTGATGACAAACAAGCTCCGTACTTTGACATCTGCCAGATGAGCTGAGCTTGCTAAACTCAATCCCCTTCTGTTTCCTCCACACTGCCTCAGCATTTGAGCAAATGGGGAAAAAGAGTCATCTCTAACTGTTTTGAGGCTTTTATAAAGGGTATTCCAACTGACAGGGATGCAGTTTGTGTATTTGAGAGAAAAAAAACTGGGCCCAGTGAATTAACACGCTGGGTTTGGTAAGTGGCCCTATATAATTCTTTTCATCCTTGTTTTTTTGCCACTTGGCAGCTTTTGGGCTTACTTCTATCTTGACTAAATCTGCTTATTTCCCTACCAAACAGTCTGAAGGCTCCTTCTCCCTTCACCTGTTCATCACAAGCATGCAGCAGTGTGCATTACACTAGACAGTTTTATTTTATGCTGTTATAAGAGACTCTGCGCTGTCCCTGTGCTTTCTTTTTCGAGTTTGAAATGTATTGCTATTATTTTCCCTTAGATAATCTGTTAGGACTTTGACTCATCGTTTTTGTCAATCAGAAAGGATTGTGAAGGATTTCCTCTACAGCTGAGGCAGTATCTGGAGCCCAGATATTAGCTGAAGCCAGCTGGGTTGCGTGCAACTGCCTGTCTGCTGTGCACATTATAGTGAATCCCCTCAACTTGATTTTCAATTATTGAAAAAATTGTTTAAATACCAAACTATGCTGGAGAGACAAGAAGCCTGAGATTGTATAAAAAGATGTGCTATATTTCTCCCTTTGGAAATGTTTCTATTTCTCAAAGATGCTATTTAAGATGATATTTACTTTTCAATCACATCAGGCCACTCCAGGATACGAGGCGTCCTGCTGTTCTGAGGCTGCAAGGCAGACGGTGCTTTTAGGGATGCTGGGGTTAGTCATAGGGAGAATCTGCTCTGCAAGGGAAGGGATGATTTCTAATAGGTTTGGACCTCGAGTCTTTTAAACCTTTGACATGCCAGTAAGGGGGGATATTAAAGAATATTAAGAAACATATTACTAAGCCCAAGAGTACTTCCAACTTTCTAGAAGAGGACAGACATGACAAAACCTGCCACAGCAGTTTCAGCAAGAGACAACAGTGACCAAGTCCCTCCTGCTCCTACCCAGCCACTTTCTGCTCAGTGAGGTGCCCCTTCATGAGGCCAACAAAAAGCCAGAGGCATTGCCAGCTTTACCTCAGGAAGTTTGTGTCACAACCTAAATATTCTGTTAATGTAGCGGGGTTTAACCTGAATGTAGATCAGCACTGGGCATCAGGTCCACGGTAAATCAATACAGCCCTGTTAGGCTGTGTCAAAGGCAGTGATGGAAACTTGAAAAGGGCTCAATAATAAAGTTCTCTCTGAAAGGCAAAGTTAGCCCTCAAAGGCAAAGTCTTCCCAACAGTTTCTTAAGATATGATTAAAGACTGCAATGAAAAACTTACTTTATTAATTATTCAGCTAATACAGTTGACTCTCAGCTAAATCATCTACGTACATTCTTTAACTAGAAAAAAATAATTTGAAAATTAATTGGTGAATTCTGCTTTCCTGCTCAGGAGCAGGTTATGCTTGATCAACAGCTGCAATAATAAAATATGTTTTTAGAATAAAAGAATCCGACTACCAGAGGATCATCTGCAGTACGTGTGGCTTTTCCTACATCATATATCAAGCTGCAAGAGCACTATGCATTTGGAATCCAAACTAGCTCTTTGAATAGGAACAGGGCTTGGACCAAGCAGATTTATCAGCATTCTCACTCGAATAGCATTCAGGTTTTTTTTATATGAAAAATATCAAGCCTTGCTTTACATGATGAGGTACAATATAAACCAAGACTAGAGACTAAGGGTATCTTCCAACATCTAAACCCTGCTGTGCCTCTGGGAGTGCTGTCCAACCTGTCCCAGTATGCCATGCTGGGATGTCCTGGAGAACTGCTCCAAGTTTAAAACAAACCACTCACCTTCCATCACTGATTCTGCTGACCTCAGGGCTGCACATCTTCCCTTCCCTTTAGCAGCATTTCTGTTAAAAATGACAACACTGCTCATTCCTGTCCTTTATTCCTTACAATCACCTGTTGTTCTCCTACTCATCCTTTAGCTCTTACTACCCCCTTGCATTACTTCCCACAAGGTTTCTATCCACCACGCAAAATTAAATGGCTGTCAAAGAACATAAAAGATGCCATTGCTTTCAATTTCAATCAGCTTTTACATATTTTGCTGTTGCCAGCGCAAACTTGTTTAATACAAGCGCTTCCTTTGAGGTGCGCATCCCACTATGGCCACCCACCCCTAATCTGCATGAGCTTCTCAAACAGAGCCCCAAGTACAGATCATTCTTCCCTGTTCAGACCCTCTACGAGCATCTGAAAGAGCAGCTTTCTCATATCAGTGGAAAAAACCTTCCACTTGCACCTAAAAATGTCAATTATTCAATATTTTAGTAGTCAGTCTTAAGCTCTGCCAAAAGCTCTACTTACAGAATAGAAGTAACAACATTTGGCTTTTCCCCAGCTCTGCAGAAGAGTCAAACACTAAAGACCACTTTCTGCTGATGCAGTTTTGAGAGTTTTGAGCATAATTAAAAAGCCTGTGTGGCAAAAGGATTTGGGAAACTTTAAAGGAAGGCTGTTAGCCCACACCTAAGTGCTGGGGTAGGGATAATAAAAGAAAAACAATACAAAAAAATACAGTCCTCTATGTGCGTACTTACACATATTGTATTTATTTCTAGTTTTACCAATAGCATAAATTTTATTCCTCAGTACTATATTGGCATGGAAGACCCTGAACATAGGTTGCTTGAAATCAGATGGTTGTCTTTATCCCAAGGCAGAGATTTAATATCATCTGTAGGGTTTTTTTAAAATTTTATTGGATGAGACAAGGAGAGGTTCCAGGCTCAGTTAACACATCTCAGGAATTTTCAATGAGGAGCCTCAACTTTATAAGCCATTCAGTTCCTGCCTGTGAGACCGTTGCTGATTTGCCCTGAATCTGGGAAAAGATAACTGAGATAAACTGCAAATGAAAACTGGCGCTTCTGAAAGTGCCTTTTAGTTCCTATCACTTGGTCTTTCCCTGCTTTCTGCCAAAAGGTGCAATATTCCTCCTTTCCAGCTCCACAGGGCTCTGTTAATGAGAAATCACCTTTTTAAAGTATTATAAAAAAAGTCATCCTCTAGATCAATAAGAATATTGAGATGAACGCCTGACAATCAAATTTAATGGTGCCTTTAGCAGGAATAGACCTCGGTGTCATGATCGGGAAGAGCAATGATTGACACTATGATTTACAGGTTGGTCAGGAACATGAAGGGGAAATTTAATTCTCAGTTCAGCCAGTCACTTGCCAACAGCAAGTATTGCTCAGTTGTTTGGAGCTACGGAAAGGAGCATCCTCACTCCAGCTCTCAGCACCTTCAACTCAAGAAGTTGCTCCTGCCTGGAGCATCTCCCCTATGAGGAAAGGCTGAGTGCGCTGGGGCTGTTCAGCCTGCAGAAAAGAAGACTAAGGGGGAACTTATTAATGTTTATCAATATCTTCAGCATGGGATGCAGGGGGAAATGGCCAGCCCCTTTTCAGTGCTCTGTGGAGACAGGACAAGGGGCAATGGCTGCAAGTTGGAGCACAGGAAGTTCCTCACCAACATGCAGAAGAACTTCTTCCCAGTGAGGGTGAGGGAGCCCTGGGACAGGCTGCCCAGGGGGTGTGGAGTCTCCTTCTCTGGAGATATTCAAGACCAGTCTGGATGCCATCCTATGCAATATGAGCTGGGGAGTTGCTTTGGCAGGGGGTTGGACCTGATGATCCCTCAAGGTCCCTTCCAACCCCAGTGATTCTATGATTTTCTCCTGTCCCCTCTTCTGAATCATCAGAACCACACAACAGCTTCACTCCTAATGAGAGCTGCTACGGCCACACAAATCATGGGCTGTTAAAAAAGGCCAACTATATTACATCCCGTGTTCAAGGCCATAAGAACTTATTTCTATTCTGAGCACAGTTACAAGTTTGAACAAGGTTATTGAAAGAAATCCGAATGCCACCTTAACTTTTTATTGTCTCACCTCGTTAGGAAAAAAAATCTGACACTTGTTTTTATAATATCTTCCAAGCCCTTGGTGTTAGGAGCTTAATTACAGATTTGTAAATCTCTATTCCTGAAATATTGTGATTTCAGCATATCGTAAAAGAGAGCTTTGCAGTCACAGAAATCTGGAGTTTAGTCATTATGACAAAAATTGCAGGAGAAATATAAAATTAATAACACCTGGAACATACTATAGAAGAAGAAAATCCGTGAGACTATAGAATTAAGCAACCATTAATGTTTATAAATAAAGAGTGAGAGTTAGGAGGATGGAGCCAGGGTCTTCCCAGTGATGGACAGTGATAGGATAAGGGGCAATGGATGCAAGCTGGAGCTGAGGAAGTTCCATGGGAATGTAAGGAGGAACTTATATACTGTGAGGGCATTGGAGCACTGGGACAGGCTGCCTAGACAGGTTGTGGAGTTTCCTTCTCTGGAGACATTCAAACCCACCTGTATGCGTTCCTGTGTTATTTAGTCTAGGTGATCCTGCTCTGGCAGGGGGGTTGGACTAGATCTTTCAAGGTCCTTCCAAATCCTGACCTTCTGTGATTTCTAGAACTGGCAGGAATGCTGCCTTTGGGCATATGAATATATATCTACACCCATTTTAACACAAGAGAAGCAAGGCTGCTGGCTGGTTTGTAGGTTTGCCTAAATTTGATACTTGAGTGTAGGATAATGAGCGTGCCTAACACATCCAGAAGACAGCACGCAGAATGCAATGTATAACTTGGGTTTTCCCTCTCTTATCAAAGTCAGGGTTTTTCTAGTCTCCTAATTTTTAAAAATTCATTTAGCTCTTCCTGGAGTTTGGTCACAGAAAAAGTGGTCATGTTCATTTTTTGGAGGTAGGAAAGTTGAGGGGGGGGCTGGGTTTTTTGTGTTATTGGTATCTCATTGAGATAAACTGGTAACACCACACCAATCTCCCATCCCCCCAGAAATCTGGCTGGTTGTGGTACCACAACTGTTCTTTGACTTCCCATGAGGTATGGGGAACAACAAAGACAAACAGAAGCACTGCAAGTCTAGATGATGTTTATCCAGTGATGCAAACTGCATGTCATCAGTTTGAGAAGCCACAGGAGGACACTCCTTGGACATCTTAGGAGACAGCAGAGGCAAGAGCTTCACTGATGCCTACAGAAATAGTCAGCCAGGCGACAGCCAACTGCTTGATTTATCTGAAGTCTACCCAGTCTAATTTTCTGCCAAAGGCAATCAAGCAGGAGCAGGAGGATTAATGGCTCTGTGCGGTGATACACACTCATCAGCATCCCTCCACCTCCCACCATCACTCCTCCCGTTCAAGCACAAACTCCCTGCCTCTCGCTGCATCCTAATTCCCTCAAGACCCTAATAGATCTTTGCCAGAGCTGCCATCACCTCTAAAGGGGGTGAGATCAAGTCATGGGGCTGCATATGGAGAGGCTGTCCAGCCAACTGTGCACACTGAGGGGAGATACAGGGTAAAAGCAGTACCTTTGCAGCCAGCAACGTATGACTGCAAAGATTTGCCACTAAAAAGTCATCATTTATCACAGCCTCCCAGAGGTGATGCTAGAGTTAGTTTCAGATACATAATCTGTCTCTAATATATCAAATTCAGACTGCTAACCCTCCTTTGATTCTTACATTAACAAAGAAAAAAAATTACAATCAATTATGCCTTCAATTTTTAAAGGAACTTGGAGCTTCTCTACATCTCACAGAAGGTGACCACAGTATCCCAAAGTCCTTTTGCATTAGCTGCTAGCAAATTAGTATTTTCCCTGGCAAATAACGAATTGTTGAATACATCTTTTATTTTAGGAACTCGAAGCATCTTTCAGACATGAATTCAGAAAGGCTGGCACTGGTTCTATCATTGAGAAAAACAGTGTAGTTCCCTTTTTCAGGTAAGCCAGGGACGCATTAAGTGCTTTGCTTAAGGCCAGAAGTGAGTCATTGGAAGCACCATCATGCACAGTACATCTTTCATGTTGCTGCCATCATCAGCTCACAAAAATAAAAGGAATAATTAATGATCACTTCTGAATTTATATTAGAATTTAAGGAGATCGTAGTCTGAGTCCATTACCTTGGGTAAGACTCATCTGGCTATAATTTATGTGGTTATTGTTACCTACCTCTTCTCACAGGACTACTTTTTTTTCCCTTCAGGGAAAGTCTACAAAGACTTCCCCAAATATATTCTTTTTAATGCTAAACTAACTGCAGACTGGCCTAATAGATATCTAGGCTGAATTCGTTAAAAACAAACCAAATGCCATGAAAAAACTCCCATAACAACCAGGGCTCCCAGGGCAGCAACGGTTCGGGAGGTGCCTCACCAGCCACTTCCCACCAATTAAAATCTGCAATTACTCACCAACGTGAACAAGTGTCATGACTTTTCCAGGGGGCTTCATCAAGAAGGGATTGGGGTTTTTTTCTCTTTTTTTTTTTTTAATTAACCTAAATGAAAATTTAAAAAAATTTACAGCTGTCACTTGTAGGAGAGAAATATTTATGGATCATTTCCTAATACTCTATGTTCTCTTACCCTTTCAGCTATAAAAAGTAAATTGTTGGTTATGATTCATTGGTCATACCCATGCAAATGCTGCCCTTTAAATATGGCGTGATTAATTTAATAGTTCACTTAAGCTGCAGGAAATTACCCGGTGGAAATAAACAAATAGTTCCATTCCAGAGGAATTTCACATTGTTTTTGTAACACTTAGGGCAATGATATAAATAAGTCAGAAGTATCTCAGAAACATTTTCAGTGGTAATTGCCATATGTTGCTATTAAAAAATTATCCTAATTCTCGGTCAATTACAATAATATGAAATATTTCAACAGAAGCAACACTGGGATGTTTGTGCAGTGGTTTCCCAGCCTCTGTATGTTGTGATTTCCAAAGTGACTGGGTTTATAACTTGTTTTAGAAAGGGTAGGGTAAAATATGGAAATGAGTCCAACGTACGTAAATCAGCTCAATTAATTTTTGTAGGTGAGTTGCTGAACGAGAGGATTCTGAATAGAACTTGGCTGCAGGGAAAAAGATGGAAAAAATGAAGAAAAAAAAAGTGGTGCCCAAATCCATCAATCCTCACACAGGACCAAAACATTCTGTTGTACCTTTTCATATTCATCATCTATTTGGGGACAAGCAACTCATCACTCTCTTTGTTCAGCAAGAGGTATAAAATAATACCTAGGCTATTGAGCACAGTTTCAGGCTGCTTTATAATGTTCCTAGGGCAAAGACAGCAATTTTTTACATAGAAATGCAGCACTAGAGATGCTTTGAATGTAAAATTAGCCACAGCACTCTACAATTTGGCTGTCAGCAGGGAGGAGAAGACACCTCCTCCCAACACTGGGCCCCTCAGGATTTTCCTGTGATGCTGTAGAAGCATCCTGACACACCAGTTGCATGGAAACCTGATGTCACGAATATTCTTGCCCTCGCATCTTACCTGCAACTCCGTTTTGGAGTTCATGATTTTCAAAAGGTGGCTCCACTTAACCAAGCTGACTTCAAAAAGCTGACTGGAGATGACCAACTACATCATTTGAACAAGGAAGGGCTGGCTGAGATTACAGTACCATCCATAGCACCCAATGCCGTAGCTGGATATCGGAGGACAGACCTGCAGAAGACACATCAGATTCCCTGGTAAAGCCACAGTGGATGCCTGCACTGATGGACATAGAAGCTCACCCAGCCCTTCATCATGAGAAACATCAGGAACAGCCCAAAAAAGGCTTAAGGTCATGGGCCTGCCTCTGCAGTTGAAGGAATTACTGCAGGAAGACTTGGCTGACAGCATGCCACGAGTCCAGTGACAACTATGGACAGAGGTTCAAGGAGAGGCCACATTCTCAGGCCAGAGAGACTCAGGGTGAGCACACTGAGATTTTATGATGAAACACATGACAACATCTCTGATTTATCAGCTTAGGCTACTGCTTTTCATTTAAAACAAGCTCAAGTTTAATCTTTTGAAGTGCAGGAAAAGATGCAGCAGTCACCTAAAAATCTGTGGGGCTTAACTTGTCTGCAGGTGGAACAATGCAGAGAAGCCAACCTGATTGCCCTCACTGCACAAGTCCTTCTGTAAAATCCACAGACAGGACAGAGGAAAAAACTGCTGAGACCTAGAACTTGGCTCAGGGAGGTCAATTTGCTCAACGTTGTCATATTCTTCCAAGCCCAGACTGAGCCTTCTCTTCTCCCCAGTGAGTACAACATATGGCTTTGCTCAAGAAAGCCCACTGCCTGAAAATGAGGTTGCATTAATATTGCAAGTCACATTTGAGCACAAGTCCTTAAAGCCATGCCTCTGCATACAGCAGTCTTGGAAAGCCACCACTAAGCTCTTTCTTACCCTGCTGCACATAGAGATGTGTCCTGCTGTGCTCTGCAGCTGCAGACATCTGTTTTGATCTCTGCCAACGACCACTCACTCCATCTCCAACAACCAAGTCCATCTCCAACTACCAGGTCCATCTCCAACCACCCTTCTGCAGCTCAGAGAACCTACACAGTGCCTCGCAGTGCATCTCAATTGACATGACGAACAGTGAGAAGAAATTTATCATAGATAAAAATCAATTACCATCCAGTAAAACAAGTGGAGCAGCTACATTTTCTGAAGTAAATTATTTGCCCTTTGTTAATCACCTGGGCCCAATGCCATCCTCCTTTCAACACAACACTATAATGCAGCAGGGGAACCAAGCACATATGGAGGCACCAAATGTGGTCTGCAGCAGAGTCTTTGTCCATTTCCATAAATGTAAAGCTTCACAGCATTCTCTGAAGGTCTTCCCAAGAAATAAGCCTTTTTATGTGATCAGTTCATGTACCAGCATATCCTGCAAGCTAGAAAGACGTGTTACATGCATCACCTAGCACAGGCAGTTCTCCAAAAAAACCCCTTTGCCATGAATTTCAATAAATTAAGTCATCCCAAAGTACAACATTGCCTGGAAGAAGAAGGTAATGAAATGAGTACACCGTTCCTCAGCTAAACTTCACAGCTTAGGAAAGAATTTTAACCCATCATAAGGGCAGTCTGAAATTATTCATGTTTAAGGCTAAAATTATTCTGAATTAGCCTTAAATTAATAATAACGTTGATAAAGGTTTTCCTGTCTCCTTCTGAGCATAGAAAAGAAACCTTACAGAAACCCTTTCAGAATTTTCACTTTAGGTTTTTTTTATGTTGTCATTTCCCGGGCAAAAACCAAGCAAACTGTATCTGCAATTTATTAAATTTCATCTAGAAATACGGCACTAAGTCAAGAAATAACCTTTTTGCATCCAGAGCGATTTTATGCTATGTGTGCTTATAAGAGGTACGTCGTCTCTAGATGCCATGTATGTTGCAGCAAAGTCCATATGATAAAATACACACATCATTCAGCAGCTCTGATCCCTTCTGAAGATACTTTGCCCTCAATGGTTCATTTTCATCTGAACTATTTCTTACAATCCACATCTTTGTGTTCTCAGCAGCTGCATAAGAACAAAGCCCTGCTCAAGAAACATTTCTTTGCAGGACATGTAATTATTAAATTGGGTTCTAATTACAGATCATAAATTACAGACACTTCTTTGGAGACAAAATACCCAGAATCTTACAGAGAAATGCAATGCTTATTTTTGCCACTCATCTAAAAGCTTTATGGGTTAAAATAAAAAATATTATCAACTTTTCAGATCAAGTCATGACTTCTGTATGAATTACATGCAATGAATTTTAAGATGCTGTTAGGCATTAGTGTAAAAAAATATTACTTCCTACTAAAATATATGAAAAGTCAACACATGTCACTTCTGTGTGGCACCAGCAGACATAAAGGCTGTGCAGTTGGTGTTTTCTGTAGGAGGAGAAATGAATGGTGCCTCTGGTTATGTTCTTTCTATAGAAAGATGGACATCAGTACGCAGCCAAACCCCTTCAGGAAAGCCTTAGCTCTAACATAAGCACTCAGCTCCTAAAAAGCAACTATGAGCCAAGAATAGATTAAAGGGATTAAAGGAACCAGTACATGCTTGGTGCTTGCTCCAAGCTGAACTCCTATGATGACAGAAGTGTCCTTGCAGCATCCAAGTACTGTGCATTGAGGAAATACAAACACAAAATGCAAACCACGATGTTAAGTATATGACCAAAATAAAGTGTGATGACTGAAAACCAGAGGCCAGAGCCAAGGTGGCATGTAGAAACCTGAGTTCTGGCTCCTGACACCTTAGCAGGGAGCCGGCACGCCACAGGGCTCATTGCACCAAAAGCATGAACAGTTAGACCCCGTAGATCACCATCCACAAACCCACAGTGAGAGGGCTTGAATGGACCAAACTGAATGATCCCACCCAAGACAGACCACACAAAGCACATCTGGTCCTGCCAAAGGCCAGAAGCCTGAGTCAGGCCTTCACCCACTTGTCTCCTAGAAAGAGTGGTTGGGCATCGGAACTGGTTGCCCAGGGAGGTGGTGGAGTCACCATCCCTCAAGGTGTTCAAGGAAAGGTTGGATGAGGTAATTTAGGACATGGTTTAGTTAGCAATATAGGTGGTAGGGGGACAGTTGGACTGGGTGATCTTTGATGGTCTTTTCCAACCTTAATGCTTCTGTGATTCTGTGTTTCTAGAAGCTGGCCTGTCAAAGGAAATGGAGAGGATACAGCCTACTGCATTTGAAAGTGGAATGAGGATCTAATGGGGTTTCATCTGGGGCAGCTGAAGGAGGAATAGCGGTCAAAGCTGGCTTCAGCAGACCCCTCACAGCATCCCCTGTAACCTCATGACGGAAACGGTTGCAGGACAGAAAATGTTATGGTTCATAAGATTTTGCTGCCATCTTCTGATGAAAAGACATTACGTGGGTAGAAATAACAGCTGCTGGGGTTTCAGCAGCACCACAGCCCTTGTGCCCACACATACCCCCTCCCTGAAAGGAAAACTGGCTCCTTCAGCTCCCCAGCAGCCCACTGGGCTTGTTTGGATAAATTATTTAAATTACTGCTCACATTTCCTGCTCTAGACTTCTACCTTCCCAAGCAGAAAGCAACCTGGTGTGTATTCCAGCGTACCCACCAGTACACAACAGTTCGATAACATCCTATTGTACTTAATACACATTTTAATAACCATAACTCTTCCATACTTCAATTTCCAAACATCATTGGTCATCCTAAAGTGGCACCTTTAAATCTGAGGCACAATAGCTACCGAATTTTGTTAATATTTTTTCATTCTTTTTAAGTGTTTGCCCTTCTCTGAAAGTGAGATAAATATTTCAGTGTCTCATTTAATGGAACATTTTCCCCACTTCTAATTCTTGAAAAAAATGGGACTTATATAACATGCAGAAAAAATCAGCCTACCATTAAAATATACTCCTTCTGAGGATAACGATGAACGGCCCGCTTCTATTTTGCATTACAGAGGCACAAGCCCTGCTCCTTTCTCGAACGTACCACGAGTGACTTCAGACTAAATCTTATACAAAACAGCCAAACTGGAGCAAGAAGGGTTCTCTTTCAGTATCCTGATCTGCAAAGCTCTTTCTGTATCTCAGAAAGAACTTTTGTTTTTCTGTGCCACAGTATAAGTTGGGTTTTTCCACTCCTGCTCTAGCCCTATTTATTTTACCCTCATTCCCCATTCTTCATTGCAGATGAAGTCAAATGAAATATTCCTTTTAAAGCCACTCTCTTTTGCTCAGCTGAATGGCACACTAATAGCACTTCAGCATACATAATAGGGCCACCAAGAGGTTTTTTTTCCCTTTGCTGCACTGATGATAAACTTTAAACTCCCTTGTGGGTACTTAGAAATTATTAATATTGTGACTGATTTAATTTCTTTTTATAAAGAATAATTTTTTAAAAGGTTTTGTTACTCATATTAATTCCTTCCTCACTATATAACTGGACTTCAGTCATCACCTACATTTATCACAGGTGTAAACACAGATCTAAGGCACAGCTCCCATCACAGGCAAGCCACCTTGAAATGCCCTAGCCTTCATTAGAGCTGGCAGTAGCTTTGATTTATCAGAGCAGGGGCATCAGGAGTAACCCTCCCCCTTGCAGGCTTTCCCTGGCAGGTAGATAGCAGCAGAGTTCTTCCTGCCTGGCATGCAACCAGCACTTGTGGGTAGCACCCATCCCTTTCCCACCTCAAAATGTAAATACCAAGATTCATTGGTGATGAATATCTGCTTTTTAGTGGTGGTGGTGGTGGTAAATTAATTGATTATTTACCATCAACTTCCATCACTAAACAAGCTGGAGAAATACTGACTATTTTTTGCTATGGATAAACAAAAAATCTATATTATGGTTTATTAAAAATTAATAGGGCTTTAATAATATGATGTCATGGTTCTATTTGATGGCATTGTAAGACTCACTGTCATGTTTATGAAATGAGTAGCTGACCACTTAACTTTTAATCTCTAAGAGACTTGTTCAAAGCTGGCCTGCAAGTGGGCAGATGTTTATGTTATAAACTATTATTTGTACTAATAGTTAGAGATAGTTGACTATATGCAAGGATAAAACACTTATTTTTTGAAAACAATGATTTGTTGACACCAAGTTTTTTTAACTTTCACAAAAACCGTTAAAAAATATTTTTCAGTTCCAGAAAAAGATTTATTTTTCTTAAAACAAGTTAAAGATAGAAGTGCAGAAATGATTTAAAACATGTCCAACCAGCACAGTGATTAAAGCATCCCCCAGCAGGCAGGGAAAACCATGTGCCTGTATCAGCCCACATCTCTGGTGGCTGGATTCCTCAATCTCACATGGATGCCTGAGCAGGACCATGCTTCTCTGGGCAGCCCTTTTTGCTGGAATACTTTATAAACAGGCCAGCTCTGCAGCAACAGGGAGAGACAGTCTGGTGGTTATGGCTGTCCCTGGAAGGAGGAATACCCAAGTGGAAAGGTCTAGTTTGCATTAGACCAACTAGGATGGACCAGAAACTCCCACCCCTACATCAGGTTTTCACACTGGGAGATTTCAAGCTTTTACAATGAGTTATTTTTTCAATTTTCACCTCATATCTGTGAGAAATTAGAATTGTTTTTTTTTTAAATATCAAATATTTACATAGGACTGAAGAAAGCATGTGCTGCTACAGGGTCATCTTCCAGAGGATTCAATGGGAAAGCCCAAGCAGGATAAACTTGACAACCAAACTCCCCTTCATCCTCACAGAACCCCATCCATCATCCTCCTCTCATGCTTTCTCCTCCCTACAAACTCCATATCTCCTTGCACCCTTCTCAGTCACCAGCTGACACACTCATGAAATTCCATGAGCTGAAGCCTCAAAAAGTTGGAATCAAAACTCAGTAGCCTTGGTGACTATTAAGCAGGTACTCTTATACCTATATCAATCTACTCAGCATTATTATATATCATTGAATCATTCCAGACACTATTTCACAGGGACTTCTCTGCTTTGAAAAAAGCCAAGCCATTATCAAAGCAATAATCTATATTTTCAAATACCTGAGAGCAATTATTAATTCTGTTTGACATTCCAACTGCTTTTCCTCACTGATTGGGATACACCCTTTCCAAGCACAGTTCCTGACCCCAAGACTGGCAGGTGTAAGTTGTGTGGACAGAGTTGGGAGTAATTCTCTGGCCACAAGAGTTAATATGAAGACTTACATCTCTATTACAAATTTGGGGAAGATTGAGGGTCTCTTCCAGGTTTATTTCCTACCAGTCTCTGAAGAGCACTGCAACATATATACGCACGTCAGTTTGAATCAATACAAGCTGCACTCTGGAATTCGCCGTGACTTCCCTGGGTACTTTAGTCTATCAATTTGTAGCTACTAGTAATATGTCCAATTTCTTACAATTTATTCACCAGATACAATCTACAAGGGACAGCTAGGGATTTGTCCTAGGCTAGGATAACCTCTCACAGAATAAATCATTTTCTTTGCAGTAATGAGCTCCACAGCATCAAACTAAATTTAAATTATTGAAGTGATCAGAAATCCATAATATCCCCATGATTATCACTGAGGTTTGTTTACTTCAACACACCTGATACCATCTGATTAGACTTTTGCAATGTTTACATATCGTACCACCAACTTGCTCAAACATCAGAGAACGAGCCCAACTCTTCAACAGGAAATGATAAACAAATGATTTCAAACCCATCAGCTAGGAATGTAACAGACTGTGTTGTTTGTTATGGATGCACATCTCAAACACTGTGTTCCTACAACTGCCCTGCACACACATCGTTAACTGGTCTGCATCTCATCTGAAGTGGTTTAATTAGAGGGCTGGAGCACCTCCCCTACAAAGAAAGGCTGAGGGAGCTGGGCGAAGAGAAGGCTGCGGGGGCACCTCATTGCAGCTTTCCAGTCCCTGAAGGGAGCAGAGGAACAGGAGGGGAATTAGCTTTTTTTAAAAGGGTAGACAATGGCAGGACAAGGGGGATGAACTAAAGCTAAAGGAAAGAAGGTTTAAATTAGATATTAGGGGGAAGTTCTTTACAGAGAGAGTGGTGAGGGGCTGGAACAGGCTGCCCAGAGAGGGGGTGGGTGCCACATCCCTGGGGGTGTTCAAGGCCAGGTTGGATGGGGCCCTGGGCAACCTTGTGTAAATCCAGGTCTGGAGGTTGGTGTCCCTGCCTGTGGCAGAGGGCTTGGAACTCTGTGATCCTTGGGGTCTCTTCCAACCCATGCCATTCTATGACTCAATGAATGCAATATATGCCTTCTCATGCATAATTTATTGCTATTTCTTCCTTCCTTTTTTTAATAGTTTATTGCTTTTAGTTCATCTGTGCAGAATGGTTAGAGAATTTGGGCATAAAACATCATGACCACACAGGCCCAGAATTCATCACCATGGGTCAGGCTCCAGACCCACCTTCCTTAAGCAAAAGGCCAGAGCTGTCAGTACTCCAAAGAGCTACGTCATCATGTGAACCACAGAATAAGCTATCCTACGACATTGCCCAATCCAGGATGATTTCTTCACTTGAGCTTGATAAGTTAGGCTTTCTATACTTCTATTAAACACATTTCAACAACCATATTAATAAAATAACCCATTAACCACTCACCTAATGTGAACAAGCAAGATCACGAGAGTTCAAAATCTATCTGAAACCCTCTGCTTTCTGATGTGCACCTGAGCGTAAACACATCCATCCACCACGGGTATAATCAGCAAGTCACAGCCAGAGCTGTGAAAAGCACTAAAAGCACCAGTCCCTGCACCACTGCAGAATGAGACCATGAATTTACTGAACTCAGCAGACATTGAATAGCTTATACTATGTACATTGCACACTCATCTTCGTGAGAGCTCTTCTGGACTCTCCACTGCTCTCCCCCCCAAAAAACACAACCCAAAAACAGTGTTCAGAGAAAGAAGAGAATCAGTTTCTAGGAATGATGTCACTTATCTGATGAGAAAACTGTCAAATCCAGAAAATTCATTAATATTCAGAATGCTAACAAGACAATATCCCATGAAACATCTCTCTGTGTTGTCTTTCAAGAACACAAATAAGCAAGACTACCAAGTCGTTCTCCTTAGGCAGCATTTCACTTACTCTTGATCAAATGACTGCAAAACTTAGTTTTCCATAACAAGGTATTTCAATCTCTGCTTCTGCTGTCTTAAAAGTAGACAGAAACTTCTCTCTTGCCTGCAAAGCCTCGAGAAAGTTGCAAGCAAATGAAAAATTCATTGAGACTTGAAGACAACCTGCTTAGGGAACCACGAGACACAGCACCACACATACCGTGTCTCAAAGTGCTCAGTGGAAATACCGAGCAGTGTGCTTCAAAAGAAGCCTTACATCAAGATTCACCCAGAAACAGAAAGACAGCTGATCAAATCTTCTGCAATAAATGCTAATGAATAAGTGATAAGCTGAACTGTTTACTTCATTTTCTGGAATAAGGAACATAAACGAATTCATTGACTGTCAGGTCCTGTGAAGAACATATGGTTCCAACCTAATAACGCAAATGTGTCTGTGTTTTGAAGCGATTAAAAGGCTGGCATTAGTTGTGATTTCTCTAAAATCCACCTTTTGTTTTCACCTAGGTCTTTCCTTTTACATCTGTTTCTTCCCGTACTCCATACCATTTGCTACTTGAACCCTGAAAAAGCTCTATAGAATTGCAGTTAATAAAAATCATTTGGTGGCTTTTAATACATGTCTAACCTTTCACAAGGGATTATAACCTTCCCTTACCTCCTTGTGGTGGTTAACACAAGCTGCCAGTATTAACATCAAAAACTCAATCATAACTTCAGCACTGACAGGCAGCTTCTGTTGCTGATGTTCACAACTGGAAGTTTCTCCAGGTATTTTCATCTCCACCCACCATCATCTCCCTCTGACCTACCAGCCAAAACAAGCCCAAATTCACAGCTCCATCCCTTTCCTATGATACCTTCTCAATTGCAGAGACCAATTCTGGTAGAAACCTCCGTGACCCCAAAAGACATGAATATTCTGGGTTCCAGCAGTCTTGAGTCATTATAAATACGTAACACGCTAAATTAGCATTCCTCTAAAGATGCTGAATGACGTAGCACTGTTTCTCCTAAATTCACAGCTCCTCACTATGCCTTAATTTTCCTGGCCCTCAAAATACACCCCAAAACACCTCTTTTTTTTTTTAAATTCAGAAATAGAAGCCTTTCCAAAAATTGCAGCAATATTACCACAGTGATTACACCATGATAAATGAACACAAGAGACAAAACAAACAGCAGCCAGCAGCTAAAGCAAGACTTGTCAGCAGCAGTCAATGCTGCAGCTCCAGCTCTGCCTGTGTGGTAGAATTATTCTTTCATTCTGCAGATTCCAAGTTCCATGTAGAAATTAAGACAACTACAGTCAAAGAACAGTGAGTCTATTGGAAGTCCATAGAACTTGAAAAATTACGAGTTTTGGGGAGAAATAATCTTGGTGACTCATGCAGATGTACATCTTTATCTATGCCATATTTCAGATGCACCCCAAAAAAATGCTTCTGCTGATTCTTATTTGCTCATATTTCCTACCTCTGTTATCCTGTCATCCACAGCAGGGGGGTCACCTCATCACGCCCCAGTCACTGAGTCATCTCAGGCAAGGCAAACACACACATTATGTTTTGACTGCACCCAGGGTACATTATGCTGAAAAGCTGAACACAAGGGTACCTTACACACATACAGTTAAAAAAACATTTATAAATATGTAACAAAAGTAAAAGTCTTATAACACAGATAATTACAAATAATTTTAATGTTACTCAAGTTTCATTAATGATTTTCAATGATAGAATCATAGGGGTTGGAAGGGACCTCAAGAGATCATCAAGTCCAACCCCCATAGGTTAAGACAAATATTAGAAGACTTATTTCATTATTATTAAGCATCATGTCCAGAACATTATCAAGATGATGAATAGATGGTCTCAAGGGTATGAAAATATTAAGTCTCTTAGTCCTTATAAGGAGAAAATAAAACTTTTAATGGATTTTCACAGGTAACGAAATTCCAGGCATAAAAACTCAAAAATTTGCATGCTGTTTGTATTTGATGTATTGCTTCTTGAGATGATATCACAATGGAATTTCACTGTTAAAGGTCCTCTCCTTCCCTGATAAGTCACCTTGTCATGACATTTAAATGAAGACAAAAAAGAGGAGGCTTAAAATTAAGAAGTCTTTCTGAATGTTTTGTTGCATTACATTAATAGACATACACCAACACAACTAAAATCAAAAATTCCATTTAAAATATTAAAGAAGGGAGCTTATTTTCTCCTTTACCTGACACCTAGCATGCTGTAAGATACTTCTGAAAATATACAAATTTAGTAACCTGTTGAAAAGACATTAGAATTAAGGCACTGAAACTGTAATTATTTGGGAACCCTTTCTGATGAGTGCTGCAGCATGCCTCCCAGAAATGCCAGTGATCCAGGTACCAGAGACAGCTAGTGCTACAGGGTCAAGTGTTGAATCAATTCACAAAACAGATCTGTAAAATGATACACTCCATGACAGAGCTGTATCAGCCAGCCTGTGAGAACCAAAGCTGCAAAACACAGTGGCCAATGTCTGAAAATCAATGGGATCAAAGGTTGTGCATCTGGAAACCACACCACAGAGTGCTCACCAGACCACAGATTATTGCAAACAATGTATGTTCACAAGACAGGTTTCTGTTTTCTTCTGTATTGAGTCACAGGAGTGACATGCCTCAAACTGTAGAGAAAGTTAACTGGAGAAAAATAGACATTTAAAAAAAACCCACCAGAATTGATTGCAGACACTTAAACACACAAAAGTGAAACTTGCTTTTTTTTCCCCCCTCCTTTTTTCCCCTGGAGCTGCAGAGCTTGCCAGAGATGGTACTGGAGACAGTGATGCTGAACTGCTGTTTGCCCATGTCCAGGCTGCATCCAGCACCAGGGCACAGTGGGTGGTACAGCCACCATAGCAGCCAGGAAGGGTCATGCCCTTCATGCCCTTCATCTGATAAGCATGAAGTGGGACTCCACTTCTGCTGTTTCTACAACCCTTTAACCAACTCCTGTAATAGGACTTTTGGCTATGAAAGGCCACAAATGTTTTACTTAGACAAATGCAACCCATTAGTCTCCATTATGTCATGGAAGTGCTGAATCAAACATATATTTGGGTCCTTCTAATGGCTTCAGGAGCAGTTGTCAAGGCATCAGTGAGCACTACACCTAGCATCATCAAGATATCAATTGATGCCTGATGTTTCAAGGTGCTCAATCACACACAAGTGATCCAAGGAAGAGCAGCATAAAGGTACAGGGACTGTTTTAAACTGGCACAGACCTGCTATAGAACTGCTACATGTTCCTGATAATTAGTGCAACTCTGAGCAATGACTTGATTTTACCTGCAAGAGCACTTCAGTTTTCCTTCTAATTTATTGTAACAGAAGTACTCTGTATTTTTACTTTTTTTTTTTAATTATTCCTAGAATATCCCCAGATTTCAGGGATGTCTGGCAGATTTTGGGGACCAAATTCCCACCCCATCCTGCCAATCAAAGGATGATAGGGCAAAGTTCAGTTGCTGACAACACACGTTAAAACTGTTTCCTCCCTTCAAAAGGATGTGGGATTTTGTACTAGATTAGATTTGACACTGTATCACTAAAGTGAATATAATTCACTGTGATCTTCTAGCCATTTAGAACCAATGGCCCATTCATGTGTAAATGCACAGAGTTAAAGGAAAGAAAAGGAAGCACGACAAAGTAAAGATAGACTGTAATGTCATCTGTATCTAAGCAATCAGTTTTGTTTTGTCCTGGTGGTAAAAGGATAAGTAAATATTAAACATAAAAAGGATTAGGCTTTGGTAGTTGTTCAGGAATGTAGGGTTTATTGCAAAATACATTAAGGAGCTATATTAGCATGTATCAATCCACATGAAGAGGTTACAAAGGTTATCTCTCTGCTTAATACTCGATCACACATACTATGCAGAGAGAAATTAAGCAATCCTGTGAAGATCAACCTCAGGTAATTTCACCCACATCTGACACAAAAAGATCTTAGACTAGGAAGGCTTAGATGGGAGTTGGGTCAGTGCTGAATATGACAACAAAATAGTATCAGAGGTGGATTCCAGGGGGTCTTCTGAGCAAGACAGTGTGAAAAAGGCTTGAAAAAGCCTTCCTCATGTATTTTAAGCCAGACTCCAACCCTATGATTAGCCAAACCCTACAGCATTTAGGGAATTAAGCAGCTACTGATATGAAGAGTGTGTTTAGAATGAAGTATGGGAAAATTCTTCAAATAAGATAAACATCATGGGAGGGGGTATGAATAAGCAGTCTGGAAAACGCACCATGGCAAAAAAAGAAATAAATAAGTAGATGCAGAAGGCAAAGCCCTTCCCCAGCACATTTCCCATGTAGGAGATGATGACTGGTTTGTATACCCATCCAAAACCAGTCAGATACCAAAATTTCAACTCTACCTCCGTGCTTCAGTATTAGGAACCTTGAAGTTCCTCCTGCAGTGCAGAACCTTCCACAATGTTGCCTCATTTAAAAACATTAAAAATAGGCAAATAAACAAGCCAGGGAAACACTGAACAAAACTGAATTATAATGGGCTGTAAACAAATAATCTTTCCACTTGCTTCAGTGGTCTTTAGATGAGGTCCTGAGAGCTTTATCCTGAAAATCCTTCCCAGGCTGGAGAAGCTCATTAAAGTGCTAGGCATCGGCTGGTGGGCTTTTTCATAGCACTTTCTGCTGGATAAACAACAACAGCAACAAAAATAGTCTGAGCTCATATAGGGCTGTTTATAACCATTACTTTTCTTGTCACCATTTATAATCTAGATATGATTTTATAGCAAATACTACGCTCTAAAAATGTGCATAACTGGTGAATTTGCTGCTAGAGGTACGTGTTATTGTCTAGCTGTGCCTGGGTATGATTGCCATTCACTTTGAACAGTTGTAGATGATTACAAGAGTCATTAAGCAGCATAAAATCATGCATGCTGGCTAATTAATGTGGGATTGATTCCCCTTTCAGTTACAGTTTTTTATGCCTGTTGAACTCCGCTGAAATCAATAAAGCAAAGGTAAGATCAGTACACACTGTAGTAAGACTGATAGAAGGGAAGGAGGTTGGGCTTAGAGTTTCATGACTAATAAAACTCAAAGAAAAAGAAAAATCAAACTCCCAGCTACATCCAGGTATTTACTGTAATTAGACATGATTACTATTATCCAGGCAATTTTTGGCAACGTTAGCATTCAAGTGATGCTTTGTAAAATTCTGGGGTTCAGTAGATAAGTCACAAAAGCCTTCAGCAGTGTGGAGAGGGATATAATCCCCAAAGAGTTCAAGCTAAGGCTTCTGAAGTTTCTATTCTTCTCTCCCACCACAAAACCAGTCCAGCTTTACAGAGCAGCTTTCTGAACCTTCTTTCTACTTCCCAAGCACTGGTAGCTGCGTCTCCTTTCATTACCTGCCTTCAAATGGACAGCAGTTCTGTCCTTACAGACCTCAAGTTAGGAAACTCTAACCCAGTTTGAAAGATTAAAACAAGAAGAGTCAAGACAACAAATAATTTTCAAGTACACCTATTAAAACTTTATTCAGCAATTCTTGTATTTGCTTGCTTTCTCCTTCATCCCACACACCTTCCCACTGCCTCTCCCAAACCACTTTTTCCCCAAAATTTGTTAAAAAACCCTAAAACAACCCCACAAAAATGGTTTTGGCTATCCCAAGAGTGATATTGTGCTGTGATATGTGAAGCTGAGTTAAGTCTGTCATGTCAGATTACATGATAGAACATAACACAGTTTGATAGGCAAACCTGATATGACACCACAAACTTGAAGAGATTCACTTTTCTTCAGCCATGAGCCGGTGTCCTGCTTTCTGTGTGAGAGACATGCAAGAAATTTGCTATCCAACTATTATTTTAGCTATAGACTTAGCCCTTGACCTTTCAGTGATGTCTTGAGATGACTAGTGCCAGACTCACCTGCCATTATCTCCTTGGATGTTTTGACAACAATTTTGCTGATGACAGGATCAAGCTATTGCTCTTTACAGAAGTGGAGAGCTCACTTCAGAAGTGGTTGTATTATACAGCCTTAATGATTATTCTACCTGGACAAACATGGATTTCAGCTCCAGTCCTTCAGAGTTCTGAGGGTGGGAAAAAAAAAAAACAAAAGAAAAAATACGAAAATATTAAGAGACTTTTGACATGTCTATAGGAAAGCATTTGTCTCCCATAACAAATTAAAAAAGGTCAATTTCAGAAAGCTGTATTTAGACTTTTTTCCACCCCAAGAAGGAATTTTTAATGGATACATCCACAGTAATTGAAAGATCCCAGCTCAGGTCCACCAATTTGATGAAAGGAGTGGAACACCTTCCTTATGAGGACAGGCTGAGGGAGCTGGGCCTCTTCAGCTTTCAGAAGAGACTGGGGGGTGACCTTATTAAGGTCTATAAATATGTAAAGGGCAGAACAAGCTGAACCATTTTATACAGCCTCCCAGTCGAGATAGCAGGCAGGTCTCTTATCCAGCCTGAACACTTGTTTGTTTATAATAGCTCCATAAGCTGTATTTTTACTAAGGAGCCACCTGAAGTTTGTTATAGCCTGCAAATGGATCCTGTGTAATTGGTCTAGAGAGGTTTCTTATTTATTCTCTCCATTTGTGTTGCATATAAATTATCTAAATTTAATCTCTGCAGATCACGTGAGTTTTATTTTTTAAAAGTTGAAAAATAATCAGTTTTTCCTTCTTCCACCCCAGTAATCAATGTTACTATTTTACCTTCACTGCCAGTTTTGTCAGTGAGGCTTCAACCATGATAGATCATGTTATGTGCAACAAGCAGAGGATTTGTCTCACTACAACACCCACAGCATCAAGCAGTACCTAAGACCTTCTCCTATGGCACGGTGCACAACACATCCTTCTCCTAATTCTGCAGTAGGACCTCATGACAAGCTTTATTCTGCAGGATGTACAGACCACTTACTTCAGCTCGTATCAGTGGAAACAAGCTAGATTGTCATTAAACAGAACAATGCTAACCATTTCAACAAAGCCTTATTTAATTGCATGCATGGATCAGATCAAATCAAGAGCATTGCCCAAAAAACCCAACAACCACCTCATGAATTTTTACTAAAAGAGGTGTCTTAGGCTTTGTTTAGATTTTATTGCATATAGATAGGTGACCAGAACTAATTAATCCCATTATATTTTTAAAAAAAATCAGGATCACAGTCAGTATTCCAAGGAAATTATCTTAGAGAGTTTTTTTCCTCCCCAACAGCAGCTGCCTACTTGCATACCATAGCTATTAGTTGTAAAAATTTATGACAATAATAAAATGTTTAAGTCAGCCGTGCTTGTAGACCACACCACAGGCTGGATGGCATGCAATTGAAATTCAACTTAGTGACACATTGATAGTTACTCTGTAATGATTCCACCTATTATTCACGAACCAAGTAGTGTCCCTGCTGTCTATATTTATTTCTCTTCTCACAGCTGAAGTAACAGATATCACTCCCCACACCAGAGTGCTAAATCCCATTCAGTTTGGGTTCATCTGCATTTCTGGTACGTGCTGAGGGGAAGAACAAGCTCAGCAGGTTAACTGAGTGATCTGGTCAATCAGGGTTGCTGATGTGTTCAGCAACTTGGATGCAGCTTCTCTCTTCTACAATCAAACAAATGAGGAAAACCATATTATTGCACACATACCTGGGAAACTGTTATGACATCTGGGTCTTGTTTGAGCACCTTCAACCCACACCATCCAGAGCCACTTGCAATAATTGCTGAGCAGATCAACCGCTCGCCCTTCACCCCCACCTCTTGCTTGCCTGCCCCTTTACACCTGACTAAAAGCATTTGCACTGATTGCTTTGTTTATTAGGGAAGAAGATGGCCCAAGTGTGAGCTGAATAAGTAATAAATATAGTAAAAAAATTCTGCACTCACATCGTGTACTGTGCTTACCCCTGCCAGTGAATCAACCTTAAACACCTATCGCTTGGTGAAGCATGTGCTTTCCCCAGGACACGAGCAGCAGGCTTATGCCAAGTAAGACAGTTATGCCAATAAGCCAAGACCATGTTGTGATACTTCCCCTTACTAACCATACCCTACAAACAGCTTTGATTCAGACCCAAATTCTGCAGCTGGATTTACATGAGTGGACCCCAGTGCCCCCTTATGCTCGCACTTGTGCCAAGGGGGCTTTCCAGTGATCCCAGGGAGCAGTGCACAGGACCAGAGGAAGGAATAAGGTGATGAAAACCTCTAGGCGTTAGTCCTGGATGCATTTATTGCATTGCTTGATGGGCCAAACACCACATAGTGACTCAGATGCTCTGAGTCATCCCAAACTGCATCACACCATCAGCTGGTGGCCTGTAAGAAGCACCTTACATAAGATGGAAATTTGACTTCATTAAGCAACCTTCACATTATAATTGGCCATGGTTTACTCAGTTTGTCAGAGGTGTCTCAGGCACCTGACGCTGCACAAAAGCTGCAACAACATAGTACCTGTGTCCTACTGAAACAAACATCACAGGATCATTTTCATTGCCCAAAGAGGTATATCTCTGTGTGACTGGGATATCATTTAGATGCTTAATTAACTCGAAGTTACTTTTCGGACTGTTTAGTTGGTCTTAGAGGAATTTTCAGTGCTGTGAAATCATCCAAAGTAACAATAAAAAACATTATTTCCATTTTAGGAAGCAAATTCCCAGGCAGACAGGCAGCTGCCTAAGTGTTCTTGCCTCTGTCTTAATGTAATGAGGACACATTGATCATTTGCTACAGCTTACACAAAAGAGCTTTCTGTCCTCATGGCATTGTAAAACCCCGAGCTGGATCAGATAAGGGGGAAAAAATATTAAGTCACATTTAAAATTAAATCTTTGCTTTCCTCCACACTCTGGCGGACAGTGAACAGCCTCAGTTCTTGCACTACCTAGTTCAGGAATAAACAACTTTGACATGGAGGGAGCTATCTGGATCAACTGTTCTCCTCAGCTGACAACAGGGTCTGATCTTCCAGGGTACCCAGTCTCCCAGTCTCCACTGAAGCACCCACAGGGCAGGGTTTTGAGAAGCAGAAGGGATTAACCCATTCCCACAAGTGCTGTCAGCACTGCTCATGCTACCAACAGGAAAGGAGGCCAGATGAGCACGCAACACACAAAAAGAAGAGGTCTGCAGTCACCTGAAGTCACCTCAGGAACCCTGAGGGTGCCCACGATGGCTGGGCTGCAGGAGACACCATGCAAGATTCTCTCTCATGGAATTTCCACTCACGTCTCCCTAGGATGCTCCAAGCCCTCAGGGGTGGCTGCAGGAGCTTTCATCATTAATCCAAAAACACAGTACTGGGAGTTTTCTGCCTTCAACTGCCTAGGACTGTTGATATTGGTATAACAGTCTTATTTATATATTTATGAACCATTAATAAATCATTAGATGTTAATTATATTTCCTTTACTTCTCTTCCATTTTAGCTGCTCCCCTTGCTGGTCTTTATTGACATAAATATTTCCAACCCACAGGCACATTCAAAATAACTATTCCGTAAAGAATGTCTTCTAAATCATTTACAAACAACAAATGCTCTTAGCTATGTTGGCAGACAACAGTCATTTATTTAAATGATATAAGAGGACTCATTAATCTGGAATACACAATAATATAACCAGCTAGTGGCATGTCAGGGGTCAGAAAGTGCTGTTTACAGCCTTAACAAGGACCAACAAGGAAGATCATATCTTGCGTTATTGAGTATTTATATTTAACCAGGGATGATGGAGCTTCCAGCTTTTCACTGGTTTCTAGATGATCACTTTTTAAACTTTGAAAATGCTTATGACTACATCACAGCTTCAGAGAAAGTGCCACAGCAGCCACTTCTCTTACTAGAAGACAATTGTTTCAGCATTTATAAATAAATAGATGGAGGGGAGAGTTTTGCTTGATGTGAGAAAGATTCTCCACTGACCAAGGTTCTCTCTCATCTAAAGTAGTCATAAGCTTCTGTTGGCAGTATCAACACAAGATTTTGCCTTAATGGAACCAACGTGATGCTGTAATTCATTTTGGCTGCCAGTTTACCTAGGCTGACTAAAACATTGGAAGGATTTCAAGGGAGAATTACAACAAGCCCAGGTCCTTTGGGAAATCCCATCTTCCCTGCACTCAAGGTGGGCAAAGAGCATATTCTGTATCAGCTGTTGGGATTTATACCAGAAAAAAAAACAACAAACAACAACCCCAAAACCAACAAGACACAAACAAAAGATTACAGCTTGTTGAGAACTCCCCACATGACTCATCTTACACTGAGCAAGCATATAACAAACTAAGCAGTTCAGCCAGGCTTTGAAAGCTCCTATCTCACAGTAACATTTTATTAAACCACAAGCCCAATTTGGGAAAATTTGTCATGAGCTTTAACTTTGCCTATTATAAAGTTCTTTTCCTATGCCTGGTTCACTCACTTAAAGGGCAAGGTTCAGGCAAATTCACCCAGGAACCAGTTGACCAGTTACAGACTTGTCCTTCTCCCTAAAACATCCCAGAGTACAACTGAAAAAGGAAAGAAAATTCTACTCTTACAATCACTTGACTTAGGACATCTTGTAAGCTTGAGCTTAAGTACTACTGGTAGTAATGAAGTTACAGGCACTTGATACAAGGGGTAACTGCGCTGTTTCTAGCACTGCAATGGAAGGATGGGTGATGGACCGTGGTGAACAGTCTGGAACACAAGTCTTATGAGGAGGGGCTGAGAGAACTGGGACTGCTTAAACCTGGAGAATGAGGCAGCTCAGGGGAAACCCTTATTCATCTCTACAAGTACCTGAAAGGAGGTTGTAGTGAGCTGGGGGGAGGGGTGTGTGGTGTGTGTCAGCCTCTTCTCACAGATAAATGGCAATAGGACAAGAGGGAATGGCTGCAAGTTGCACCAGAGGAGGTTCAGGTTAGAAATTAGAAGGAATTCCTTAGAGTGGTTGGGCATTGGACTGGGTTGCCCAGGGAGGTGGTGGAGTACCCATTCGTCTTAGTGTTCAGGGAAAAGTTGGATGAGGTACTTAGGGAAATGGTTTAGTTAGTAATACAGGTGGTAGGGAGACAGTTAGACTTGATTATCTTGGAGATCTTCTCCAACCTTAATGATTCTGTGGTAGTCACAATCTGGGGACAGACCCTGGGAAGCAGCAGTGAGACCAGAGCGTCTCAACACTGTGCTGTTTGTTTTGAAGACTTTTGTCAGAACATGGCTGGGAAAAGTGACAAAATATGTCACTGTCACACAGGTCACTGAGTGCCAGTGGATACAGCATTCACTTCCATCCAGTGCTGAGATCTGAGCTAGAAACCCAGGGGAGTAAGGTGGGGGTGTGCAAGGACAACACTGAGCTATCCAGTCACACTACATTTGCAATAGGCAGATAAGGTCAGCTGGAATGCAGAGTTTCTAAAGGTTGGATCTATTTCTCCTTCCAAACCTTTCTTCAAGTGGAAAAAAGCAAACCTCTGATTGACAAGATGCTTTGCACTGGTTAAAAATGAAAACCCCTTTTCATCCCCAAACACATAATTTTCTGCTCATAGAGATCCCATCTTTAATTACCAGCTGCTGCAAATGATCTTCTTATGATCATTAACTGCCATCTCCTGAAACAGCATCTCTCTTATCACCCTCTGTGTTCAAATACTCCACATGTTTCTAATCAGCCAAACTACCCCAGCTTACCTACAGTAAGGCTATTCAGCTGCAGAACACTTCTGTTCCTGCAATGGAAGCCAACCATATTTCTTCTTATTAAATGATATCAACTACCCCTACTACCACTGCGACCAAAGTAGGAGACATTAAAAACAAAGCATTTTTAATGAGATAACAGCACAGTCATTGCTAATGATGATTACTTATATTATCCTTCCAATCATTTTTAATGAACCCTCACTAGCACAAGCTCTCCACTAGCTCAACTCACCTAAGTTAGTCTCATCAAAATAGTAAGCAGAGTGTAATCAATTGCCACGACCTCACCCAGCATAGTTTTACTTATTAGTTTATCATCAAGATCATTTATTGCAGATACAGAGATATGACAGGGTTTTTCCAGGCTTTGGTACCACTTGACATTTAAGATGCCCATCCTTCTGTGGGTACATATATGTGCATGGATTATTCTTTTAAAGCCCACAAAATGCTTCTGTTATCCTAGAATACAAGTAAGGTTTACTAATAGCAACAGCTAAACTGGGACCAAGGAGCACTTCACACCTCCAGCCTTTCTAGGGGATCTGCTCAGACCCAAGGGCTCCAGTGACATGTACCTATTTACAGTCACTTGCAAGGAAGTAATGTGAAACATCCAGTCTCAAAATTGTTTGACTTACAGATGTTAGCAGCTTGTCTCTATAGCTATTTTAGCAATGATAGAAACCAGAACTATATTCTGTAGCATTACAGACACATCTGAAAAGCTTCTGTAATCCATAGGTGATGGGAAAAGAGGATACAGGTTTGTTTATCCAAGCAACACAACATGTTGTTGTTCACACGTGAGAAACTCATGGCAATTTAGTTTTCCCCACATTTACAAACTTATTTTAAACATACAAAAAAATAAAAAAAGAAAGGGGTCCCTGAAGACAGTCTGGAAACAACAAATTTCCAGTTTGACTTGCTGTCAAGATATTTAAACTTGCTTGACTGAGCCTTGCCACACTGGTACAAGTTAGTTACCCTAAAGTTCATCAGAAGGCAGTGGAATTATCATATATAAACCCCCAGGAAGCTCAGAATCTGAAGCTTTAATTAGATTATCAGCATTAATAATATTAGTACTAGCTACAGCAATGAAGAAAAGAACTCATGAAAATATCATATGCAAAAGCATCCATGTACACCTTCGTGCCTCTCTACTTGGAGCTCTTGGAATTCCCCCCAGATGAGCAGAATTTCACAACGAGCTGTTTAACATGTAGATTACTCTGCAGTGAAACATAAAACATTTCACACCTCTCCAAGCCTCTGATTGCAGATAGGGAGACAAGAATCACGCAAATGAAACAAGCTGATGTCCTGGTGAACTGTGGATCTACAGCATGTTTCATCTACAATTAAATCCGTACCCAGCAAAGAATAGAAACTGTAACTTTTAGTTCGATACGTAATTTAGAACAACCTTAAGGTGTTTGTAACATCTGAAATTAAATAGGAAATGAAATTATTCCCTGAAGGTGTTGGGGGTTGATGTAAGGAATGCATTGGAAAATAAGGACACAAATAGTTCATGCTGCTATTGTGAGCATTGCTCAGCAGATCTCCTTACCTGTCCCTTGCCACGTCTCTCAAGATATTACCATAAGCATCCTGAGCTTAAACTACCTCATTGCCTCCAGCAAGCTCCCAGCTACCCCTCAAAGGGGCATTCTTGGTGTGGCAAATTGCTTCTCCTGAAGGAACCCTGTAAAGCACACACGAGGGTTTTATCACTGCTGAAGGCTAGGTTAAAGCTTTCACACCGCTTTTTTGTTTTAATGAAGTGCAGAAATTTGCTATAATTATGGAGTATAAATGAAGATACTCCCTTCCCATTGCACACTGAGGGTTTTTTAGCACCAGGGATGCAAAACACATCTCAGCTTTGAGCTGGAAGAGGCTTTTGTCGCTTTTATGGGCCAAAAAAGTGGGAATTCCAAAAGCAGAAGGAATTCCTGTCCAGTTATGGTGGAAGGTTGAGCACAAGAGATGTGGACAGTCCTAGCAGCAGAGCACTGTACAAACATGCTTTATTAGCTTTTGCTTCCTGCTGAAGCTAACTGATGTTTTAGTAGTGCTGCATTTATTTAAATACCATACCAGCAAGCAAACAATATTTGATTCCATAAAGATTATCAGCAGTTATGATATAATACTTCATGAGTTCACCCTGTGAGTTTACTTATTGCACAAGAACACTTACCCAGAAACTAATTTTGATCCTGATGAGAGCTTGTATTGACACAGAAAAATTAAATGGAGATTTTATTGTCATAAAACATTCATGTGAAACTAATCACACTGGAGTTATCAGTGACATATAGGGAGATTTATTAAAGTATAACCAAATTTCAAGGCCATGGGACAGGGTGACATTTTGGGTTTGGTTTACTTCCAATATCGGTTTGATATTACACTTCTGCCTAACCTGCCTCAACATTACATGCTCTGTTGCAGCATTTAACGCCTACGGTCACTAAAAACAACAAAGCAGCTTTATGAACATCAGAATATAGGCCATTAATCATTAATTTTAACACTAACTGAGGAGCCAATACCATCCTGTTGACATATTGTTAGTAGAATCATGAAACCGCGGTGTAAGCCATAAGTGGACCTGATTATTTAAGAAGTTGCTTGATGGGACTGTTTATCTGTTCAGACAGAAAACATCTGAATTAGAATTGACAAGCTAGTTTAAGAGGAAGCAGGGCAAAGCAATGGCTGTGCCTGGGCAGGGCACTGCTCTAACACCCAGAAGTGGGTTGGGCACCGCGTTGAGATGGACAGTCTGGGAGGGCAGGTCAAGCCCTGACACCCCAAAGTTAACCCAAACAGCAAGCACAGCTTTAGTAGCTGCTGTCCTATTCATGCTGTTGTATCATGATACCTTTATGTGGTGTAGGTACTGAGGGATGGTCTTGAAATCCTCCTGATGATGTGAAGTCCATTCTACTACCTACACTTGGGTCCTACCCACTTTAAAGGTAGGTTTTGCATTGGCAAGAGGAGATAAAAATAGAGAGACCCGTCTCAGTGCTCTAGAAGCAGAATTTCAAGACTTCCTTTATCTGGGGGTTCTGTCCCTCACTGAGTCTCAATTTGTCCCTCTTTGATTGTTTTCTAACGTTTTAAATTATCTTGTGGGGCATCAATTTGTTTTCAAAATCAGGCATTGATTTAAAACAACACTTTTAGCAATCCTACTTGTTTCTTTCTGAAGGTTTTCTTAATGGCATAAGCATCTGCATAGCCCATCAATCTTCCCTCTCTGATATCTTGAGAGCTCTCTCTGTCAGTATAGAAGGGCTGTTTCAAGAACGTTTATTAATTCAAAAGATTCAGGTATCTCATTACATGCTACCCGGAGAGCATCTTACTGCCAGGGGCGGGGGGAGGGAAGGCACCACATACTTAAAGTTTTGCTACAAGTTTACCAACTTGACCTTTTCTCTCTCACACATACACATCAGAAATACACACAAAACCTCAGATACAGTGTAAGCAATTGAAAATAACACTGGTTAACAGTAATATAGTTGTACTAAGCAGTGTAAAACACCTTAGGAGTGAGTACTAGATAGAAGTATGACTCTAGACAAAGAAATTGTTTTCTTCATCCATATTTGTGTCCTATGAAGCATCACACTGCTAAATTCAGATATTAATCGAGACCATCCAGGCAATACATGTAGTGTTCTCTACTGTTTGCAATTGGTAGTTGTAAAGACTTGTTGGAAGAAGGGGAAAACAGGCTACCAGCTCTTAGCCCTCTCCAAGGCATGGACATGGCTCCTCTCCTCCTGCTCCATTTTCCCTGCCCAGCAAAGCAGCAAACACATGCAGATATCCTACCTGCCCTTGTTACCAAACTAATAAAGAAAAATAATAGAAATTCAAGATTTCAGAATGAAAATCAGCAACCCAAAGTTTCCAAAATGGTAGCAGCAAGGCATCTTCTCCCACCAAAAATATCAAGGTCCATATGTTTTCTACTGCACCTGAGTTATGAGATCACCTGCTTTTCCAAGGGCTCTCTCTGGCTGGGTAGGATGGCTGTGGGATCACTTCCGCCACGCTCAGAGCCAGGCTTCTTGCAAAGGATTTGCCTTTCACCCATCCCCAAGGTGGGCTTGGGCAGTCCCATAGAAGGATACAACTTCAGAGAAGGGAATATTGCCTTCCGTCTCACAGCACTTTTGAAGTGATAACCAGTAGCTTTAAGGAATTGCTTCACCCTTCTTAACAAAGACAGATATGCTCTCAGACCAAAGGCAAACAACAACACAAAGGCTGGTGTTTGGCTTAAGCACCATTCAGACTAAACAACACTTTCCTCTTGAAGCTCTTAACACAACATATTCTAAGTTTATTGTTAAGAATCCAAAAGGCTTTTCTGTACTTGGGTTGGGTTCTTTTCAAACTTTTGAATTATTTTAGACACTGAGGAGCTGACAGAGCCTGATCTAAGGAAGAACTTTTTGAATGCAAGGGAAGCTTCTGATCTGCTGTGAATTTCTCCCAAACATTACACACCACTCCTTGAAATTCCTGTGAATAAGCAGTTGCAGAGCTTGAAGACCCCACTCCAACCACACCATCTCAAGAGCTAAAAGAAACAGCTTGTTACTAAGTCAGTATTTAATTACTTCAGCTTTGTAAGACCTACCAGCTATAGTAGTAAGATAACATAGAGAAATTAATAAGAGAAGTTTTCCTAGCATCCACTCAGAGTTACTACCACAACACTCCAGATATTGTTGATTTAGAAATTATTGTTAAAAAATTCAAGAGGTCCCATCAGAGAAAAACACCACAGGAGTATTATACTTAAAAAACCTGAAAGAAAAGAGATGATGGCAGAAAAGAATAGGGTTAGTCAGACATCTGAACACATCGGAATGGTATATAGGAAGGGAAGTACCCACATCCTTTAGCTTAATTGATCTCTGTGAATATTTATTAAGTTCGGGGCATTTTTCATTTTCATAAAAAAGTTGAAACATTGTATTTTACATAGCAGTTGCAGAGAGAGTATTATCGATAACCAGCAAGTCAAATAGACATCTCTTGGTTGGTTTCCCGCATCAGTTACTCTGTTGAGGTCATTAACTGAACTGAAACCTGAAAATTAACAGACTTGTTTAGAACTGTATTTTAATTAAAGACAGCAGGTTGCAGATTATCAACCACACTCAATCACATTTTGTGATTCCAAGGAAAGCCTAGCTCCTAAAAAATAAACTGTTTTTTTCAAGACATGTTGAAGATGCCTTTTTTTAAGTGAGGTCCAAAGTAACAGCCCAGTTTCGTGACTTCACCACAAAGATCATTGTACCTCTGAGCAGAAGGCCTGTAATTGTAACCTAACAGATTGGGGGCATAGATATCAGCATTGCATTTCATATTCTATTGCAAAGACAGCATTGGATAGCCTGCTTTATAAAATCACAACATTTAAAAGCAGCACATTTAAGTTCTCAAATCCACACACATTTGACTCAAACCTGCATTTCCACCAGCCCCAGTAATGCAAAAAGATCACTTTGAGAAGCACTTGTAAAACAGGCACATTAACCAAGCTTATCACATCCCAGAAGTACTGAACAATTATTCCAACTCACCTTCTCCGTACCAGACCAAAGCTGTTACTCCCCCAAAGTGAAACAAACCCTGCACCCCCCCACATCTCTACCACCCTTCAACCACAAAACACCAACCCACAGTTAAAATTAGACATACAAAACTCTTCCTATCTCAAACTTCACCTCAGCACCAAGGCCCACTTTACCAGGCTTCCTTTTATCTTCTGACTGCATTAACAAATTTAATTAGGCTAAAATTGGAAGCAGCTGAAAATGCAGGGCCTTTCTTCTACATCAATTCACAGTTGTGCTTGCAGTACTGTTGACTGATAAACAATGAGTTATGTTTTATTGTCTAAATCATCAAAGGGAGTCTTAACCACCACCATTAGATTAATTTGAGGTAATTCAGAGTCACATTCTGCTTCTCCTTACAGGGTGATGACTTGAAGTAACACCCCAGGGAGCAGCAGAATTTACCTGAGTGGGTCTTGGCATAAGGGAGTTGGGGAATCTTGCTCTTATTAGTAGAGTGCAAAGTGTGTACATTTAGCAGCTGGGAAACATGGAATAAATAAAAGGGTCTCAGAGTACCCCATCAAGGCAACACTGGAGGAAAATCATCATTTTAGACCTTTTCCAAATCAGCTTCCCACAGCAGATGCAGTTTGCTGACACTCACTGCAGTTATATTTGCAACAGGGACGAGTCTTGAAGCATCAGTTTTATTTTATTTTAAAGTTACCTCTACTCTGAAGAGAAGGGGGCCAAAAAAGAGAAAGATGTCATACAGATGTGAGTGTTTGCATTATCTGAACGTTTCCAGTCAGTGCCACTTAAAGAAGCATTTTTAGCAGGAACTGGTTTCCTGCCCAGAATATGGTCGTGTAGAAATCATATAAATCATTGTCAAGTGCATGCTTTTGTTCCTCTGAAAGCGCTCTGAATTAAACCCCTTGCTGAATAATGAGGAACCTGCTTCATCATTTCCTTGCTCTTGTGAAGCTCGGTGTCCCTTGTCTTCATATTTCCAGGCCTTTCCCTTCAGGTTTTTGGGTTGTTTTTTTTTTTAATTTTCCTAATCAAATAGCTATAGGGCTGGGGTGCAGATGGGAAAAAGCTCCGAACTGCCATAATTATTGTAACGCATTCAGGTACCTAATGAAAACAAATCTATCAGCAGCTCCATTCCCCAGTCCTGCCTGAGGGATTTCTCAGAGCTGTGTGACTTGTTTTCCTGTTTGGGGAAAATGTTCCCTTTTCTGATCGTGAATTTGGACAAAATAATCACCATCTCAGAAAAATCATTAATTAACTATGCAAGGGGGAAAAAAAAGCATGATTAGGTTAATCAGAGCGTTTGTTCTCATGGTTTGGAAATGCTGCTTTTTATTTTTTGTTTACTTTTTTTGCCACAATTATGCTTCCAAAGAAAATTGTTACTACTTCAAGGAAGAGAAATCTTTCCATTATGAGACTGGCAAATCCAGCGATGTGGGTATTGGGACGGCTTCAAATTCTTCTTTGCACAGGGCGCTCTGTGATCCCACTCTTCCCAAAGGCCCTTCCTATTTCTCCCTTTGCAATAGATAAACTTTTCCAAATCTTTCCATTTCCCCCCCATACCTACAGATGCTTTCATCCTACAACACTCGCTGATGAGGAGGGTATCATCTGGTGCTGTCAGAGGGCATCTGCTAGTTTAGGGCATCGCCTCCAGTCCAGAGGTCCACACTGAGTGGGACACACTCAAACCTCTCCCCGCATCACTTGAAGTATCACAATACCAAGGGAGGCCCATGCTCTGCCCTTGGAGACATCAATAAGCAGCTTTGGGATTATTTGGGTTAATTTGAGCTGCATGTGTGACTTCAGAAGCCTCCTACTTTATGATAAAAAATAGAAAACAAATTCCTACATCATCAGGAAACAATATCATGAAGACAATAATAAAATATTTTTCCTTGTTGAAATACAGATGTAATTTCAAATTTCCCCATAACCAAAGCCTTAGAGTACATTTCCTAGGAATACCTTTTTATTCCACTAAAGATACCCATATGCTTGAACATACTGAGGCGTGAAAGCAGCGGTGTGGGATGTTATTACATCGCAACAGCTGTTTGTTACTTCTCACTAAAAAGGGACAGACAGTGGCAATAACTTTTTTAGGGGAAAATAAAGGCAGGAAAAAACCCTGGAGGATATTTTGATAACCGTGCCCATTGGGTATTTTGACTATAAAAATGAAAGGTTTTTGACAAAGCACCTGTAGATGTTGAGGGGCAGGAATCTTTCCCTTTTCTTAGTTATTTGTCATCTCTGTGGCCATCCTGCACTATGCATGGGACCACTGTATTTGAAGGAGGACAGTGTTAATCCCACTGAATGGAGGTGTTACGAGGCCATCATTATAGGATGGAGCCTGGAGGTTTGTGTCATGGATCTTTTTCTCTGCAGGAGGGTTGGGAAAAACCCCAATCATGGATGATCTGGTTTTAGAAGACAGTGGGAATTAGCTGCAGCCTCCCAGAGGCATCACATGCCAGTCCAGTGGCCAAGAAAGTGGTTTCAGTCAGTAAAAACATCCTCTGGCTTTAGGTAGACACTGGATTTCTTCTGCAAAAGGGTTAAATTCTGAATTTCTTTTTTGCTTGTTTTCTTTATAAATAGCAGTTATGGCTGCTAAAATATCTGACATGGTAATAGAAGAGTATAGAAAGTGTGGTCCCCTCTCATTCTGCAGAAAGCAAAGCAGCCTTTACAAAGTGTTCAGTCATATTTTCAGTTGCTCTATTCCACTTCAGAGCCTCAGCCATTTGTGTTTTAACCTTGCTTTTATACACACTTCCTGGGCTCTTCAGAGAAGTGGGCACAGAAGTGATTACTTGGGCTTTCCTTTTGTTCAGGGAGTGAAAAGACGTGTTAAACTTGTTGAAGTCCCTGAATATGTCCCTTTTCAGGCATATGCTGGGTTTATGCACTTCAGGCTGTTTCCAATAGGAACCAACGAGCGCTCTTTAAATACTGACCTGGAAGAATATGTTGAGAGGGAGAGATGATGATTAAGACTAGATTAAAAAATGATGATTAGGTGGACAATATCTCACAGCAATCGAAAATTAGAGATCTAACAGAAGTGAGAGGGAAGCTCCAGGGAAAGGAAGGGCACAGCCAAACAAGGTGCAATGGGACAGCTCAGATATGGAAGGGCTCTCCTGGCCACGGCGGCTCACTCTGCCTCTACAAACACTGCAAATAGATTTCACACTGTCCAGAACTTCAGAAGGATTCAGAACAAGGGATTTTTCTTGTTTTGGAGTGATTTGGATTTGGCAGGTGGGCAATAGGACAGGTAGGACTTCTTATGTCCTGGTAGTAGTGTAATACATTGGTCTCTTTTCCCTTCCCTTCCCTCCCCTCCCCTCCCCTCCCCTCCCCTCCCCTCCCCTCCCTTCCCCTCCCTTCCACTCCCCTCCCCTCCCCTCCCCTCCCCTTCCCTCTTCGCTTCTTGTGGCTTCTCATCACTTCTTGTTGCTTCTCTTCTCTTCTTCCTTCCACTTTTCCTCCCCTCCCTCTTCCCTTCCCTTCTTTTTTCTTCTTTTCTTTTCTTTTTTTTTTTTCTTCTCCGAGCATTTTCCTTTCCTATGGATTCTGCAAGAGTTAACCGACCTCTTCACCTTTCAGGAACAGGTCAGAAACCTTCCAGGCAGCCCAGCGTCCAAGAAACAAGTTGCCTTTCCATACCCCAGACCAACAGAAACCAACAGAGTCCCTGCCCTCAGCTTCTGTCTCCACACTGAGCTTTCCTTTAAGCTAAGCTTTGATAGATCTGCCTTAAGTTATCAGGCTCCTTTACTTCTAGACTTGCCATCTTTTCAAAGGTACTTACCCAAGAGAGAACCAGCGTACATGATGGCCACTGAACTCCAAAGAACCTCACTAAATGTGATGTTTCTAACAGGAGGCATCAGCAGTGAAGGCCACTTTTGTCTAATCACTGCATTTTGCAGAGCTTGCAGAGCCCTAATGCTAAAACAAACTCTTTTTTCATCTGTGCATTGCCCACTTACAGGCTCTCGCAGCAAAAACGCTGACTGTGTTCTCACACTGGATACCAAATGCCAGTGACTGTTCAGTTTGTGGAAAACATTCATAATTATAAGGAAAGAAGAAATCTCTCTTTGTTGCTTTTTTGAAGTAACTAAATTAATCAGATGTCCACAGGAGCACAGGAAGCAGAACTCCAGGAGCATGTTAACATTGCCTGTTCCCCCACCCAGCAGTTCTCTAAACCACTGGGAAGGATATTTCCAACTCCTGCCAAGCAGAGGAAATCTGAAATTTATCGTTGCCCTCCAGCAAACCCTCTGTTACTGGAACTGCAAATGAACTTGCTAACTTGTCTTGAAATCAGGCCACAGAGTCCCACTGGGCAGGTGGCCACAGAACGGCAATGGGGCTGGCACATCTAAACTCAAGTGTCTAAATTCAAAGTGAAGTACTTTGACTGCTTAGGAAGGTGAAGATCACAGAATCACAGGGGTTGTAAGGGACCTCGAGAGATCATTGGGTCCAACCCCCCTGCCAAAGCAGCTCCCCAGCTCATATTGCACAGATAGGCATCCAGACAGGGCTGGAATATCTCCAGAGAAGGAGACTCCACACCTCCTGGGCAGCCTGTCCCAGGGCTCCCTCACCCTCACTGGGAAGAAGTTCTTCCGCATAAGAAGCCATCAGGCTGTAAGAAAGTCCTGCAAAATTTCTCTCTCTGAGAAGAATCAATTTTCCCCACTCTCCCACAGAAAATGTTTATTACACTAGGAGGCTGACAACCACCACTTGCTAGGCAGAAAAAGCTCCTGGGCTGGTTTCGCAGGCAGGAGGATGTATCTTCCATGAAAATATTACAAACAACCAAGAAATGAGGCAGCTGTACATTTCTAAAAGGAGACAACCTTGTCTCTGCTAGTATGTTCCCAAATTTGAACTGTAGCCAGGACCAATCTAAAGAAAGACCTTATTTTTTCCTTGAACAAGGCCAAAACTTGCAATTAACCACAGAAGTACTATCCATTTTTATATACTGCCAATTTTTATGATAGCTATATATACCAAAGCTATATACTTCCACACTTTTTTCTTTTCTTTTTTCCATTTTGTTACTGTTACACAGTTTGATTGATGAAAAAAGTACCAACTGCTTAATGCCCATCGGCTTTTTGGTGTCCTGATACAGTATGATTGAACCTGGGAATTTTTTGTGCCCAGAAGCCTGGGGGTTTTTTAAAAGCACAATGTATATAAGATTGCTTAGAGTTTAGCATAGCTCTGTGCTAACATAACTGCATACTGTGTAAAATTTTGAGGAGCACTCAGGGTTTCATGCATAAGGCCTGTGGTGAGATGGGTTTTTTTTCTGGCATGACCACACATGTGAAAAAATATATTGCAGTTACTGTTTCAATATCAGCATTTATTAAAAGGAAGGCTTAAAAAGAATGGAAGTGAAGAAAAAAGTCACTTATCAAATAAAATTGTTGTGTTCACATGATTACTGAAGCTTGCACGTTAAATGATTTATAGTCAAAGATATGTTTACATTTTAGCATGAAATAAAAAAAAAAGAAACTAGAATCTTGAAATATGAATAAGGTTATGGAATGACTTGGCATTCCCTCTGAAGGACTTATGAATTTTATTTCTTGGCATTGTACATTTATGCCTTTACTCCTTCTGAATAGCTAAATACAAATGTCTTCCAGACAACCCTTATAAAAACAAGAAGGTGCCAGCTGGCTCTTTCTGCGAAAGCACAAGCTCCACTTTGATCTCTTATAGGATAAAACTGCACACATATAACTGCACCAAACATGATTAATCATCATTACACTCGCTATCCTTTCAGCAGGCTGGAAAGGGAAAAGCACTTTTGACACCCAGTTGATTTCAGCTATTATTGTAGGAACTGGAGACACCTCAATAGTTTATGGCCTTTTAGTGGTTCCTGTTACAAACCCAAGACTCCAAGGGCTGCTGTAACCTATCAGCTACAACCTGGATGCTCATCTGAGTAGTCAGCTGCATCCCTCCTCACCTGCCTCATCGAAAAGTGCAAGAGGCTCAGGTTTGCAATTGGCTGTGGGGTGTTTCCTCTGTGGACACAGCGATGAGCAGATGATGAGCACTGTTCAAGAGGTGGGACATTTAAAAGCTTGGAGTATAAGCCTTTCTCTTTCCTTTTCCTTTCCCTCTCCCCTTCTTTTTTGCCAAGCATAGCAATGGTAAAAGAGATAATCTAAAGGGGAGGGTTTCCAGTCTCACACACAAATTTCAGATGAAGCCTTTGCCATTTGGAAGTGACCTGGGACCTGCTCCTGCTCATTAATAGGAGTGATGTCCCCTGTTCGGGACATGGCTCAGAAGGACCTCGTGGGTGGTGTCATCAGATAACACCATTAATCAGAGAAACAGGTATAAACCTGAGGATCTGTAGGCAGGTTCCAAATGTAAAGCAAGGGAAAAGGGAAAAGATGAGGAAGATACTACACTGCTCTGCTTGGAATTGTATTGTGACTGCATTTTATTGTAGCTAAAGCTAAACACAGTACTATGCTGCTTCTGTTATGCAAACGAATAAATGGGCAAGAGAAAGGATGACTACACTTTGTGCTCCTTGGAAAGATCACACACAGAAACAGAGTGACCCTCTGAAACTGCTCCTTTCCAGGGAGCAAAAATAGTTTAATCAAAAAAGGTCTGACTTCTAATTGCCAGCCAGTGATGCAGTCCCTAAAACACACCGCTTTAGCTGAGTTAGCAAAGGAGCGCTGGTGATTTTCCACGGGAAGATGTGCATTGCAAACTGATTTGGCATTTGCTCATTCTATGTTATTTCTTGGTCAGAGCAATCTGAGCCACACCGTTTCATCACCCTTGTGAGGAGAGATACAGAAGCTGGTTGCTAGTGCCTTTTTTCCCTATCAAAGCAGCAAGTGATAGCTGAGAAGTATTAAAAAGTGGCACATCTGTATCTGGAGGGTATCTCTGTGTCACCCTTGTATATTCAAAACAGGTTTTATTTATTGCTGTCACTTCTTGGCTTTAAACTCTCTAGAGTTACCTTCACTTTTTCATCTTAAATACAGAGTGAGTTGAGCCTCTGAGTGGCTTAACACATCCAAATCAAAGGGCAGAACACGTCCCTGAGCTGAGCTGGAGGGGACTGAGAAAACAGGCTGAAAGTCCCCAGGTTCCCTGACTCTTTAAAGACTCCACAATTCTTGACATAACACTTAAGGAGCATTTAAGAGAAATGAAGTTCTTGGTCCATCTCAGGGTGGTAGGAGAGACACTGCAGGGCTGCACTTCATTCAGTTTTTGGGTCTGTGTGTGAACGTGCACAAAAGACAGGAGCCCAAAATGTAGAAAGCATGTAAGAAATATGATGTATTTTCTATGGCTGTAAAATGGGGCTGGTTCCCCATTCACAGCCTTCTTTGTGTAACACCTCTCACCACAATTACAGTTTAGGGAAAGCCCTATCTCTCAATTTCCAACACGACAATAAATGCTGAACTATATAGTAAATTAAATATCCGATTTCTCACAGTCATCATCAATTTAATATTTATCCCTGAAAACCCTCTAGTTGATGCCCATCAATTTGATTTGTCTTCACTAGGACTTACTCTATGTGCAGTCTTAACTGAAGTTTAGGTTGTACCTGATGTATAATTAAAGAATTATGATTAGACAAGCAGTGAGTGTTTCTACCCACATCACAGCTGGTGGAATACAAATGTCAGAGCTGTATTCTTGTACGCTGGCCCCTGACAGGGTTTATTTACACACAAGTGGCCTTAAACAAGTAAATAAAGATATAAAATATGTATTTTTTTAATCTTGTTAAATAAAGCAGGTCACAAAAGATGCAGCACAAATAGTTGGCAGTAACACCACTTTACTATGCTTTACTGTTATTGGCGTCCACTGCATTGTCCTTCTTGGACTGGTTTCTCAAATGAAGAAATACAGCTTCAAGTAGCAGCTAAAACCACAAATTTTGGAAAATGTTGGAAACCCTTTAGCTGCTCAGTCACTGTGATGCAAACATCTGATACCCACACTGCTGGCTAAAGTCCACAGACCAAGTTATGGAAAGGATCAGACTAATGGTCATAATCTGGGCTGTAAAACCAGATAAACCTGTACCTGAGTCCCTATGAGCCTGGGTGTTCACAGAAGCGGTGAGATGTCTTTACACTGTCCCACTGATCTATAGAAGTGCTCTCTGAGAATGGGGCTCCTGCCACAAAGCTCTCATTGTCACCAAAGCATGAAGGATTTCACCAAGGACATGCAAAGGCAACTTTTCACTTCACAGCTAAGGACTGAGTGCAAGCCATGTACGCTGTGGGTTTGCTTCGGCTTCCTTAGGTGATGTGACCGTGCGTTGCCATCAGCCCAGTTCAGCCAGGACCTAACCCCTGGCTGGGTTGATTTGAATACTAGCTACCAAAATATTTTGATTTTGCTTTTGGAAGGAGTCACAAGGCAAGAGAAAACAACACAATGATGATGATAGCAGTTAAATACAACAGAGGTGTCTCAAAAGAGGGGCATCAACATAGCTGATGAAGTTTAGGATTGAGCAACTTAGAAACAGAGAAAACCTTGTATCAATCCATCTTATCAAAAGACATAGCTGGGTTGAATTAGTTTTCCTGTTGCTCTTTTAAGACCTACTGGTATATGTGACGTATCAAAATGCATCAACAAGAAAATAAGATTATCTTTCTAGTCATAAACTAAGACAAATTCCAGTTCTCACCAGCAGCTGAAGTCCAACAGAGCTTCTCTGGAGTTATTAATATCTTGTCACCAGCCAGACCATTGTTCATTAAATATTTATTAGCCTTGCAGGAGATTTCAGCAGGGAAATATTGTGAACATTATGTTAAGCAGCCAATACTTCAGTGTTGCCTCTTTTTCAGAAGGTTCCTCTGTGATGTTCCCAGGCAGGCAGATTTACTCTGATGAAACACGGCTACTAAGGAACTGGTGAAAAAGTTAGACAAAAGGTAGTATCCATGTTTTAATCTCTGATCAAACAAGCAGTTTCAGTAGATAGGAAGCTGTGCACATAAATATGCAACTACATTGTTTTGTGTTAACCCAAGACAACAGACTACAGCATCTTATCTCTAGAGATGCAAGACACTCAAAGTTGGGTAATATTCTGGAGATACAAGCACACTCCAAGACAGATAATAACATGCAGGGGTTCTATGAGTGTGTCTGGGATCATAACGCCACAGAAATGGGTGTGAGAAATTCTTCCTGGAAATTACCTGGGATTTATTGATATTTTCCTATCTGTTACTGTACTGGTATAGAGCAATTTAATAATTCTCAAGCCCAGGTCTGCTAGAAGCACTTTGGAGGCTCTCAGGCTCATCTCAGCCATCTTTTCCCAGCTGGGAGTACATAAGGATTGTCTGAGTTTGAGACAAGCAGCCTGATTTCAGCACTACAGATAGCGAGAAATTTGGAATATAATATATATATATGTGTATGGGGGTTGAACACTGAGCCAGAGGTCTCTCATTCAGCTCTAAGGGGAGAAATTATTCAGTTGAAAGGGGCACAACCTGGCTTTGACTTCAACCAGATACAAGCAAGGCTAATAAAAATGCGCCTTCCTTCAGTCGCTTCTTTCCAGAAGGTCAGGCCAGTGAGAAAGTACAATCACAGAACTGTCAAGACTTTCAGTAGGAATATCATAAGCAATGAACTAATAACAAAGCATGAACTGATACCTTCATATCAACTGTGTGAGTCCATAGGTGTTTGCACCTGGAAGCTTATTATCAAGGAATAAGGGCAGAAGGGATTTTGACCACTCATTTTAATTGTCATCTATGAGAACTAAGAGCACAAGCTAGGGAATCTGAGCCATATCTTCCAGTGCCTAAAATGATGTTTTTAAATTCTTTTGGAATAAAACCAAACAGGATGTCCTCATGGTTCTGGGATGTGGTCTAACACTGGTAACACTTCAATCTCAGAGCAGTGTGAAAAATCAAAACACCGATTTGTGATTCCATTTCAGATTAAAGAAGACTAAGGCGGGACATTAGTAATGTTTATCAATATCTTAAGTATGGGATGCAGGGGAAAATGGCCAGCCTCTTCTCAGTGGTCTGTGGAGACAGGACAAGGGGCAATGGCTGCAAGTTGGAGCATAGGAAGTTCCACACCAACATGCGGAAAAACTTTTCCCCAGTGAGGGTGACAGAGCCCTGGGACAGGCTGCCCAGGGGATGTGGAGTCTCCGTCTCTGGAGATATTCAAGACCCATCTGGATGCCAACCTGTGCAATATAAGCTAGGGACCCTGCTTTGGCAGGGGCGTTGGACCCGATGATCTCTTGAGGTCCCTTCCAACCCCTATGATTCTGTGATACCTTCCATGGCAAGGCAGCTTAATGCTAAGTTAGAACCACATATCCACATGGTTCATGGTGTGGCAATTCTCCCTGGGGGACAGGCAGCATGGCTCAGGTACTGTAGTCACACCTCTGACAAGACTCCTAACCTACCCCACTCATGAAGCTTCTTTATTTATTTACAGGGCATGATGCTTTTAGTGAGCACTCGCCTTGCACAGGCTTCCCCTGAGCTTTCCTGTCTTCATCACCAGAGGGTTTTCTTCACTGCCAATTAACGATGTACATTTTGTGGGAGCCCTTAAATTAAGCCACTTTTTTTTCCCTCCTGCCTCAATGGATTTTTGTTCAGTAAACTGATTAGTCTTGAATAAACGCACTGGTGGAGTGCTCTGCAGAGATTTGTCTTTAGACACAGTTGACTATTGCCAGGGGGACAGGGACATGCCAGGTTGGTGCTCAAATCCTGAGCAGCAGTGTTAGAAACCACTAGTTTTAGGACCAGAGAAGGGCAACCAGGCTGGGGAAGAGGCTGGAAGGGAAATTGTATGAGGGGTAGCTAAGGAAGCTGGGGATGTTCAGTTTGGAGAAGAGGAGGCTGAGGGGAGACCTTATCCCCACCTACACTGAACTGACAGGAGAGTGCAGAGAGGTGGGTGATGGTTTCTTCAGCCAGGGGACAGGAGATGGGACAAGGGGCAATGGCCTCAAGCTGCGCCAGGGTAGGGTCAGCTCAGGTCTGAGGGAAAAGTTCTTCCCCGAAAGAGCTGTCAGGGCCTGGAACAGGCTGCCCAGGGAGGGGGGTGAGTCACCATCCCTGGATGTGTTTAAAAAAAAGGTTAGATCAGGTACTTAAGGATATGGTTTAGCATAGGACAGGAAAGGTTCAAGGTGTGAAATACAGTGGTGTGGCTTGGTGTCAGCGCTCCTTTGTGCTGTGTGAGTGACACAGTTCTTGCACTTGGTCTCTCAATATATTCACACTGAGGAATCACTGCAGTTCCCTGCCTGTTCCTACAACCAGGGTGATATTTTAGCTTTGCATGCATAATGCTCTCCTCCTCCCTTTTTCATCAAAACAATTACAGTAATGTAAAATGTCACGTCAGGAAGAAAAGTTTGCTGGTGTTCTCCCCTAATTATGCAAAATTGCTTTCTCATCACTCTGTTTGCCTCTGTTAAACCTGAGTTTCCAGCTATAATTGTTCCTTTGGGCTACAGGGAGAGGTGGATGCCGTGAAGCAGGCAGCACACACCTCCCTCCGTGCCATTCCTGCTCCCATCCCAGCATCTCCAGAGCTTGCAGAGGAAATCCCAGACTGTCTGGCAGGCACAAAGAAGGTGACAGTGGGAAGCAGCTATGCCCCTTGGTGTCATATCCTCCCCCACCACCACACGCACACCCACACAGAGTCATTTATTTTCCAGGGAAAAACTAGCAGCAGGAATGAACATTTTTAGGTTTCCAGACCAGACTGATTGAAAGAGGGATAAACATTTCTGAATCTGTAGTCCCAAGGCTTTTTTTTTCAAAGAGAGGAAGGAAAGTCTTTCAAGTTTACCAGCAAAAGTTATAAAAAGTCATGAATTAGCAAGCACATCTGACGATGAAAAGCAACAGATCCACTTTCCAAACCACAATCCACTTTCTCTCTTCCATGCACACAAACACGTTGAATACGTGCTGTGCAACTGTGACATTTTATTAAAACAGAAGAGTTTTGTCCATGTGGTCGTTTAATGAATTTGAAACATTATCCAGGATACCTCTTGTACATGACAAATGGAGAAAGCTGGCTGGCTGAGGGTTTCTGCATTGATATAAATGTATTTTTACACTGCTATTGGCTCAGGCTCAGGCTTTGCCATCTGTAGCAGAAAATATTTCATGTGAAGTAGGCTCTTGACTGTGGTTAGATAATAAAGGATTATACTGAAAAGGTTTGTCAGCAAATATCTGCAAGGCTGCTCCAACCAGCCTGTGTGGCAATGACTTCAGCAGACCTAGGGAGAGGTGATGGGGACAGCAAGCACCCCTGTCGCACACAATCTGGCACAGCAACCGACGGCAAGAGAAATAAATAAGTGCTAGCATTTAAACCAGACTCTTTTTGGGGGTTTTGGTTTGCTTTTTTTTTTTTTTTAAATCGAGCATGTAATTGAAAGAAGAGTCCTTTATACTTCTGATAATATCAGTCGCATCCAGCTATGTATTGGAATAAAAAGATAGCTGCGGTTTGCTCAGCAAGGGCCCTATTTAGCATTCCCTGCTGCCACAGAAGTCCCATTGTCTCCAGCAGGAGCTTTGCCTGACTAAAACAAAAGAAATTCTGAATAGGGACAGAAATAACCCAACACAATACCCAGGCCTTTCATCACACTCCCCTCGCCCTGAGTCCTGCGGGGCTGGCAGCGGGCACACGCTGCCGGGTGCCACCCAGGGCTCCTGAGGACACCCAGCCTGTGCCCGAGGCATCCCAACCAGCATCACCTGCAGCTCCCTGGGGAGATCCATGAGAGATGACCCAACGCCTTGGTACTGGCAGCAGCAGGTCCAGCCAGATGCCTGGTAATCGCTGTTTCCATCATTTGGTGGAAGGGAAACAACACCAACGAGCGTAAGGCTGGTGAGGAGGAGAGGATGGAAAGCTGGAGGGGGAAACTGTTGCAGTTCCTGGGTTTGGCTTTCCCTGTGTCAGCTGCTGCAGTGTGTGCAAATCCTAAGGAAAAAAAATAAAGAAAAAGAAAATCAATAGAAATAAGATCATAATCTGAAAATCTCTCATAGCTGAGAATAACCTGTATGAACGTTGCATTTAATCAAGCAGGCAGAGTTTCGTCTTTTTATGGTAATCATCCCCAAAAGGAGTGGTGTCGTCACCTCAGCTATTTCAATTCTCCTAAGTAAAAATAAAGTAGTGATTTATCATCCTTATCTGGGTGTCAAATAAACAAAGATCCATGCTTATTATTTACTCCTGCTTTCTGAGTGGTGATGGGATTTCCTTCTGAAGGTGCAAGAGAGAACAAGTTTCAATTATCTTCCCCGTGAAGTCAAAGGATCAGAATTCCCAGCACAGTCTCAGCATATAGTTTTGGGGACTGGGTTAGAGGCTGTTTCAACAGGAGTCACGGTTAATGTGACGAATGTGTCAAGTTTCCCCACCCTGATCTATCACAGCCAGGTGCCGTGGGCAGGGGATGGAAGTGGCCTGTCAGGGAGAGACAGATGGGAATGCCCCATGCTCCAAACCCTGCCCTTGCCTCCTGATAGGAAACAAGGGGAAAAAAAGCATCAAAAACACAACTTAGTGATATTCTCAAGATTTTTTTTTCCTTAGGTGACTCTATTTCAAGACATACCATTTCCACTTAATCCAACTGTTGTGTTTTGGAAGAGGAAGGAAGAAATCACAGGACTTGCTGGGGAGTCAGCAGCTCCTCAGCTTGTTTGGGTTCTACTTTTTAAGGCAATGTACATGAATTAGACAGGTAAGAGTATCCGTCATGTACTAGCTAATACATTCAATGCAATTTATATTCTTCCAATGAAAACTAGAGATTGAGAGTGTTAAAAAAACAAGTCTCTTGCTGTCCTTTCCTGACCTCAAGCTTTCAGTAAGATATTTGGAGCTCAGCAGTTGGTCTCAGTCCCAGCAAACTGATGCAGGAGGCGGGTGCCTCTGTGCTATGAGGCTGTGCAAATGTCCCAGCACAAACCAGACCCATCCCCCCACCTTCCAGAGGTGTCTAAATCCAGAGCCAGAGATGCTCCTGAGCCTCATGCTCTGCTCAGACCTTGGTGTGTGCTCCCCCTTTACCCCCCACAAGCTTCATTTCACTGCTCCTTCAGGGGCAGCCAAAACCTTCCACAAAGTAAACCACAGAAAACCTCCCCCCATCCAGAGCCAGTGCCTCTCATATATTGCTTTATGCTTCGGCATGTGCCAGAATTTCTGGATGGGAGCTACTGTTTCATCCATCTGGCTCCATAGAAAAGCTTAATTGCACCGTGCGGTCCTGGGTACTGAAAGGCAGCTGGAGCATCCGCCAGCCTCACCGGTGCCTAGCCCAGAAAAGTATTCCTAATACCAACGTGTCCAGAGCGATAAGGATTATTTAGCTTCATAACAAACCTACAGAAGACTGACAGTCCCACCCTGGCAGGAGAATGGAGGAGCAGGGGTACCCTACCTGTGGCGTAGGGATGAACCCGTGTTTGGTCTCAGAGAGGTGATAGCATGAGTCCTTCAGCTTTTGGAGGGAAACTGCTGGGGTTTTTACCTAAAAGCTGAAGGATTCATGCTATCATAGCTATATACACTGTGCAGTGAGGTCTTTTCTCATCTCCTTCCTCCATATGTGCATTTAAACTATACACAAAACATCACTATCATTTTCAGACAAACAGATAAGATAAAATAAGGCAAGATAAACAGATAAGATAGATAAGACAGATAAAAGATAATTTTTTTTCTTAAAGTAAATAATATGACATCAACTTTTTCATCTGGGGAGTTTTGGTCTGTTGCACCAAAAACCTCCCCCCCCCCCCCCCCCCCCCCCATAGGTGCTCTGACCAAAAAACTCAGAAAATCAAAGGGGTGACAATCAGAACAGGTTAAAACTTCAGCCAAAGTATCCCCTTATGATAAGCCTTGCTGCATTAGCATACAGCAGTGCATTTTGTAGATTTAAGATGCTGGTTGTAGGCTTATAAAGCATCCTTGTATCCAGCATATTCTTTCACAGGGAAAGCTACTTTCTGACAAACATGCAAAGCCGTATCATATTTCCATTCCCTGATTCCATCTCAGCTTAAAAACCAGCCAAACACAGTAAACTTTAGTTGTGTTAATTACAATAATACCTTTTTTCCCCCCCACACACACAAGAAATGATGTTCTGGAACATCATCGAGGCTGCATCCCCCTATTCTATCACTCCCACTGTTGCAAAAGCTCATGTGGGTCACAGTATGTTTCATATACATTATGAAAGCAGGTCTAATAACCTTTTTTCCCCCCCTTTTCCCCAGTTCTGTATACTTTATCATTTTAGATGAATGTTCAGGTCTTAGAATGAAAGGTAGGATGTTAAGCAGAATTAATGAAATTCATGGTGAGCTTTTTGCCTTTAAGAAGAAAAAAAAAATAAATTCCAATCCTTTGCCTATTTTATTCCTCATTCACTTTTTATTTTGTCTTCCTGGAATTATAAAATTGGCTATCAAGGAGGATTTATGGACAATTTTAGAAATTAATTGATTGGACTGGGATTAGAATTTTTGGTAGGTTTTCCAATGATTTCATTACATCTTTTATATATATATAAATAAAACAGGTATTATATAATATAATTACATAATCATAATTTCATGTACTTTTACATGAACTTTTGTAGTCCATAGAGTGCTGGTTGGTTTTTTTTTTGTGGGGTTTTTTGTTTTCTTGTAAAGACTGTGGCAGTCAGCTATTGAAACAGACGCTTCAGAAACTATGCTGGGCTGACTGCCAGCTGCTTTTGCATGATTCCACTGTAGGGTCACACCAACATACACCAACATTATGAGAAAAGAACAGCAATTCCACCTGACCAAGCCTCACTTGTGTGGTTTTATGTAATTAAAGGGTATTTGAGTAGGAAGCTGCAGGTTCAGGTAAGGCCGTTCCTGTCCTTTTCTATTGGGCACCTTTCTGCTGCATTACACTGATGATGGAAATATTGTCTTAAATATGACTGCATGCCCCAAAAGAATGCCAGGAGCATTTACCTGGCATAAACATAACTGTATTAAAATGTACAGGGTAATTTTGGTACAGATAAAGTCCTCTGGAGTTCAGGAAATCCGGATTAGTCACAGGCACAAGGCCCATCACACTAAACATCATCTTTTGAGTTTGAAAAGACCTTCAGCAAACTGCAATAGATTTTTTTAGTGATCTTCAGACAAAAACAAAACAAAACTCAAAACACCTACTCCAAATGGAGTTTTGGTTGTTTCTTGAGGGCTTTTTGTCAAGAAAATACAGGTTGAGTACTAATGTTAATCGTCCCCTCTGCTTTTGCGTTGCCAGATACCTCCAAGAACAGAAAGCCAGCAGCTAGCTCTTCAGGGCTGGAGGTTATTGGGGAAATTATTAAACCTTTTCCTGTCTTTTTCCAAAGCCTTTAAAAGCAATGGGGATGTTCCAGGTTTTCCTGGCACAGACGTCACGATTAAGTCTGGTTTGTGTCTCCACATGCAAGCCAAGTGAGAGGAAAGTGAAAAGCAAATCTCAGGGGGTACGAAGCCTGAGCTCCCCTGGTTTGCCTAGCAGAGAGCATAGCTCATGGCATCAAAGCTGCAGAAGGCAACAGGCAGAAGGTAATCCCATTGGCAGACATGCCATCCTACAGCAGATGCTGGACACTCTAGTGATTCCTTCCCTTTGGCACTGAGCAAGCTCCCCCAGCTCGTAGGCGTCACCTTCACATCCTTATTTCTCTTTTCCTTTCTTACCTCAAGCTACCCCTTCACTCCTCTATCACAAACCACAGTCACAGGGACAGTCCAAACACGGCCTCCATCCCCACCCCCCTAAAATATAAGAAAAAAAAAAACCATTTTAGCTTGTTTATTTCTTTTTCCACCATTTATTCTCAGCAGTGATATGTAAGTTTCATTTCCCCTGTGCTGAGCTGGGGAAGAGGCTTCCAAGAAAACATCCCACAAGCCACCTTCCTCTGCATTCCACCCCTCTCTATTCTGCTACTTTCCACTCCAACTCCTTATAAAGATCATAAAGCCCAACAGCTCCTGATGTCTTAATTGTTGCCTGGAAATCCCAGAGACCTACTTTATCTGGAGCTTTACCTGCAAAAATTGGCATGAGCAGGAGCACCAAAGCATCCCAAGGCAGCCAAAAGTGCCAAAAGAGAAAAATAAATGCTTGCTTTCTTATTAACATGTATGTTTTATTTATCCAGCTACCACACACTCTGATGTGACCCAACTGTGCACACTTAATGCTTTTCAGTGATTGAAAACACTACATATACCTCACAAAAATATAAACTTACGTGCTTTTTAGCAGGAACATCTCATAAGCTCTTCTAATTAACCTGCAGATGAGGAACAGCCTGTCAAGTCCCCTCCTTCAACATCCAGACCACCCCAGCAGAGTAGAAGATACCTGAGAACATCCAGAGGAGCTTCACTCTCATGTCTCCGATGTCTCAAACACACACAGTGTGTTGCACATGCTGAGACCCTCACCCAGAAACCTCAGCTCTGGGAAGACATGGGAGAAAGTGACATCTTTTATGTTGCCTATGTGCATTTAAATAAAGTTTTTTTTAAAAAAAAGGTTTACCTACATCTCTTCCTGCATTCAAACCCTGACACCACTGCCCTCTGAGATACAACTTCTGGGCCAATGTCCGTCAAGACATTCCTGTGATTACAGGTCTCGAGGCTTTGCCTCCAAGCCTCAAAAAGGCTTGTAGTTCAAAACATTTCTCGTAGCCCCCTCAATTTCTTTCAGTACAACAGTTTCTCTGCACTTGTAATTGAGTTGTCAGCTTGCAAAAAGACTTCCCATGCATTTGATTAAAGGCACAACATTGCACGGCACTTGGCGACGGACGGGGCAGCAGCTCCGACTGACGGTCACGCTGACACATGATGTGCATTCACAGCTTATCATAGAATCATAGCATGATCTGGGTTGGAAGGGACCCCAAGGATCACAGAGCTCCAACCCCCCTGCCACAGGCAGGGACACCAACCTCCAGGCCTGGAGCTACACAAGGCTGCCCAGGCCCCCATCCAACCTGGCCTTAAACAGCCCCAGGGACGGGGCACCCACCACCTCCCTGGGCAGCCTGTTCCAGCCCCTCACCACTCTCTGTAAAAAAAAAAAACCAACTTCCCCCTAATATCTAATTTAAACCTTCCTTCCTTTAGCTTTAATCCATTCCCCCTTGTCCTGCCATCGTCTACCCTTTTAAAAAGCTGATTCTCCTCCTGCTTCTCTGCTCCCTTCAGGGACTAGAAGGCTGCAAAGAGGTCCCCCTGCAGCCTTTTCTTCTCTAGGCTGAACAACATGACCAAACAGAGGATGAAATTTTCTTCCTCTTCTGCCTCTAGTTACATTGGCTGAAGCTGTGGACCAAGTTTTTAGCAAGCAGGGCAGCCGAATTTATGAGGATGTTGCATCTGCAGCGAGTTCTCCATTACCATATAAATCTGTTGTCCTCCCAGAAAGTCATTTAATTGTAAATCTCATTGCTTAACTTCCAATAAGTAGCATGTTATTCCTAATACTTTACAGTGGGTGATGTCAAACAGAAACAGGACAATAAATCACTCTTCCTTTCTTCAGGCAGTGGTGGTGATTTTAGGGTGATTCTGATTAAGTAGAAACATTTGTAGCTCATTTGTAGTTGTTCAGAGTTTTCATAGAATTGTAGGGGTTGGAAGGGACCTCAAGAGATCATCGGGTCCAACCCCCCTGCCAAAGCAGCTCCCTAGGACATATCACTCAGATAGGCGCCCAGACGGGTCTTGAATATCTCCAGTGAAGGAGACTCCATCACCTCCCTGGGCAACCTGTTCCAGTGCTCTGGCACCTTCACTGTGAAAAAGTTTTTCCGCATGTTGGTGCGGAACTTCCTATGCTCCAGCTTACAGCCATTGCCCCTTGTCCTATCCCCACAGACCACTGAAAAGGGGCTGGCTGATTCCCCCTGCATCCCCTGCTTCAGATAATTATAAACTTTAATTAGGTCCCTTGTAAGGGGGAAGTTGATACTGCAAACAAGACTTGAAATCATCACTGGGCAAAGTCAAGGAGATGTTGATCAACCCCGTTGTGCTCCACCAGCCTCTCTACCCATGCAGAAAACTTGTTCCTCTTGCCAGCAGCTCCCAGCCTAAAAAATATTAATATTCATCGGTACTGCCATGCTTGTCTACTGAAATTAATCAGTACATCATAATTAGCCTGAGCTTTGCACATTTTAGCACACATTTTTAATAATTCACAGAGAGTGACCTGAAGAATTTGAAGCCAAAAAAAGGAAGAACCAAAGGCCGTGTTCCAAGCCTGACATTTTGGCACGTAGAGGCAGACGAGTCCGAAATGTGAATTCTCAATGGCAGCACCTTCTCAGAGCCACCCAAGGGCTGAGGCTAGCAGGGAGCACTGGAGCTCCCCCTGCTCACTCGCTGATCATGCACAGCCGCCCAGGACCATGTGCAGGTGTCTTGTGGCTATCTCCAGGGATGGAAAAACCACAATAAGACTGAAAGAGCTCCCCAGGTTTGGTCCACAGGAGCTCCCCTCAGTTTCCACTCTCAGCGAGGCAGCTCTTTCACTGCTCACCTGCCTTTACCTGCAGCCAGATTGTGCACATTCCCATGGCCTCTGAATGATGGCATTCAGAGGTATCTATACACTTCTTCAATAAAAACTCAACCCAACTGCAAAAGCATGTTTCCCTCTCTCCCACTTTCCACTTCTCTCCCCCGTGGTCCTCCTGCAGTGGTGAATGATGCTGCAAACATCTCCCACCCAGCCCGCAGCCCTCACCTGCTCCGCACAACAGATGCTGATGCCATTCCCTGAAACCCAGGCACCTTTTCCAGCTCAGGAAGGCCACGCTCATTTTGTGTAAACACTTTGCTTCTGTTTAATACTATTCCTTACTCAAACTGAACTGTTCTATGACCACAAAAAAGTCTTTCCAGCTTCTTTACAGCCATGCCTTTACACAGCATCTCCCTTTATCCCTCCCAGGATTTTATCACTCATACAGGACTTTCAAATCTGCCAGGAACTTTGCACCAGACAGATTTTTTTTCCCAAATTCCCAAAGGCAGTACCTCTGTCAGTCACCAGCACTGGTAACCAGCCTCCATGGCCTTCTACTCCATCACTCAAACGTCGATTCCCCAGCTCCCCTCCGGTGTGGGACCATCGCTCCCCAGCACACAGTGCCCATTGCCAGCTCTAATGAGCCACAGTTGGCTCCATCTCTGCTGCTATGGACGGGCTCCACCACTGAGAAATGCCAGTTCACAGCTCATAAGCCTTCCAGCTGGATCCTTCTAGAAAATGGCAGTAAAGGGGGTCACACTACTGCGGGTTTTTTTCCCCACTATCTGCCCTTTCCCTGCTTGCCCATCATTACTTCTGCTTTCAAAGGGGAAAACTGGATTCTTTCTGCTTTAGTTACTGTTTGATGCAGAGGGTGAGGACTTCTAGTGCTGTGCACATGACAAGTGGAGTAAATTAGTGGGTAATTCCCATTATTTGTCTCTAAACTGATTCTGGAATGAGAAATAGATACGTTGGTGCCTGGAATGATGAACAGATAGACAGGCTGATGCAATCTTTTAGAAGAAAGCAGGCTTACAATGAAATTTTCCCTGGCAAACAAGTTTTCCTGAAGAGGAGGCAGAGGACTGGAGGTACCTGTACTTGTTAGCACAGACACAAGCTGGTTTTGTCCCACCATCCTCTGCAGATGTTTCTGGGGGACAGACTGTGCCTGGTAACTCCAAAATTCGGATTGTCTCAGGAAAACTACATTATCTCAGCAATGAGTGTAGAGGTCTGCTTATTGATGCTGTATTAACTGATTCTTGTAAGGAAGAATAAAATCCAACCTGCTGGAAAGTCTAATCTGTTAACTTTTGCATTTGATTTCTTGAATGTTATGTTTCTATTTCTTTTTCAAACAGTGAGAAAAACAATATTAGCTTCTCATTACTGATAGTCAAATGACACACTGATAACTTCACATAACATCCTTTAACCTCTTTGCTCAAAACCAAATTCTACCTTCATTTACCTGTAGGTAGATTAATGTTTCAAAGGCACCCACCCATCAGGAGTTTTCAGGCTTGCAACGTCTGAGATTGAATATCTACAACAGTATAAAGGTGAGGTTAAAAAGCAGTGCCTATATTTGGGGGAAGAACGGGGCACTTCTGAAAAATTTCTTCTTTCCCTTTCAACCATCTATTTTCCAGCCATTTGGGGTTAATTCTGCTTTGCCATCAGGAAGATCAGACCTGCCTTCTCTCTGAGAGAGAGCTGCCCTAGCTCATTTGGGATGTGGAAACAGATTAGTTGTGTGGGTAAAGCACACGCAGCCCTTGCCTGAGTATGAATGCACAGTAATGGCATGTTTTGGCACTTTTGACAGCTGAGGTATTCCATTAAAATAATATTTGAATTCAACTAACTTCGACCATTAAAATCAGTGTATTATTTACTCCCCAGTTAGAGCTGAGACAGATCTCAGCGAGCCGGGTGTTACTGCATCATTTTGCAATTATTTCCCTTGACAGGTGGAAGGTGGCTTCGTGCATGATAAATATTCAGTGACTTTTTTCCTCTTTCCATTTGATTAAATCATCAATCTGCTTGATTGAGAGACAGATACCTACCAAAATCCAGACCAGTGGACTCAGAATCACCATAATCTTTGGAGCAGGAGCCCCAACCCTTGGTCAGGATGTCCAAAACTCCCTTCTTCCAGTGCCACCCACCAGAAACCTGAAGCCATTCTCAGTCATTTTTTGCTTAGATGCTTTCAGGTGTATTAAAGATGAGAAATCTGTGGCACTGATTTTCACCTTTCCTTTGCAGTCAGTGCTTGGCCTTTGATTTTATCCTTTCTGTAGCAGTTTATACTTCTGGGGAGGACCTGATTGTCTCCTCTGCAGCAAATATAGGTGCAAGGATTGCACAATGCTCGCTTGGTGAGTAGACAAGGTCCTGATCACTCCATAAGCCAGCTCAGTATTTCAACACATAGCAAAGCCCATTTCTACCAGTTTTAGATATTTAGAGGTTTGTATGACATTATTAAGATCTGAAAATAGGAAAAATAGACCAAAACTTCCCCGATTCCTTGAAGAACTGCAGGTGTTAGGGCTCCATCCCTGGTATGGAAGACAGGTTGGCCATGAGCCAGCAGTGTGCCCCAGAGGAAAGGAGGTGATCCTCCCCCTATGCTCTGCTCTCGTCAGGCCCCTCCTGAAGTATAGTGTCCAGTTCTGGGCTCCCTGGTATCAAAAAGACAGGGATTTCCTGGAGTCCAGAGGAGGCTACAAAGGTGATGAAGGACCTGGAGCACCTCCCCTGTGAGGAAAGGCTGAGTGAGCTGGGGCTGTTCAGCCTGGAGAAAAGAAGACTGAGAGGGGATCTTATCAATGGTTATCAATATCTTAAGTATGGGATGCAGGGAGAAATGGCCAGCCTCTTCTCAGTGGTCAGTTGAGACAGGACAAGGGGCAATGGCCTCAAGTTGGACCACAGGGAGTTCCCCACCAATCTGGGGAAGAACTTCTTCCTGGTGAGGGAGCCCTGGGACAGGCTGCCCAGGGGGTGTGGAGTCTCCTTCTCTGGAGAGATTCCAGCCCCGTCTGGACGCCAACCTGTGTGACCTGTCCTAGGGACCCTGCTTTGGCAGGGGGTTGGACCTGATGAGCTCTGGAGGTCCCTTCCAACCCCTGCAGCTCTGTGATTCCATATGGGCTGACCCCATCAAACAATAAAGGGCAGGTAGAAATACTGTCATAGGATGGACTGCTGCAAAGAGAAGAAAACTGCAGGCACTGCAGAGGATAAACGCTGCACATTATTTTGCCTTTTTTTTTTTTTTTTTTTTAATAAATGAACCATCAAACAACTGCCCAACATGAGGCTGGACAAGTCCCTATTTGGTCCACATCCCAAAGGTGGTTGATCGGATCTGAACTGAAACACTGCTGGCTGACACAGCGATTTGCTGTGAAACAGCCAAATGCCTAGCAACCACTGCCACCCTGCAGAGCACGACCCGAAGGTGAGGAAAAGCCAGGAGATGCAGAAACACTGCTAGAAAACTCAGCATCAGTGGAGCAGCTGAACACGCAGCCAGCTGCGCAACAGGCACCACGTGGAGATACACTGGAGAGCGACGGGGCACAGGCAGAGCCTGAGCAGGGAAGGAGGTGGGGATGCAGCGTGGGATGGACCTTTAAATATTAAGAGGCCAACAAGACCATGTTGGTACTTCTCAGATTTGGGGTGAGCGGATGTTTCGCAGTCACCGGTGTCTGCAGAGTTGATTGGATAAAGGCCAAGGGGTCCCTTTGGGGAAAACCCAAGCTGCTTGCTGCACACCCAAGAGAAGGAAAGGACTGCAGCACCCAGTTTTAAGCACATGTCACAAAACAATAGGCTTATACTAGTCAGCAGACTGATTTCCATTTAAAATCAGACTAAATCTGAAGAAAATTCCTTCTGATTAATAGCATGTTCTGGGCCTGCCTAAGCGTAAAGGAGTGAGTAAAGCCTGACCCATCCTCAGGGATTTAATTTGTCCCAGCAGCTGCTCCTGAGACCAGGGCAGTTCACTCCAGCTACGGGCTTTCCCCTCATGCTTTTCCTGCCTACAGGACCTGGCAGCAGCGTGCTGAGAAGACACCTCGTTATTAGTAATCATTATACCCTGGGCTGCAGTTTCATTCCTAAGAGACAAGAAAAGGTTATCCAGCCATTGGTGATCTCTGTCTCCTTCCCTGAGAGCATGCTAAATCTTTGCAGAAAAATAGTATGCTATTAAGCATGACATTAATTAAGTGAAGGATCATCATTACTTTCTCCTGTGCTGAGAACTTGGAGGATTTCTACCATATGTTTAGGCTTCCCTCTCTCTTACAACACAACGGTAAAAGCCCTGCATAATTTACAAGTGCTAGTAAAAATGCATAAATGTTTTCATAATTGGTGGAAAGTTACAGCACAATCAGATCACTGAGGGAGCAACAGTTCCACCACAATTTCTGATGCTGGTGTTTCCATTTTTCAAGATACCATAACTTTACGTGGTGGTGGTGTTGAGCACGTCAGAACTCGGTGCTGACGTGAAAACACTAGGGTGCCTTTTTCTCCTTTTATGGAGTAAAATTTCTGTTTGAAATTGAATTTGTTACTGTATTATTCAAAGCCTGGTCTATTTAAAGCGGGTGGAGGTGAGTGTTTGGTGGTTTTGTCCTAGATTTTGTGAGAAATTTGGGGCTTTTTCATGTTAATTTACTAAGCATCCTTCCCACGGCACAAAACATAGATTTTTCTGGTTTTCTCAGTATAGAGATTTTGAATTTACCTTTTAGCTGTAGCCATATTTCCTTTCCCAAGCATGTTTTGTTTCCAGCTCACACAAGTTCCATGGCTTTATATTTTAGTCTTAAGCTAAAGGATGAGGGGAGACCTCATTGCTTTCTACAGCTACCTGCAAGGAGCGTGTAGAGAGGTGTAGGTCAGTCTCTTCTCTCAGGTAACAAGCAATAGGATGAGAGGAAATTGTTTCAAACTGCACCAGGAGAGATTTGGGTCAGGTATCAGGAAGAATTTCTGTACCGAAAGGTCTGTCAGGCATTGGAACAGGCTGCCCAGGGAGGTGGTGGAGTCACCATCCCCGGAGAGATTTAAAAAGCATATGGATGTTCTGTTGGGGACGTGGTCTAGAGGTGGGCTAGGCCGGGTCAGGCTGTGGTTGGACTCAGTGATCTTAAGTGTCTCTTCCAACCCAGGTGATTCTATGATTCTATATTAAGTCCTTCAACCCAGACAAGAGAGCAATGGGAAACCTGCTCCTTTCCACCACCACTTATGGGAATAAACCTCTGGAAGTGATTTCATTGACCTTCCTCATCCCAGGAACAGTATCAAGTTTGCAGTAGAAACAACTATGTTCATTTAGACAAGCTAAGAGATTGAAACTCAGATTAAAAATGCACATTAATGGGAAAATAAACCACATCATTTTCATGATTTAGCATGATGGCATGACTTAGTAGTGACAAGCATCTCTACATGTGCACACACATGGCCACACAGAGCCAGGACTGCAGAAGCATATCGGAGCAGGTAAAACAGGGTTGAGTGTCAGAAATCACACATTTCTGGAGAGCAGAGCTGCATGTGGAGGTATCAGGGGACTGTTCAGATGTCTACCTGATGCTTGATCACTTGGTGACAAAACTTCATACAAATAAAAACACTGGTTAAAAAGACCTCAATCTGCAAAAGCAAAGAAACTTCAACAGGAAGTCTGGGAGGGAGACATCCAGCCCATCTCCTGCCCTGGACATCCACCACCCCACCAGTCCCAGCAGAATCCCAAGCAGGAGGCCCACTGCAGGGTTCAAATACTCCAAAACATTGTGCCATGTAAACAAAGGAAAAGATCAAAGCAGAAAGGAAACCCTACAGTGAAGGTACACAAGGTAACCTCACCTAAAGGAGACAAAAGTAGTTCATTACATCTGGAATGTCTTACCAGGAACGAAAGGGGTGACACTGATCACAAGCAGGTACATCCCAAGTTCCCGCTGACCCAAAGGCACATCCTCACTATAGGAAACCGCAAAGCTGATGCTCAGCACCCTGATCTCCAGCAGAAACTGGGCGCATCAGAAAGCCAATACAGCCCACACATTATGGCAAGAGCATGGCTTGCAGCCCCTTATCTTCATAGGGTTTCTCCTGCTCTTCTACTAAAGATATATAAACAAACCTCTGCTCTTGTGCAGGAAATGTCCCCAGATTCGGCTGCTACTCTGTCCATGGGATCCAAGTGCCATCTTGTGTTCACAAGCTGAATTTCAGGGGAGCTTTACCCCTCCCATATGCATCTAAACACCGGCTCCTGCATGCCTTGGAGATGCTCAGAGGGTTTGGGGGTCTTTTAGCACTGAATTGATTGCGTATTGAAATGCCAGCAAAGCCATTTAATAATAAATACAGCTGCACATTGAACATGAACTGCTTACACAAAAAATTCTTGGTGCTTACCTTGCATGACCACTGTAAAACCCAATTCCATCCCACATCCATGCAGGAATGGCTGTACTGGTCATCACCATCCTCATCCCTCTACCTGAAGCACAAGAGGATGACTCTCCGGGTAATTACAGTGTGTGAAAGGCAGGGATCAGGGGAAGGCAGAGGGAGTTGGAAATGATGGTTCTGTAACAGCAAACTGCTCAGGAATTCCCATCAGATTTCCTGGAAAGACACAGAGAAGACAAATTAAAAAACCCCAGGAAATTTGAAGTGTTCATCTTGAGATGTTTGTGACGATATACAAGTAAACTTTTCATATTTTATATTTGAGCTACATTTTCCAAGGAAAAGAGATCGAAAACTAAATCAGAGTTCAGGCTTTCAGTGGGAATTTCAGCAAATACTTTAGTGAACACAAAATGATTACATTTCTGCTTTTCAATTTTGCCAAAATACTAGCCTATGGCTATCCAGGAACAGTATTTTATTTCCTTCAGTGTGGACACCGAACCTAAAAATACCTTTGCTTTCACAGCACTAATAAACTTAAGTCTTTTCTGACCTCTATTCTTCTCTTTTTACATTAAGTATGAAACTTCCTTTGTGCTCCACATGAACAGAAGTGATTTCAGATGCCAAATGTACAGATGTGTGGACACGACCTCCCACTCTCCCGCCTCCCCTCCACATATGCTGTACTGTGAAGGTTTATTACTGTATTTTTAAGAAATCAATGTATTCACAAAAGCTTTCCTCACTAGCTTACTGTACAAGTGGAGAGTCTTTCCACTTTCATTGCATTTATGGCAACTGTGTCCACTAGTTTTGGTCACCCACTGGCTCCAAGGGTGCTCCCTGAGCTCAGGCATCAGCCATGAGCATCAGAATGACAACCCCAAATCAGGATTGCCTTTTCCCCTCAAATTTCCAATAAAAGTCATCACTATCTTATGCATGAACTGAAAATCTGGTCTTGTGACCTGCACAAAGCCAGTATTTTTGGAATTGCAGTGAAGGTATTAATCATGCAGGTATTTAGATCTTCATTTATTGGGCAAGCTCTCTGCTTGTTTTTTTAGAGTAGATTATTTAACAAACCGCTGGAATGCTCTTTCTTCTGTTAATAAATACAGATTTCTTTCAAATCCCTCTCCTGAAGAAGGGCTGGAAGGGAACAGAGATTGACAGCACGACAGAGGTCACTGCATGATGTTCTTAGGCCTATGTAATGCATGAGAAGAGTTTAGAAGATGCTCATGGTCCCTTTTCACTTTAAAACCTATTAATAAAATTATTAAATTTTCAGATTTATAGAAAAAGAAAAGAAAATTAAACCAAATAAAAAAACCTATTCACTATATGCAGTCTGGAATAATTATAAAGCCTCCTGAAGACCATTGGCAGTTAAATATTCTGGGCTAGGACCGTTTCTCAAAGGGTAAAAAATGAGCCCTTTGGGATGAGTCATCTGGAGTCCCACTCCTTGTGCAGCCACCTGTATTTTTGCTTCTACACCTTTTCATAGGCCACAGCCTACAGCTACAGGCAGCAGAGTGCTTCTACTAAGCACAGTGCTATGTCTCATCCTATCACACGGGGTTTGGGCTGAGACCTACTGAAATAGATGCAAAGGCTCCTGACTTGCACAGGGTTTGCACGTCTCCGTAGGTTTTCCAAGCTCCCAGACATGGCTAGTCTTCTGTGAATGTAGCAAGCCTTTATTCCCTCTGCAGATCAGGTATTCTGTCCCTGATAACACAAGATCAACAGGTGAAAGTCTACTGCAAGAGTTGTGTAGCACTGATGTTTGCTTTCAGAGGCAAAGGCACCCTTCTTGTGAAGAAATGGCGCTTAGAGTTGCATCTCAGGTCACCAACAATATCCCCATAAAACTGGCATCTCACCCCAGGAGAGAGCACAAACCCTTGTGAAGACAAGGGAGCTGGGGAATGGGTGATGGCCAGCAGACTGGCAGTTGCTTATTAATAGAGAAGAGCTTTTACTGTTATTTCTCCACATCTTAGGAACTCAGCTCATATTTATCAGCCAAGCTATTAAACGCTGGTGCTGTGACCCTCCCTGGGCTCACCTGGGAGCCTGAAAGACATGTAGATCCAAACACACACCCAGCAGCAGGATAAGGCATTCACCATAACACTGGGGCCAGCAGTGGAACGAAGGGGAATATGAAAACTCAATTGAATAAAGGAAATTTAGTCTGAACAGGAGAGAAACAACAATAATATGAAATAGCCTGGAAAAACAAGAGAGATCCCATTGTCTGGATGCAATGAGTGGAACAGTGGACAATAGTTTGTGCACTGACATGGGAATGGATGAGATTAAATAATGTTTTCAGAGTTGGTTGCAGAAGTTACACCACCTACAGAAATGATTCTTATTTCTCTTCCAGAGCTACTTGTACTTGGGCTGAATAGGGTTTTTTTTAATCTTTGCTAGTTTATGTCTTGATGGCTCAATCCAATCAAGCAAGTCCTGGACCAATAACTGAGTCAGGATACAGACCGATTCCTGGGTGTTCAGCTGGTGTGGGAGCACGATGCAAAATCATCTCTCAATATACCTTCAGCTTTGATGCAGGTTGGTCTAAACAAAGACCATTTCAGATTGTAATATAACATCCAACTTTATTCTTTACTCATTTCTTCACTCCTAATTGAAAACATAATGCATATTAGGTGTGTCATGGTTTTAAAAAAATTATGTGTCAGGATGAGAAGTAACAGGTCTATAACAAATAATTAGCAAAAATAGAAGAATTAATGAATTTGAAATCCACATATAAAAAATATACTACACATAGGTTGTGCTGTACTAAGTCTAATTCCTTTGCTGTTTTTCCTTACAGCACATACTGTTTTCTCTCATTTTAATTTCCCTAATTTTACTTATCCATAACTGATACATTTCATAAACTTTCAGGTATTCCCTATTTTCCTGTCAGAAAGGTCAGAACAACCTGGAACAATCAAATTTCCATAAGAAGCCCCATTGAGATGCCCCTCCTCAGTGGGTTCCAGGACCTGCAGCTCTGGGCAATAGCATTTCATTCAGGAGAGCATCGGTAACGTATACTTACCAGAGAGGTATTCTGTTTTCTTTTCCTATACCCTGAATGAAATTAGACTGAAACCAAAGGAAAGGTTTAAAATAGGAATGAAGACAAAACTGCAAATTGGTTTTGCTCAGGCTTCATTGAACATGCAAGTCACTAAGTAATAATTGTTGGAATAATGGCTGTTAAAAGACCAAACAAAACCAGAGACGTACAGCTCCTGCCCATTTTTCAAGAGAAAGTATCTGTAGCATTTGCTTTTAAACCCTTTAATCTTTTACCTCTGTAGAAAAGATGTTTTCTCTCAGTGTACATACCCAGTACAATAATAAACCTTTCCATCTTGGAGGGAAAAAGAAAAGTCTTACAATTAATTCTTAATCCTTCTAATAGTCCTTGTAAAGCAAATGAAATCTCTAGGGCTTAAAGCAGTACTTGTTACTCACTTTGTAAGGTTACAAACACGAGTTAGGTTAATGGCCATTAATCGCCGATGAACGTGTGTTTTATCTGCCTGCATGAGCATTTCCAGGGTGGGTGTAACTGAGCATTTCCAATGCAGATCCCACCTCCTGATGGGAAAAAAAACCCATCCAAAAAACAATGAGGAAAAGGTTAGAAAAATCTATGAACATGCCGAAGCGCATTGACTAGCGCAACAGCACTTGTTACCCTGCTTTCTTTGAGCAGCACAGCGAGTTCATTTCTGGTAATAATAATCCCATCACTCCTTTGCTGAGAACAGGTGCCCCAGATATGTTTCTTTCTATTTTCCTCCTAATTCTGCCAAAACGAAGCTCCACGGTATCTGCCTCTGACTCGGAGTGACAGACTGACAGGTGTTGTCAGCGAGGTGCAGAACGGCTGCGAGATTTGTTTGTCTTTTAATGGAATTCAATAAGGCATAAAAGCAAGACAAAGCAGCAGCATGTGCAGCTCGAGGAAGCCTTTGGCAAGTCAGCCTTGTAAAATGTAAAACCCCCTGAATATTTTGATTAGGCAATAAGGAGCATTGTCTAGGTGTTTGTCTTTTAATACGCTGTCACAGACCCGATGGCTTATCACTGCTTGGGAAAGCGGGTGCCACCGAACACGAACACTGAGGTTTGTTTTCATTGATCTTAAGCATAAAGCCCTGTGCAGGTAAATGGTAAAAATAAGGTAAAAAAATTTAAGAAATAAGACTTCAGCCACTTCAGCACAGAAGCGTGGCTCAGCACCTAGCTACTGGTCCATTGAAGCACTTGTTTTGCATGAAGAAAATGATGATTAAAAAGGTGATAACTCCTCCTTGGAGCCTTCCACAAGCTTACAGACAGTAATAAACTGGTTTAGAACAATACAGCTCTCCCAGAATCACAGAACTGCAGGGATTGGAATGGACCTCCAGAGATCAAGACCAACCCCCCTGCCAAAGCAGGTTCCCTAGGACAGATCACACAGGTTGGTGTCCAGACAGGTCTTGAATATCTCCAGAGGAGACTCCACACCCCCGGGCAGCCTTTCACTGTAAAGAAAGAAAAAACCCAGCCAATAACATTATCTGTCAACTTGAAAATAAAACTAAATTACAAACGTTCTTGAGGGTTGAACTCAATGATCTCTAGAGGTCCCTTTCAACCCCTACAACTCTGTTCCTGCATACTCTTAATAAACTCAGGACCAATGGGCCAATAAGGGACCAGTGTCCTGCAGTGGTTCCCATGCCTGAAGTACACCTGTGCTGACAGAGGGCAAAGATGTAACAGCACAAACCAGCGGTGTGGGTCAGGCAGACGGGGACACATTCAAGGCCATCACCCTCTCACCAAACCAGCCTTCAGTTCCAGCCAGAGCTGTATGCAACATGTTGACACACATAACCAGAAAATCCTATTTTACTTCATCTAAACAGTCAACTTTAACAAAGAAAAAGCACAAGTATAATAGTAATCTTAGACAAATTAATATTCTAATAAGGGAAAACACTCCTGCATTGTTGAAGCTCATAACCAATGCAACAAGCGTCATTCTTCAATATCAAGACGTCAGGCAGGATTATAAATACATTTTGCCATTATCTATTGCTTTTTAAATCTTTTTTTCTTTCTTTCTTTAAGTAAAATCCACATTTAAACTCCAAATTCTCAGCTGTTCTTTCCCCCAAAGCATTAAGAAGGGCGGACGAGAATCAGCAGCTATATTCAGTCTTGTGAAGGGAACCTGTTCCACGGGAAATCAGTGCATTCTCTGAAGGAAAAGAATGGATGAAAAGAGGAAACCTGCACAATAGAGGGTGAAGAAAAATCCTTGTTATTCCTAATACATAGCAGACCTCGTTCAATAGTTCGCCTGTGTGAAAAGTTAAATGTGACCTTTGTGTTTCTGCCAAGGCCGGTAGATGCTGGCCACGCAAGTTAAAGTTGCCTGGGGCCTGTTTTACCTTACACAGCAAAAAAATTCATTTAAGAAATCTTAAAACTTTAGTAAAAAGAAGAGGTGCAAGTTGAAATATTTGGGCCAGCTCAACATCACTGTAATATCTCCCTACTCTGTGATCCATCGCTTGGGAATTGTTTCTATTCAGGGTTGGAAATGCAAAGTTTGTAAAGACTGGGGAAGGTGCTTCCCAAGGACATGATCCTCCCAAGGATGCCACTCCAAGCCAGGCCTGTCCTTCACCCCCAGCCCATGTTTCTTCCCAACAATTATTCCACTGGTATAAAGGGAACAATTCCTGTGTTTAAGCCTAATTTCAGCAGAAAGAGAAGTGGTACCTGAATAATGGACCAGTTAGGAACCTGCCAAGTCCTCTGCTGTTTGTGGGCTTTTTTACTATCTGTGTAAAAGTGATTTATCAAAGTACAAACAGAAAAACGGCCAGTTTAATCAGACAACTTTCACCATCGTGCAACTTGAATGGGACAACTTGCACAGGAAAATAAGAACATCTAAATGGTCATCCTGCAAGCTTTCCCTGACCCAAATCCTTTTTTTCAGGTTCAGAAATGCCTGACAAAGCAGTAACTTCCATTTTTCTTGCACTTTCAGGTTCTGGATGAGATCAGAAGATTGATGAGCTCAAATACCATGACAGGACTGAAATAGAAGTGCCACCACTTTTTTCTGAAAGAGGTGGTCATCATAAGGTTGCAAGCCTAATTTATAGTTACAAGAGATTAGGATAAGCTTGCAAGGAGCAAGGAGGCTTTTGGGTACCTGCTACTATGTAAAGGAAATCTGAATTCAAAACTTGCAAAGTCACACTAGGGTTTCTTATTAAAAATTGTACTTTTTTTTAAAATTTATTTTTCAATTCACCATCAAATTTCACGGACACACAGGTTAATTAGAACTGGACTTCAGAAATCCATACATGGGGGGAAGAAAATACATGCAGACACTCCTATCACTGTATGATATCAGCCCTTTGGATAATCATGCTTTCATGGGTGGGTTTATCATCAGTTCCAGAATATTTCCAAGGTTCTTCCTTCTCTTGACCTTGGTTCTGATGAATTCCTCTTATCTGTGCCTTACAATCATTTCCTTCTTCGCCTATTGCAATCCCATCATTTATGGGCTTCCTATTTTTAGGGAGAGGGGGTTATAACTCAGCCGTAAAATTTTCCTCCAGCTCAGCCATAGAACAGATTCTCAGCCTGAAAGCAGTTTTAAAGAAATATTAAAGAAATTTGTGGATGTTTTAAGTTAAAGTTTACTAGCTGCAGAAGCATTTTTACTTTGTAACTCATAGGTGGTATTGCTTTTCTTTAAATGAAATCATACCGATCACCTAAGTTCTTTTTAATGATAAATTAAAGCTGAAAATGTTAGCTCGAATGTAACCCCATAGCCCAATTCTAGATTTTCTTTTCTTCAGACAGTACTTCATGTTTCCCTATTACTTTTTATTGAGATAATCAATATAGAGGAACAGTTGGGAGGAAAGCTTAGCAGCATTGATGACAAAGACCAGATAATATTTTTTTCCCCTTGAGCATTTCCATATGGCTCAGAAGGACACGATATTTAGACACAGTTGGACAAATCCTGATCTGTTACCCTGTGGAAACATTCACTGATGTGCTTGAACTCCATCCCACCTGCTCCCGGATGCTGCCACCTCCATCAAGTCAATCCCCAGTGACGTGCTATTTCAAGTGCAAAGAGAGGAACACATTTTGCTCTTCCAGGACTTAGTTCTCTTCATCTGAAAACTGGGAAAGCTGGGTTTTGTTTTCAGCAAAGTTAGGGTTTTTTGAGTATATTTAGAGGCAATCTGGAACATTCACAGGCTGATGCCTGCCATCTGCAATCTGTATTCCCAGCTCAAAACAGCACCCCTGTTAGACCCAACAGATCAGACGTGTCCATAATACACTGTTGATCTCCTAATTAATAATATTGCCAGCTTTATTGCTAGTTTCATGCAATATGGTGCTTTGATCTAGCATCTTCTGAAGGAGTTGAGTTACAGAATCATAGGGGTTGGAAGGGACCTTGAGAGATCATTGGGTCCAACCCCCTGCCAAAGCAGGGTCCCTAGGACAGGTCACACAGGTCGGTGTCCAGACGGGTCTTGAATGTCTCCAGAGAAGGACTCAACACCCCCTGGGCAGCCTGTCCCAGGGCTCCCTCACCCTCACGGGGTAAAAGTTCTTCCGCATGTTGGTGCGGAACTTCCTCTGCTCTAACTTGCAGCCATTGCCCCTTGTCCTGTCCCCACAGACCACTGAAAAGGGGCTGGCCACTCCCCCTGCATCCCATACTTAAGATATTTATAAACATTAATAAGGTCCCCCCCTTAGTCTTCTTTTCTCCAGGCTGAATAGTCATAGTGGAAGAGTCTCAGTTCACATTAAAACAGTCTAACCAACATGGTGATGGGGAAAAACTGAAAATCCAAACTCTCAAGGCTAAAAAAATTTGAAGCTATTTTAATGTCCGAAAATTAAAAACTATTTCTCATTATTTTTAAATAACTTGATACAAGAAGGATTTTCCATGTGTTTGAACATTTAGAATCACAGAACAACCCAGGTTGGAAGGGACCTCAAAGATCATCTGGTCCAACTTCTAAAGGGAATCTACATACACAAGACTTTCTAGCGCAGTGTCCAATCCCATCTTGAAAACCCCCAGTGACAGGGACTCTCCACCACTTAGGATTAGCAAATCAAAATGATTACTAAAGTTTTGGATTAGGTATTTGAGGATGTTATAGGTTGTGTCCAAAGTGGATCTCATACCAAAATAAATTCTGTTCAACACCCCAAAAAGTGAAAATGGGATTGAAATGAGAACTTAGTGGATATATGAATCATTGTTTTCTGCTTAGGCATGTAGCATGGAGAAGAAAGTGAAGAACAGGATCCTAGTAGAAAACAGGAGATTAAAATAAATCAAAATTATGATGACTAGACATTACAGACATGTCTAACCACAGCATTAAGAGCAGTTAGCCTATTCCACAGCATGATCCACACAGTTGGCTATGTAAGTACTCAGTTACTGTAACTATCTGTGTGTGTAAATATCTTGTAGACCAAATACATTCACTTCCACATTAAAGGAAGTCTCATTCTCATAATTGGTGGAGTTTTGGTAAGTATGAAAGATACATAGAGTATTTTTCCATTACAGTAGGAATAAGGTATGGCCTTCACTCCCACTACAGAAAGAGCTAATTTTACACTGAACAGGCCTGCTGTTTTTTAATTGTTGAATATTATATTTAATTTCTTGATACATCACTTTATAAAGTAGAAAAACTTGCTAATACCTCAGAATAGAAACCTCTTTACCCATTTGCATTATTTGGACTAGATTGGGTTTAGATTTGAGTTTTCAAGAAAACCATAATGATTTCAAATCCATCCACTTTTTCACTGGAAGCGCTGTTCATCCCGCATTCCAGGATCATTAGGGGCTCATGAAGTGATTTATCAGAAGCCAAGACTTGGTCTGTACTCAGCCCCCGATCTGTGAATAAGCACTGTTATTTTTTGTCAAAACCTCAGTCACAATTTCCTTTGAACAGACCTCAACAATCTTTTCTCTATTTCACCCCATTCTCCGACGTAGCTTCTAATGGTTTATGTCAGTCAGTCCACACTAAGGTTTAGAAAGTGAATTTCTGTAGCTAAAGCAAAAGAACACAAAAAACATTCACATGCTGAGCTGAATACAAGAAAAATACAGCCCAAGGAATTTCAATAAAGAACTCTGCTCCAAAAATCATTATTTTTATATTTAACTAGGGCTTCATAATGTCATTAAAAATTTAGGTCAAGCACATGATGTCCAAAGGTTCTCAAGTAATACAAGGATAAAATTATCTGCCAGTAATTTATGTCCACCAGTGGGTAGCAGCAGGTAGCAGTTAATTGAAAAGTGGCTTATCTCTAATTATTCTCCTCTAGCCTCCTTACCAGCCATATTAGAACGAATACACAAAACTCATGCTTAAATACTGTTGAGTCTGCTGTAGAAAGACTATTTGGGAACGGTGCTGCTCTTATTTTAATCCATGTTTTGCAGAAGCAGCTCTGCAAAATTCTTTTTTATGCCATATACACAATGTTTTCTGGGTTATACACAGGAATACACGTTTCATGATGTTGCTCCCTCAAATACAGAATTTAATTCAACTCTGCCTTTTTTTGTTTCAACTGTTATTCTTTCAGTGTTGGATTCTTTCAGCTTTTTTGGAAAAGAAAAAAAAATTAAATAAATGTGGGTTTATGGCTTTAGGTATTGTGGCTGGTTCTGAGTAACTCAGAGATGCTTTGCAGCCTCTAAAACTACAAAACTATTCTTGGCCTTTCTGTGAATTTCTTTGGAGACTGAGGACATTTTGATCCATCAGGAGCAGGTGGCCCTTAGCTACAGAAGTGATACCAACACAGAGTTTCACATTTCATTATTGCAAAGTTCAAGTCTAAGAAATTGCTTTTTTCCTTGTTAGGAAGAACTATAGCTTCTCCTTAACCACACTAGCCCCAAGACCAACAGTATATCACTTCATTACAGCTGCTCCTTCCTTCTCAAGGTTCAGTTTCCAGAATATACTGCCCGCAATGACAACAGCATTTTAATGTTGCCTTGGTGTCTCCACACAGGGGAGAGGCGGTGGCAGCTGCCCACCATGAGGGAGCAGCTCTTGGATGGCCAAGCATGCATGTCAAGGTGATGTGGGACCTTCTCAATTAGCAAAATGACTTATGAGTGGCACATACAGTTTTTCACATATTGAAAAAAAAGAATCAGCAAAACCACTAGTAAAGCAAAAGGTCAGTGGAGAACTTCAGCATCTGCACCAGTTATGTGGACATCATACCTCATCCTACGAGCTAAAGGGAGGAAACTGCCTTAATTATACCGAGCATATCTCCTCTTCTTTTCAGGGTCTCTCAACCAGCACAACCCCAGGAAGCCCCCACAAAGTCCTCCTGAAGCTCTGGTGTGGCTGTGACTCAGCTCAGCTGCTATCTTTGGCATCACAAAGAGCCCCTCCACCTGACTTGATGGAACATACACTGCTTAATACTGGAGCCAAATATTACTCTGCACAGGCAGAGAGATTTCCCCTCCCATACTGAGGGAGAGTTCCCAGGAGAAAAAGACCCTCAATTCAACACGACTTTTATAAGTGGCTCTGTTTGGACATAATCTTCCCATGCAAAGGACTGCTCCTGGAGCTAAGCAAAACTGCTTCTCACCAGCCTGCAAAACAAGAGCAACATTCTGCACACTTTGATGCTTGCTGAGCAAATACTAAGAGAGTGTCTAAAAAGCTTTGCAAGTTTTGGGCTGTTTGCATACAGATCTCCATTTTATGGTAGCCGAATACTCTTCTGCTTTTCCTGTACCTGCTGATTACATCTGGTAGCATAAACAGACTTTTCCCATCCATATATAAATATATATAGAGAAAATAAAATGTGCTTTCCTCAGATCAGTATCTCTTTCAATTCATATCATGACATGGATTCAAAACCATGACCCACATGGAAACATAGAACAGCCCAGCATAAAATCATAGAATGTGTAAGGTTGGAAAGGACCTTTAGAGGCCATCTTGTCCCACCCCTGCAGTGAGCAGGGACATCTTCACTAGATCAGGTTGCTCAGACCCCCATCAAGCCTGACCTTGAATGTCTCCAGGGATGGAGCCTCCACTGCCTCTCTGGGAAACCTGTGCCAGTGATATACCGCCCTTATATTGAAAATTTTTTTCCTAATATCTGACCTAAATCTTCCCTTTTCTAGTTTAAAGCCATCACCCCTTGTACTATTGCTCCACGCCCTCCTGAACAGTTCTTCCCCAGCTTTCCTACAGGCATCTTTTAGGTACGAGAAGGCAGCTATAAAGTCCCCCAAGAGCCTTCTCTTCTCCAGGCTGAACCAGTCTAGCTCTCTCAGCCTGGCTTCACAGGAGAGGTGCTCCAGAACCTTTGATCATTTTTGTGGCCTCCTCTGGATGTGCTCAACAGGTCCATGTCCTTCTTGTGCTGACAGCTCCAAAACTGGGCACAGTAAGTGCAAAGCACAGTTATTCTATGCTAGCAAGGGCGCAACTGAGGGTCAGAATAGCAAAACTCTACTGAGATACTCCTGCCTTTACTTAATAAATACAAATATCTGTATACTTATGAATAACATATATCCCAAAAGGAAACCTCAATATAAGACAAAGGACCGTGCGGACATACCAGCCATAAAACATCCTGGTTAAGGTTCAACAACAGCAGGTGATGTGGCCCAGGAACATCACACCCCTTACATCAGAGGGCTCATCATAGAAATAATTTTGTTGTAGTTCATAAACACTGGGAGTGAAAGGGAAGCTGGTCCTAAGAACAGAGCAAAAGAGAAATTAAAAACCACTTTAATACCAGGATAATTTTTTCAGCTCTGGTCTAGCAAAACTTTGTGGCAGTGACAAAGAAGGAAAACTTTGGTGCTGGAAAACAAGATCATGTAATGATGCTGACTTAGCAAGAGCATAAAGCAAACCAAGATAACTGATTTTCCAATTGTATTTCATTTGGAGAGTTTAAGACTTAAACAAAGAGAAAATTGTGGAAACTTATTGGAGCCAAAAACCATTAGTAGGCTCTAACACTATATTAGTTTAAAGGCACTCTATAAAGTGCAATTGTAGGGTTTTAATTTTTTTCCATGTAATTAATGTCCCTGCAACATTAGTTACACCGTCTTTGAAGCTGGAAAATAGTGTTTACCTTCTTATCTTCACTGGCATTAAACTTTCCTTCACGTCTTCTATGGAAATATCACACAGTGGTCTCCTTAGAGTTGTAGTTTAGTTTATTTGTTTATTGGGCACTAACATGACCAAGGATATTCCTTATTCCCACTTTCCCATGGAAGTGTGCGATGCTTTGTAAGCAGATAGAGCCTCTCCTGGGTTTTAGGACACTGATAGGCAGTGGGAAAAAATAATCTGGTCCTGCTGCAGACATGAGACCACAGTTTGGAAACTTGTTTGTACAAAATCTCTGTTAGCACCATTGGAAAAAGTATTAATATTAACAAAAGTTAGCAATAATATAAACAGAAAACGTGTTGAGTACGGTGGTTTAAGGTTGCTCCCCATGGAGGGAGGGACTGCCTGCAGCTCAGAGCAGCACTGCCCTCTCCACCTCTCATGAGCATAGCCCAGGCCTGGCTTGGTTGGGGCACAGTTCACATGCACTGGACAACACACCCAGAGGAATCTGGGTTTGAAAAGGCATTTGTGGGGACACTGGAAAGGCCCAAAGGGATGAGATGCCCAGGGGCAGCTGAATACATCAAGTCCATTGTACAGGGCAGCTCTGTAAGAGACAGGACTGGCTTTAAAAACCCCTTTCCTTCAGCAGCACCTCTGCACTGTAAAGGATGATCCCACCTTCTGGTCTTCCCTTCAAGACATTAAAACACCCAAGTTCACCCAACAGTAGGTAGAGTGATGCAGCTCAGAAGGGGATGGTGCCACTCAAGAAGTGCAGGGAAACCCTCCTGTCTGATGCCATTGGTGTGTATTTTTAAGTGTTAAATATTTAAGGCTTTCCTCTTCCAGTGTGTGGGACAGATAATACACATCTCTACATATAGATGTGTGTGTATGACATGTATCAGCACATATACACACAGAGGCACAAATACCTATGCATAAGCCAGCCTACTCATATTACTGAGCTCTTAGAAAGGAGCATTGTTGTCATAGTGATCCCGTGGCACAAGACCCCATGGTTCAGGTGCTGGGCCAGGCACACTCCTGTCCCTGACACACTTCTGTCCCCATGAACTCTGGCTGCAGGAGCCAAGCTCCATCACTTGTAACCTGTAGGGCTGAAATGATACAATAATCAACATGAAGTTTGGCTTCATTTTATCAACTGATCCTAATTTTCCTTCCATTACACTATCTTGAATTTCAAGTTCATTGCTTCAGTCCCTGGTGAAATGCAGGGAATTAAACAGCAGCTCAAGATGCCTGATTTCAACAGGTTTCCATGCAAAGTTGCTTCATCTGGGGAAATTCTGACTTATAAAATATGTGCCACAATGACAGGAAAGCTGCTAACTCTACAACTGATGGGACTCAAACATGTCCAAGCAGCAACCCATGGGAAGTCCCAGACAGTTTTCCAGAGTCAGGGACCAAGTCTTGTAGTTAAATGTGGGTATAAATAAGTTTCGCAGTAATTAGCATTCCAAATGGCGTGTGGCCTTTCTGCCTTAAACATTGTGTTATCACTCTTCTGCTTTTAATGTTGCTTTGGGGAAAAATAAAGACCTTGTTGCAGAAGACGGCGATGTGGGAGACTAAGTTTAATTTCCTTATTTTTGCCATGGATTTGGAGTTCCCTTCAGAGTATGATTTAGCTGCCTTCATGAGATGAGTATTAGTAAAACTGCGTAAACAGAAGTTTTCCTTCCTTAGGAAGGAAATTTCATTTCTTCTTAGACAGTTTTCACACTGGGAGTCTGTGAAATCAGTGAAGATTTCTGCTACCATGATACACAAGAATAACCTGTGTTTATGTCATCAGGTTTAATTATTCAGACATCAAAACAATCTGAAAAATCCATGGCCACTGCTAGGTGTTTTGTGTGCTTCTGTCCAACCATACCTCAAAAATAGCTGACCCCCACTAAAACAGATTATTCAAACATCAAGAGTGAGCCAGGAGAATTATAAGCCTATTTATACTTTTAAGTACCATAAAAGTATGGTACTTAAAGAATCAGAAAATGTTATGCCATGAGTTCCTACAATTTATCTGCAATAGATTTTTATATCACTTATTTTAGAACATCAATTCATAGGGACATCTCTCTCAAGGAAAGTTGCTTGGAAAAATTTTAGATGTCTCTATTCTTCTGGTAATCGTTTATTATACGTGCCATATTTTTAGAAAGCAGTCACAATTAGAGCTTATTTTATGCTCTGTGTGCAATAAGTTAAATGTTGCTTGTGCCAAAAAGATCTGAGAAAGATCTACAAGCAACATATTACTGTAACAGTCCCAATTGCAGCCAGTTTATCGTCTGTCTAAACCGCAATTCTTCCTGTGCAGAAAGCATTGAAGTCAATTGGGCTCCATATGGGCTCTCTGCACTGACCTAAATCTATTCCCACTGATGATAATGGTAAAACTCCCAGGGCCAATCCTAAGTACTTTTGAAAGTCAGTTTGTAAACACTAACATTTTAAAGGAACATTTTCCACAGGGTCATATATGGCCTTAGTGTTTGCTTTAAGCTATAACTTGGCAGACGAGATTTCTTCACCAGAGAATATTTTCCTAGCAGAACTCAAATTTACTCCTTCTTCTGTTCTTCAAAAATTGATGTTGTCAGTTTTGTGCTTTAAGTAAGAAACAGAGTTTATTAGTTTAAGCGACTTCAAAAAGACCGGATGAGCATCTTTAATCAGGCACAAAAATTACAAGTCTGCACGGAAATGACAGGCTCAAATTTTCAGCCTCAGTGAGGAAATTCTCAACTGTTCCCATTTCAAATGATATTACTCCTGTAGGCTCAGAGATCTCTGCTTAAATTCATATTCCACCAAAGGTCAACACTTACCTTCAAATCTGGAGACCAGGAATACACCTTCCAGAACAAATGAGAAGCTTGGAGACAATTTTAGCCCGTAGAAAGCAAATATGTGAGGGGGGAAAGATGTCAGCCTGTCTTTTCACAGATTTATTTTGTTCTGCTTTAGAATTCAGACATTTTAAGAAACTTAAAGACACCTCAGACTATTCAGTTATTCATGTTGCAACAATTCATAAACACACCCTTTTTTTGTCCATCAATAACTTGCAAGTCCTTCGGGAGCTTATCTGTCTCACTAGAGATGGGGACATGCAGAGTTGGTGACACTGTTTAGCGACCACACCTTTGTTACCTGAAAGTTACCAGGTAAGGTAGCAGCATTCAGGATTCACAAGTGACTTTTCCATTTCATAGAATCATAGGGGTTGAAAGGGGCCTTTGCCATATTTTGAGGAGAATTTATTCAATGTCTTCCTAGGAGAAGACCTACTTCTGTGGAATCAAACACCTACCTCCCATTGTAATGTAACAGCAAAGGGATGCTCAGGTCCTGTTTATGTCTCTGGAAATCTCCCAGTTCTCTTCTTTTTTGAGTATGGACCTTTGCAAGACTCCCCTTGCAGGTGTCACCACCACTTCACTCTCATTTCGAACACTGTTAATGTCCCACTGCTTGAGCACACTGACGTTAGCGTTACCCCAGCCCTGTTACCCATTCCTGCCCCAGGAAAACCTGCCAACGCATCAGGATCACTCAACTCACCAGGCTCGTAGGCTTGTTGAAAAGCCTGACTGATGAAAACATGTTATTTATTGGTTTTGCAAACCCCAGGGACACTCAACCCAACTTCAGCAAAGAAACCACCCTTCCCCTTTATAACCTAGCCCCACATGACAGGAAAAAAATATTAAATATAATAATAAGTGACATGCTTATGTCTGCAAGCATAATGCATTACTGCAAGCTCCCAAGTGCAGCACATCACCACAACAAGCTTCCATGCAAGGGGATCTCGTCCTCACCAGAGGCTGTAGGAAAACAGGGTAAGAGCTGACAAAAGGTTGGAGGAAAGCAACAGTGATAAACATACCTAAAATATAACTAGAGCCCTTTGCAGGAAAGCTTTTGCAAACTGTTATTTTGAGAGAGGGGGGAAGATGGGAGAGGCTGAGAGAAGTTGGTCAACTCCTGCATGCAGCTTCACGTGCACAGGGAAGGAAGGACAAAGCAAAAACATGGTTAGCCTACAACCCACCATCCCTAAGGCTACTAAGGTAAGAAAGTTTGTTTCGTCAGTGAAGACTACGACAGAATAAAATAGCCATCTTAATCTTATGGTATCCAAATACAGATACATGGTTGTTTGCCTAAATTCCACATTTTCATCAAAAAGTTACGTAATTTCAGCACCTTTGAAGGAGAATCAGTTTTCAGGAGGGTTCAGGTCAGAAGGGTTCAAGTCAGAAGGGTAGCAGAGAGACAAGAGATGTTAAAAGCATTAACGAGTTTGCCTGTTCAGTAACCCCTGACACTGCTGGGCTCCAGCCTTGCAACTCCTGCGGGCAGCAGCTCTGCCTCACGAGGAGAGGAATGAGGTGGCCGGGAGGGAGAAAAAACCTTCCTGAATCACAGAGCTGGGCTAAAGCAGTTTTCAAATATCATTTCATAGAAAAAAAAATGCAGTTTGGGAGAGGAAAAAGCTCTCGAAGGACTCGGCTGGAATTGGAAATGGGATATGCTGACCTAAAAAAAATGGAAAAATGCTGAAATATTTCATTTATTATTTTTTTTTCCCCAAATGTTTCCATTTTTCATTCCCAAATGACACTGTGTATCACTTCCCAGAAGCTCTTCCACCCAGACACCACCACAGCAACATGCTTTCCTGCTTACAGCAGCAAACAGGGAGCTCATAGGAGCTGTTTGACTGCTGCAGGACACACTGGGGTCATGAACCATATTGGACATCCAGAGCTGCTCCAGGCAGCTCAGACAAGTAAAAGGATTAAACCAGAAGCAATTATAGATCGCCCAGGGGAATGGAGAGGCACTTTTCTGCAGTACTTTCAAACAATCACAACAGTCAAAACACTTTCATTTGTTGCAACACCACCACCAAAGGCCAAACTCATTAGTCAGTAGTCCCTTCCCATCGCCCAGGAGACTCAAGGAGATGAGCACTGGCCCATGCTAACAGCAAATTCTCCAAGTTTCTTGGAACAGGAGAAGTTCCAAGGCCAGGAAAGGTGTGAGGTTGCCATGCACACGTGCTGTGGAAATTCTTCCCTAGCACTAGGGCTAGAAAAGATCCTAAATACTAAATGCAGGGTTCGTACAGTGCGCAATACAGATATGCGATCGCCTTGTTTGCCTTTAATAATGACAATAACTTCATCTAGAAATAACTTCTGTATTTCCCAAACTTTAAGCCCTTGTGTAAAGTTAGGACTGCACATTTCAATATGTCAAGCAATGGGCAGTCTGAGCCCTGACAGTGCTTAAAGCTTGAGATACTGCTTTCGCTACTTGCTATCCCCATATGAGAGGTGACGATGGAGATGGCCATGATGACCTTTAATTTCTAGTCCCAAAACAGTCTTTGCCTGTCAGCTTGCCTGAAGCTGCTGCAGCAAATGAAGAGATCAGTTCCTCCATCAGCAGACGCAAACATCAGAGCAGGGAACACTCCTGACTGCACTGAGAAACGCATCAGCAATTTTCTTTTAACAAACCAGAAGAGAAGCACTACATGGCCTGGGTCAAAATACAACAAAGTCAGTGAAAGGCGCTAAAAAGTCCAGAAAATTAAAAGCTTAAATTTCAGCCTACCCCAAAAAGTCAATTCTCCTGAATCTGCAACTGAGATCATGGCTTAGATTAATTAAAAAAAGCAGTGTGTATACATTGCCTTTATGGGATGCTCAAGCCTTAATAAGTACAATTCTGCTGTGAACTAAACATAATTCAAATACAAATTCCAGGATGTTGTGACGTGCTTTATTGTTCAGCCTTTTGGCTAATATCTTAATGGCAATAGCAATATGTGCCCTTTGTGGATATCCCATCAGATGAAAAATTTAAAATTATGGTCATTCAACTGGTATTTAAGATCCACTATTTTCTCGTCAGTTTATGAAAATAATCTTCATTAAGGGGAGTTATACCACTAGAAGCATTTGGCTTCCAGAAAGAACTATAATTTAAAGCTGATTCTGCAAGCAATCTCATCGTAAGAGCACATCTGGAGCATTTTTAAATGTGCAGAGTGCTGACATAATTAAATAGCCTCTGAAACCGTTGATTCAATCTCTACAGCTGGGATGCTTAAGGATGGGCATGTCGCTTGTTCTATCACTTATAAAACAGGATTTTTAAATCTCTTCTCAGCTAAGCAGACAAGGAAGAGAGGGAAGAAATGAAAGAACCCTTCTTATCCCCAATTTTTAAAACTGAAGGGACAGTCTACATCTTTGACATGTGGCATGTTTTATCTTGTCAGATGGGCACTGTTGTAAAATAAGAAATCTTTTTCCAGAAGAGAGAAAAAATAAAAATAAAAGAGGAAAAAAGGCAAGAAAAGTTGAATTCAAAGCATGTAAAATAAAATTTGAACCAGCAGGAAAAAAAGAATAAGAAGTCTCCTGCAAGGATGACCGTCCTGCTGCATAAAGCCATCTTCTCAGCAATGCCCCTAAATAAATTCAAAATAGTACACACCCAAGAGGAGCAAAGAATTGGGAAAAGTCATTAGCTTATTTTACACTTGCTCTGGAACAGCTCTCTGCATTTATTACACAGTAATAGGTAATCAATTTGAAAATTCAAAATTATTTCTAATGCAGCAACTATTTCTCTACTACACTGTGAGTTACAGATATGTCTGGAGGAGAACTAAGCACAGGCTCCACTTCTCAAACAGAATAGGGACTGATTCCCACCACAAAGAGTTTGTTTATACAGTTTATAAACTATAAACCTTTCCTATGTCATCAACTTACCTCATTAATCCTAGCTTGTTAATTAATTCCCCTGTTCTTCAGACCACAGTTACCTGACCTATGGGCTTTGGGAGATGATTTTCCTTGTAGCACCAGCCTTCAGTCCTGGTTTGTGTCCCTCCTTGGTTTCAGCGGCTGCATGAGGAAGCAGGCAGCACCCAGCCTTAGAGGACCATCTGCCATCCCCCAGAACAGTCCAGGCTCCCTGGCCTCATTTTACCCCTTGCAAAAATGAAGATTGTATTTATTAGTGAGGATAAAACATTTAAATGCCTCGATTCTGCCAACGTGCCTGTGCTTACTGCCATGAGGTATGAACACAGCATCAGGACCACCCCACTTCTATTTAAATACATAACTGTATCTGAGGGATCTGAGTCTAAACTGAGTAACAAATGCCGCACACAAACTTGAGGTCTCCTTGTGAAATCCAAACCCATAGGGGATGCCATAAGTCAGGATTTTCACCCTATATTCAAAACTCTAAACCCCAGGCTTTAGCAAAATTAACTATACCGTTACTGTTTTAAAAAGCCACTTTCTACTAGCGAAGCATCAGTACAAAGGCAAGTCACTGATATGTTTTGGGTGCTGTAGTCAAAACTAAAGCAAAGCCTGGTAAAAGGCACTGGAGGAAAGTAAAGCATTCAGCAAAGTTTGCTAATGCCAGCTCAGCCACTGCTCTCCTGCCATGGCCGTGCTGGCGATGCAGGCAGGAGACACCCACACCCTGGGGTGGCCAAATCCCCCCCCACTAAAAACCTCACCAAGGAAAAGAAACAGCCCAGAGCAGGTGTTAATCACAGGCACTACGGCACATTTCAGGTACCGCGGTGATTACCGCGGCGTAAAGCCTAGAAACAGCCGACGCTGCAGCTGAAACAGAAGCCTCAGAGGGGAGCCGGATTCAGTGTCAGCGTGAAGCCAAGAAAATAGTGGTGCCCAAGAGTGATGAGGTAGGTTTAAAACTCAAGCACCAAAGATAAAGCAGGGGTGAAAGTCCACAGAGGGTGAAAAATCAAGGTTTATAAGGTCTTTAGCAAGCAGAAGACAGTGGGTCCCACCTACCTCGAAGAAGAAAGTCTGCTTCCAAGCATCTAAATTATTTTAATGATAAACCTAATGCATATTCACCTGCTGCTAAGCTATTGTGAGGCAGGCATTGAAGAGACATTTGTTTGAAACTAATCTGCAATTTATTTCTTAGGGATAGAGAAATTTACTAACTCATTGGTCTGGTATATGTTAAAATAAAAATTAAAAAGCAGATTGCAATTTTATCGGTAAAGTTGCAGTAAAACCCAGATAGCGTATCAGACCAGAGGGGCTGTAAAAAGACTTGCATCTCCAGGGCATATCAAGCCTGATTGTACATTTAGGAGAAGTAACTAGAAAAGTTTGAAGAAGGTAAACAATTTTTACAAAAAAACAGCTGTTTTGTCATTTCTATCTGTATTTGGTAAAAAAAGAAGAGCTGAATCACTAGGTGCCGAGCCCCAGTGCTGAGCAGGCTGTGAGCACACAGCAGATTGCAAATACCCAACGATCTGCTTTTTCTGCACCATTGCCACCTAAGCTGATCGTGAAAAAGAATTAATAATTAAGGGTAATTATCTGATTGAACACTTTTTAATACGCTGAACTCAGGCCTGTGTTGTTTATGAATAGCTTATGGCTCTTCCTCTCCGGAGCATACGGGAAGGGGAGGGGAGGAGGACAGCAGGAGTGGGGGGAGGAAGGAATGGCATATGCTAACCTTATCATTTTGACTTGTTTTGACTGGACACTTAATCTTACCTCTCATGAATGCCACATTCTTCTTCTCCATATGCCACTTTCCCTTGGCTGCTCACCAGCCCTGAATGCCAGAGGTTACAGGAACAGAAAAAACACTTACTTCCTAATTAAAGAGTCATTTGGCAATGTGTGCTGTAATTTTACTGCCTTGGTTCTTTCCTTCCTGTATACTGCTAGACTGGCAATGCCTTTTGCTAAATAAAATCTCAACAAAGGAATGACAAACCTGTTACAATAAAACTTTGATTTGTGACCTTTATACTAAAAAGATCCCCTTCTCTTTCCAGCCTTTTTATTAAAAAAACCCCATGTGCTGTGAAAGGTTAAGAGTTTGGAAATAGACACCTTGAATAGAACTACTGAGAGAAATACCTCAGGACATACCAGCAAGGATCAAGCAGTATTGACTGGCATCCGGGTGGGGAGTTTCTCACAAAGCCTCAGCATCCTGGTAAATAGGTTTGTCTAAAGCACTCGGCTGGCTTTTCCAGCCTGGGGCTCCTGGCATCACTGCAGAAGTAAGAGGAAGCAAAAAAAAAAAAACCCAAAAAAACCTCAGTAAAACAAGTTTGAGGTAGGTTATTTCAGCTGGTGTGCCAGCTGATGGATCCAGGCGTGGAGACACGCAGCACATGAATGCACTCATCCCATCATGTGAAGGGTGACAGTGTTTGGAGGAAAGAGCCTGAGTATCTGACTGGCCAAGGCTGCTGACTCCGTGTCGTACTGACCAAACACTATTGTGTTCACCAATGCAGCACTGACCAACCTACCTGGTGTGTAAATGGATACAGAAACCAGGCAGGGATGTGTCAGGCTAATGAGGCCCAGTGACTACATAGGGTGAATCCAAGCAGCCAGGCCTGATCTAGGAAGCCCTGTTTTCTAATATAATTTCTCAGACCACATGTCTGCAGAGGACTCCCAGGTATTTCAGCTATGAGCTGCTATCATTTTGCATGTGTCGCTGTCGAAATTTCAAGCTTCCATTTCACACAAGTTTTTACAGGGCTGTGGCAGCCCAAGTGACTTCTCCACTGTCACTTCAGATGGCCTCACTTCTCTCATCGTAAGCCACAGGAGCCACATGAAACACAAATGCAGTTGCTGTGAGCCAGCTCTTAATACAAATTATTTGTCACAGAAACAACTAGCTGCAGCTGCACATTTGTAGGCAAGTCTTCCCATGCATTAAGCATTTCCACCTGAATATAAGGAGGAACTTTTTCCCTGTGAGGGTGACAGCACCCTGGGACAGGCTGCCCAGAGAGCCTGGGGAGTCTCCTTCTCTGGAGACATTCAAACCCCACCTGGGTGCATTCCTCTGTGATTTATTCTGGGTGATCCTGCTTTGGCGGGGGGGTGGACTAGGTGAGCTTTCAAGGTCCCTTACAACTCCTAACACTCTGTGATTCTGTGAGGTAAGGTAACAGGCCAGGATGTATCTATGTTTTATGCCTGGGTTATTATAAAACATTTACCATTGATCTGATGCTATCTTCCATTGCCTTTCTACTAACGTTTCTGTCCATCTCTGTCCTGTTAGATAGATGCAGTTTCAATGCTCTTGCCCAGCAGTCTGGATCTTGCTGGCTGTTAAAGGACACAATAAAGTCAATTATTATTTCAAAAGCATCTTTTAACATATGACATATAATAAAAGCAATTATATTCCTATGCAGAGTCACAAAACACTATGACCTCAGATTTACTCCAGTTCTCTTTACTCACACACATATAGTTGCTATTAAATGAGAAATACTTTCAGATGCAGGAAAAGAAAAAAGAAACAAGAACAGAATGAAAACTGAGTGACTTTTGCTACTTATGCCATTGTACATTGGCTTCCTGGTACAGATAACTTCCAATATTGGAGCGATAATTTCAGGCAAAACGGGACTAGTGGGGTCACCAATCCTCTTTTAAGAGGCACCGTTTCCCAGGAGGGGGGCAGTAAGTTTTATTATGCTCTGTCTCTGGTTAAGTGTTGTGTAAATTATGTGATAAAAGCAGATGGTAGTGCTCTTTCTAGATATGGCTGAAAAAATTGGACTTGCTTAGAATAGTCCCTGGGGCCTTCCCTTGGAGCATTCCTCTACAAGGAGAAACAATTATTTTACTTTTGGCTGCTATTGTCTCCTGCTGAGGGAATACACGTACAGTAATGATGAACTCTGTGAAGAGTGAAATGAATGTTGCTGCTGTTTCAGTATATTCAGTGCTGAAGAGTTTTGGCTCCCACAGACCTGGCAGGACTCTGCTAGCTGTAATCACACACTGGCTTGAGTTTGCTTAAAAATGATGCTTTGTGTTGTCACCTGGCTGGAAGGGATGGGGTGAAGAGCTGCTTGGCAACGAAACCATTCACTATAGGGCATGCCCAACATACTGTCTTATGCCATCTTGGGTGACACAAATGATTGATTTCCTAACCTTTATTAGTAAATCTTTCTCACAATTTACTAATAAAGTGCTGAGCTCACCATCAGGCCCTACTAGCTCAGTTTAGCACCACTCTGCATCTGCCCATTTGGTTTCCAAATTTAGGATGTAGCAATCTTGCATGTCTGCAATATGCACAGTATGTTTTAATAACCCACAAGCATCCTCTGCATGGTTTGACCCAGCCCCACTAAAATGACTAGGATCCTTTCTAATGGCTCTGGTGGGAGGTACATCTGGCCCCTGAATTAGTATATCCATCAAGGAGAAGGTTGCAGAGAGGTGCTCCTTGGCTTTGTGTGAGATGCCAGACTAAAGCACAAATGTCAGAGATAAAGGTGTATGTTAACTCAAGACTGTGTACCAGAGCCCTTGTGGCTCTTTCAAACATAGATGGTGAAGGCACACTGGAAAACAGCACCTGAAGAAGTTGCCCAAGTACACTATAACCTCACCTGTGCTATCACCCTCTCTTCTTCCATGAGCCCAAATCATTCCACATCACACACCAGGAGTATCTATCTAATGGGATAGATAGATGGTGATATTTACTAAATATACCTTTGGCATGCCTGAAGATTCATAGCAAAATTCCTAACTGTTGTCCTGTAAAATGGCTGAGTCTTCTTCAAACAGTAACAAAAAAAACCCAAAAAAACCCAACAAAACAAAAAAATATTCTGCAAAACACTATTCTTTATGACTTTTTGAAGAATATGGCATTTCTTTTGGGCTGGGCAACTTCTTTCCCACATTCACGGGAGTTCGTTTTGTTGGGTTTCTCTCTGTTCATGATATTCCTCAAAGAGAGGATGTTAAGCACCTTTTCCATGCAGTTTACAGCACAACAGCTTATGGAACTGAAAACACACATACTGCAAACATTAGCTCACTGTGTTCATTAGGTGCAGAGTTTATAGAACAACACAAAACTCATCTACATACTTGTAGGATTTTCAGAAAGCTGTCATTTGGCCAGAAGCCATCTTCAAACTTCATTTATACCAACACACAATGATCTGCTCATCTCAATCAAGCCTATCCTTAAATTTATACTCAAATGACTCATGATAACCCAGAATTTCTATTTGTACATGGTTAAATCAAATCTCTTCTTTAGCTGTACAAACTGACACTCTACCAGTTCTCATTATTTGCCTGGCTGTCATGGTTTGCAGTCGACACCCTTGTGCATTGATGCTGCTCACATCCTTTTCTTTTACAGGCATGCTGAATCCCATTAAAATTCTCCATGTAGTGGTTCATCCCTCTTTTATCTGTTTTTCATGAAGCTGGGCTAGCATCCTTTCATGGACAATAAGGAAGGAAAGAAAGAGCACACTATATAACACTTACCACATACTTTTAAAGTCACTTCCAAAACAGATGTAAAATAAATATCGACAATAACATTTTTCTACTTAGCTTAGGAGTGTTCATACGATCTGGTGAACGCAATGGGTAGTCTTAAAGCTTCTTTCTTAATGTATGCACCTCATTAAAAGACTTTATTTCAATATGTTTGAGTAATACAAGAATATAGGCTCAAAGTCACTTACCCAGTTCAAGCACACCACTTCTTGACCCCAAATCACACAATAATTTCTGCTGAAGAGGACCTCTGTAGATGATCTGGTACAACCCCATGCTCAGAGCAGCTCCTTGGTGACTTGGTCTTAGCAAGGACATGGTCTTGCTTAAGCAGAGATTGATAGTGTCAAGGGCTTCTGCAGATGACCTGTACCTTGTCTCATAATTAATACTGCATTCTTTACTTCGAAGTTGGACATGCTGTTATCCTGAAATGGATATGGCCACTACAGTATTTACTATTTATTGCACCAACACAAATCTTAAGGATTTTTAGTTGTGTGTTCTGGACAGGTGTGTGATCAGCTTGTCTTAATTTTTACTGAATTATAGATAAATATTTATTCATTAACTTAAAATTAATATTAGGAAAAAAACCCGTAAAGGTTACCTGGAAACTTGTTCTTTGTTTTTCTGTTCTTTCTTATTATGCATCCCTCATAATAGAGAAACTTCTCTAGTCACCTACATTTCCAAAGGCAATTAATTCTGATCAGGTATCCACCAATTTACGTGCTCCTGGGTGCTTATTAGATAGGAGAGTAATCTGTTTTGAATGAAATGTTCAGATTTCATCACATTAGGAAATGAAAAGGGTTGCTTTACATGAAGCAGAAGCATCGAATGGAATATGCCCTGCTATGAAACGCTTCCAGTCTATCTGAGATACTGCTAGGACGATCTGCTATCTAAACAATTAGTTTATTTTCTTGCCTATATTCCTTTCACAGAGATAGAAACCACAGCAATTAAGAAGGATAAGGTTAAACTAACTGGGAAAAGGGAGACTCAGTTACCCAAAGCTGTTGAAATTGAAGAGAAGATGCTGTTATGCTTGAAAACACCTTTGATTTCTTCATTGTTACTCCTGAAAACTGCTGTTAACCTCAGGATTTATTGTCCTTCCTACATGAAGAACAGGGAATGCTGCAGCTGGGTGCTGGCCTGATTCCCAGGCATCCAGGACAGGACAGCATCAAACCTCAGCTAAAGACTCAGTCCAGTCCCATTGTGCCAAAGCTGGACACCACTATTATATCGCACCACCAGGCACGGTAAGCATTTGCCTGCCAAAGAGTAACTCCACTCAGCTTTCTGGGGACATTAAAAAAAAGAAAGAAGGCTTGAATCTCTAATAACCTGCTTAAGCTTTTGTCATACTTGCCGTGATCTAGTCTTGCAGGGAAACAAATTCTTTCTGAGCTCATAGCCCTCAGTTACGATCTCAATGATTTAATTAAAAAGGAAAAGTTTTCTTTCTACAGCCAGAAGGCAGCAGAAAGTATTGGACAGTTAGCAAGGAAGGAAAACAGCTCCAGGATATTGTTAAAAACATCTGGGTAAGAAAAAATGCAAATAATTTAACAAGTTATGCTAGGAGACCAGACCAAACACTGAATTTTAAACTGGGTCCAAACCAGAAGCCACGTTCCTTGAGTTTAACCTCTGTTACGGAGGCTCTTTTTGCCACAGTGGTTGAACTACAGCTGGAAGCACACCTCCAAAATCCCAACTGCATTTTTGACATCCATGTCTGCAAAAGGTGCATCATCCTTAGGAAAAAAACCTGAGCACATCCTTCTGGGATCCAAACCCAGGTTTTCAGGCTCACACATGTAAGACTGCGCATACTTATCAGGAGCAAACAGAACCACCTGAAGCTTGTCTGGCTCTCACAAGGAGGTAAACAAAATTCAACCATTATACTCCAGAGCTTAGCTTCTGCTTCTGTCCTACTCACTACGCGAGGAGAGGGGGAATTGAGTTCACAGCTCTCATGAAGAATGCCACCGTGACAGTGAAAGAGACGTGTCCTGAGCCAAATCCAACTACTGAAGCACCTCTCTGAGCCACTCACACGTTTCTTTGTCAAGCAGGGACCTCTTCTGCAAATAGAGAAGAAAATAAAGGGCAGAACTTCAGCTTTGCTTCAGCTGAAGGAGTAAATACCGTGTTTTCTCTGGAGCTGAGCAAAGCTGCTAGTCTTTGTGTTCACCTGAACTTGTAACACCAATTAAGACTGTGTAGACTCATTACTCTTCTTAGAAAGCATAGAAGAAAATCTGGGTCTTACCCTCTAAGTACACAACTGATAGCAACAGTTTCACCAGTTACATCACCAGAAGCCTGAAGGACTGAGGTGTTTATTGATTCATGAGAGACACCAACCACTGGGCAGATCTCTTGCTAGAAGCCCAGTATTTTATTTTTTAAATAAGCCTTTAAAACCCTTGCATGTATAAGCAGGTTACAATAGTCTAAGTACAGCAATTAGTTACTCAGCTTCTTTAAAAATCAATAAATAACGTGTATTATTTTTCTGTGGCTTTGTCTTCTCCTGTTTCTAAGACTGAATTGGGAGAAGGTCGCCTTTGCCTAACCCATACAAAGATATAATTAACCAGGGACATTTAGTCATTCTTTGTCATTCAGGATAATTAACTAGGCTGGCACAGAAACAGTGCTTGCACAGGTTGTCTTTTCTTGAGTTGCTCACTTGGAGAAGGGATGTGGTGTGTGTGTGCATGTTTTGTGTGTATTTCTATTTTAAAAGAGATAATCAGTTTCACCCAAATTTAAAAAAAAATTAAAATTACATTTAAAATTAAAAATCTCATCTGATTACCCGAACACATCAGGAAGTATTGTTAGCACTCTGCAACACACTGAATCAGCTCCCTTCATACCTGAGGGCCATACCTGGCAGGCAGGCTGATTTATATGCTACTATCTCCTACATCCTTTCACCTCTTCATTAATCATCTCAGGCTCAACCATCTTGATAACCTCTCTTCATTCTTATTAAAGGCAGAAAATATATTAGCTGAGTACATCAGCCCCCTTGACTTACATAATTACTCTCCTTCCTTATTTGTAGTGAAAGCCTTCTAACTCTCCAGGGTTTTCTTCCCAGCCACTTTTTCCAGACCTCTTTAACTCTGCTTCTTCCTAAGACCCTAGTGCATTGTGTTCTGGCTCTGCTCAAGTTTACTTGCATGCTTTGTTTCATTATCTTCTTTTCAGTCTCCTGAGACCTTCTGGTCAGCCTCATGGTAAATTCATCATTTCAGCAAATTTTTTACTGGTATTTTCAGCATTCAGAGACAGTAAGTGGGACAAAGGCACTCAAAATGTTGTGACTTCTATCTGGTTTGTGGGAGCCAAATGCTGACAGCTGGCAGAACTGTCTGCAAGTGCCATAAAGTCAGGACCAAATAGAGAATGAGATCACCTCCAGAAGCACTGGAGATAGCCCAGTCCTAGACAGAGTCTGGTTTTCCTCCTCGTTCACATCTACGGCTTCTGCATAGCTGTATTCTGTACAGCTACTGGGCACCCATACCACACTTACCCTCACTGGCCAACACACGGTCCTCATAGAAGATATTCTCCAAATCCATTTCTGCTTTAAATCACAACTTCTCAAGGATCAGCCTCCATGGAGATGCCTGAAGCAGATTATTTTCTGCTAGTGAGAATTCAAACCAGTAAGCATGTATGAGCACTGCAGAATGGATGAGGACTTGGCCACAACTGAATGAGGTTGCACAATTACCTTTGGAAGATTAATTCCTCTGGCAGTCCTTCCTAAAGCCACACACAGCTTCATCTCCCTGGGAGACACCTTGGGGTTGGAATACCTATCAGAGAAGGTTGATGTGGGATGGAGCTAGATGTCTTGCTGAGCAGTAACTCACTCTGGACTCACTCATTTCTTTTTAACACCATGCTATAAATGCCTGCAACATAAACCATCTTTAATTTGACTTGTGGGAAGTATCAGCCACAAAGCAGTGTGATGCCCTCTACCTCCAGAACATATTCAATAAGGATAATGGAAACAAAGAACATCAGAAGGCTGCGTGTTGGGTTGGACCCGCTGATCTCTCGAGGTCCCTTCCAACCCCTACAATTCTATGATTCCTTTAAATAGAATTTTCACAAGGACCTTTTTTGTTGTTCTTGGCGGTAAATCACCACCTCCCGTTGTACTGACACACTGACTGTACTGGAAGTCTTACTCATACTCAGTTTACACATCTATAAACCTTACAACACTTTTAGTGTATTTATTCCTATTTGCATCTCAAGGGATGCACCAAGAAGCCTCTTGCTTGCCAGGATGAATCCTGCATCTTATGTCCTGAGGAAAATGCCCAAACTTAGATTATTTTTTTTAATGTCATTTTTATTCAGAACTTGACACTGGCAACAAAAAAAAAGAACACTGAAGAATTATACTTTTAAAGAGGAGTTTCTATCAAGCAGCTATTCTTGTCCTAGTGTAATATCTCATTTTCTCAGCAGTTGATTAAAATCCATTCTGTTCCACTGGGATACACCCAATGACACTCCCCTGATACAAAGATATACAGAAGAGATAAAAGAAAATAATATATCACTGGAAATACTCAGAACATTGTTAAAAGCATATATTCAGTACCTACTTACCTTTTATGTATACAGATATCTGTGGTGACAAATAGCCTATTATAGTATGTGATTGACTGAAAATAGAGAGCAGAAACTCAAAAAGAATATTGAATAACTTGATGACCATTTACTGCCCATGTTTTACATTATTCCCTCTAATTTGATGGAATTTCAAAATATCCACAGGAGAAAGAAAGCAAGAAAAGGAAAAGATGTTATTTTAATACAATTTCAGCTATGAACCAGTTAGTTGGGTTCTTCCAGTAATTCACCCAATAAACGATGGGATTTGGGTTGACCACTGAATGTAGTTGGTGCCTTCAGCATCTCTAGGTACTTTTCCAGCAGTACTAGGAGTCCTTGCCACTATACAAGGCTCATCAGAAGAGAGAATGAGGATTGTGCAGACACAGGGACAAGAGCCCACACTGGGGCAAGGGGAAGAAAATAGTCACCTCTCAAGGTTCTGAGCCCTTTGTGACCACGTACTGTATCTTCCAAAGAGACAGCAACAAGCACCACAGGGTAAAAAGAGGCCGTGGCACAAAGATGGATTAGTGACTAAGTGGTTTACTCCCTTTATTTACCATTGACTCTCTCACAGAAATTGTGACACCAGGCACGCCCTATTACGTTAAACTTTGCTTGTCACAGGCTTACAGGGTTAAACTCAACTTTCTCCTTGTTTGCATGGAACTGTTGTGCTTTCTCCTCAACAGTACCAGATGGACACTTAGCTAGGTAGGCTAGTCAGCATGCAACAAGCCAATGCAGAGAAGCAGATGTGAGACTAGGAAGAAACAAGCTTAGAAACAGAGCTGGTCATCTCAACTGAGTGCAGAACTAAAGCAAAGTGCAGGGATAGAACAACTTTAACCTTAAAGCAAAACTTCATTTGACTCCAATACCTTTGCTTTTGTGGTTAAAAAAAATAAAAACAAAGCCTTTCAAGATCCTAAAAGTTTTATATCACCATCCACATTAGTAGTGATGACCTTGCTTGTGCATCAACACCGATGAGCTGAAAGAGGACAGCAGTTGTCAGGACACTGCACAGCCTGACGGCTGCATTAATATGTCGGAGGCTTATCTCTGCTCTTCTGAGCTCAAGGACACAACACCTTCAATAAAATGCTAAGAGCTGAGACTGAAAAATCTTCAAGCTGCTTCTTGGATTCCTATACTCTTTCCATATGGGCAAATTCTTATTCATTTAAAGTGAAATGCAGTCCTTGGTGAAATCCCTGGGAGTTTTGACATTGGCTTCCAAGGATCCAAATGTCAGAATTTAGCTGCAAAGATGCTGGAAGTTTGGCATCTGAAATCCACTCTAGTGAAAATCTCAGACAACGCTGGACTGAGGTTATGGTTTGACTTGGAATCAAATTGTGTGTCTGCAGACCCATATTACAGGAAATTTTCAGCAGTTGCTATCGCAGATCTGTTATAGATGTATACACAGAGTTCTAACAGAGAAAATGGATAGATCCCAGTTAAATAGACCTGTACTCCACACTCCTGGTGAATTAACTAAGGATTCAGTGGCCACACAGACAACCAAGTATTTCATAGCTTCATTTGGCAGTGTAATACAAAAAAACCCCAAGGCACAAGCTTTAAGAACAGTACTTTCAGACCACCTCTGTTCATTAACTCTTTAAGGCCCCAGTAAAATTTAATCAGAGTTAGTTTCAACCTAAGTACTTTTCACCTTCCCATCTATTTTCCTCACAGACTTAAGACAACCACATAAACTTTTCTCCTTAGACAGAAGAATCTATAATTACCCAACTGAGATTTCTTTGCAACCGTTTTTTGTGAGCGTCAGCTACCCCCACAGCCAAAGACGAGATACTGGTCACATACTGCTGATCTAATCCAAAATCACTGTTCCTGCTACCCAGCAGGTAATAATTCTTTTCATCCACTTCATTCATTTCATCTAATCAATCATCAATTCAAGAAAGCTCCTTGAATTTTTTGTACCTATCATTTACATGGGCAAGCAATACATATTTAGCTCCCTTAATATTTCTTCACACATCAAGTCATCAATCTCCCTAGTCCCTTAATCATTTTTCTTGCTCTTCTGTGAGTACCTTCTGGCTTTCCCAAGTCCTTCCAGCATTTCAACTGCACTTTCACTAGAGTTCAACAGATAAAAAGTCTCCCTTCTCACCAGGGAAACAAGTTATTTGTCAGTTAAGGCAACTTTTTGATTTCAAATATTAAATCTGCAGTGGTAGTACATAAAGAAGTTTGAAATTCACTGAATTGCAAGGTTTTTTTTATTCTCAGTTAATTTCTACATTTTTTACTGGGGACTTCTAGTTTCAAAATAACCAAAACCACCAAAGCTCAACACCATTCAGTTCACTCCATTTCACCTCAAAAAGATAGAAAAAGTAATTTGATTTCCATGCAAGCACCAGAAATCATCCTTTCCTTTCCAATCCTTGTTGCATACTTTTACTCAACTCATTGGCATTGCTTTCTTGAGCACAGGCTGAGTTACTACCTCACAGTGATGGCAGAAGCTGGCATTCTGTTAACTTATTACACACAGAGTTTGCATATGGTATTTACTGTTAAACAATGCAGTATTTCCTCTTCTACTACCTGGGTAAACTATATCAAACCTCTGATGGACCTGATTATGATATGAAACCAATTACCAACATCAGTTAGGCAACAGAATACTGTGACCCAACAGAAACCCCATGCCTACAGTCTTGTTGAATATCCCCCTATATCACAGAAGGCCTGCTCAGCACAGAGGGATCCATCAGCTTCTCCCAAGTCAGCTGTGGGACACTAGTTAAGCATCTTTCTCTGAGCTGAGGGAGAAGTATGATTTTTAGGACATAAACCACGTTACACCTAGAGCTTGATTTTCCTGGCACTGAGCTCCAAAGCCTTTGGCAATGCCTCCTTACCAGCCACAGCAAAAAATTATTTAACTCTTTCCTTGCTCTTCTAATTTGACTTAAATGAATTGTTCAAGGATCCTCCATGGAAAAGTTGCAGATTTCAGGCTGACTAGATCCACAGCCTGAACAAGAGTCTTCCCATGGACACAACTTGACTTAGGCTTACTTGAAGCTTTGAAGAGCATGTTTAAGCTCTATACCCCCCCCCCTTCTGCTCCTCAAATTTTCTTTTTTTCAATACGAGTTTTTACAGAACACACAAAGTTTTGAGGGGAAAAGTCTTCCCTAAATGGGCAGCAAGGGAGGGCAGGTGCATGCATGCAGGTAAGCTGTTTTCCAAGTTGAGTAAATATCAGCAACCTGTATAAACCACACATCAGCTGGCATTAAGCAAGGTTCATGAGCTAATACTTTGAACCTTATGTTCATTTAAAGCTTTTAAAAGTTACTTCATCCCTTCCGCTCAATAACTTTTCTGATTTATTACAAAAAGGTGAAAGGTCCTCCTTCCCATTACCAATTACCTGAGTCATTCAGTCCTCTTTGATGTATCCTTGCATGAATAAGTTTGTTTCCTGACTTCCTGGTCCTTACTTCTTTAACTTAAAATATCTGCCAAACAAGAGCAATTTTCTACTTATGCAGAAGCCAGCTAATTAGTATGGTAGCCTGTCATTCCGTCACACCGCTTTGACAAACAATATAGGAGATTAAAGAGTTGCTAATTGGCTGATACTGTTAGCAGCAATTTCATAGTGCTAACGCACTAAGAAAACATTAAAAAGTTGCTTTGATCAGACTATGGAAAAATTCAATATAATGAGTTTTAGCAGAATTAAAAAGGTTGTCCCACAGAAGAAATCCCATACAGAGGTAGCACTTATATTATGGGATTAAGGAACACTACTGCTACATGTGTTGTGGAGATGATCTTTCTCTGAGTTGTTCTTGGATTTGGACACCATTAATGAAAAACAGTGGAAAAATACACAGAAGAGATCATTAAAATACAAATTATGAACATATTTAAGGATATAGATACAAGATTTTCTTGTAGGAGTGGCAAGATCTTCTAGGAGTAGCAAGGTGCTCTCTAAACTGGTCCATCATGAAAGCCTGTGACCAAAAAAATTGCCAATTATTGCCCCAAATCAACTTGAAATATGACCACTCTCTCCTCAGCCACTGAAGATGAGTTATAAAAGACTGCAGATAGGATATAGCATGCCTTTCAGTTACAATCAATTAAGCAGGAAAAGACAAGATAATAAGGGTAATTAACATCATTTGGACTAAGCTGGAATTATAAAAATTAACAGCATTAATTTTGTTACTTTCAGTTAATGTACCCTTGGACAGATTCTAAATGGATGGGTAGCAGTAAGGTCAGCGCTCAGCGCTGCATTCCCATACTTGTCAAACCAGTGAGAAAGAAATACCACGTAAGTAGCAGGAAATAGATTAGTGAATTGTTCTGAAAAATACACTATACTCGCTTTTTCTCAGGAGAAAAATGAAACAGAAAGACACAAGCATTTAGAAACATAGCAACAATACTCACAGCATGGTAACTCCTGGGATACAAAAGCCTAGATGGTTTAAATTCTTGCTAAAGAATATGCTTTGCTAAATCTTCATATATATATATATTTTTTTGAAGCCTGTAACAAGAGATGGTAAATAACCATGCTTGGGAAGATGTTGTGTCCCACTGTATCTGGATCAGTTCAGTGAATGAGTCACTTCAGCTGCTTTCACTTGGGGTTTTCTGGTTTCTGCAGGGAAAACAAGGAAATAAAAATCTCCACACAGTTCTTCTTGATAACTGGGACTGATCCTGGGACAGTGCACCCAACCTCCCAGAAACTGAAAAATTGAGAACAAGATTTTTTTTAGATATCCTAAAACGTTCAGGATGGATCATCCATCCTGTGCAAAAGTTGTCCTAATTATGAAAACATCATGACCAAAAAGGGCAATTGAGCACAGAATTTGGTAGGTCACTATGATCATCAAATCTAATGGGAAATCCAGCTTGGACCAGTGATTGTGGGGGAAGATATGCAGGACCTAGTGTTTGTCAACAAAAACATCAAAAGTCAAATAAAAGACAAAGACACAAAGGTGGAAGTTTCTTTTCTGGCTTTCTGCTGAAAGCTCTCTCCTTTAGGAGCCAACCACACAGCCCATGTCAGAAGAAAAGGTGGCAGGAAGCATGATTGACCCAGAGCCCCACCTCCCTGGCACAGCACACAGGAATCACTCTTCATTTTTGCACAGTCAGCAGCAGATAGGACCATTTGACAAGACAAAAGAATAAATTAGTGAGGTGTCTACCATCAAGATGCTTTTTTTTTCCTGAATCTTCTCTTGAGAGGCTCCAAGAAGAAACTAATGTTTACATGTTTAGAGGGATCCAAATGTTACCATCTGCTGGCCCACAATTTTTCTGTATTTCCTTGATTGAGTTTAACACATTAATCTTTGGCACGCTATTGTTACTCATTAGAGTAACTGCTGCTGTCTACAATTATGAGCAAGTAAAAGAATCATACTGAATTAATTTCATCTACAAGGAAAGCTACTGACTTCTCTTCAGCTACTTCCCCATTTAAAACACTAATTGAAATCAGTCTACTCCTTGCATCAACAAATGAAGGATAATTATGTTGTTCTTTCAACCTTGTGTTCAGAGATTGCATTGATCTTCATTATATTAATAAGTCAAATTATTCCTTCATTTCTCCCAGCTTTATAAGTAGGGAATTATACAGGAAAGAATTAGATGGGGTGCTGTGCCTCAAAAACATCCACTTTTTTTCTCTTGCTTGTTTACCATTAACAATAATACTTCGTCTATTATCATTAATGGTTATATCTCATCTATTGTTTAATGGCATTACTGCTTAATTATTGGCTCACAGAAGTATTATAGACTTAGATGTAGCTCCTTAAGACAAAAATACAGGAATGGCTACAAATGTTTTTTTTCCAAGTTCCCGGAGAATAGACAATTAATTCCTGTAGGCCGTGAGGTACAGATTAATCTAATTAAACTGTAGGCAACTATGCTTATCTAGTCCCATTCATGTTTAATATTGGAGAAGAGTCAGAGTACAATGAATTTGCAGTAAAAGGGTTAATTAAAAAGGGAGCAACCACCACAAAATGTCTGGGAAACAGGGTGAAAAAAAGAACTAACCCATAAAAATGCAGTAAATGTTCATCATTCCCTTGCTGAGTAAAGCATCTGAGAATTACTCAAGCACCACTACTTCTTTGCTACATCATCCTGTCTACTTGAGCTCACAATGTAAACAATCTGTTTTTAAAACAACAGAAGATTGCACTTGCTACATGCCCACCACATTGGGGTTTGTATCATCTCCTGACCAGCCTATGTTGGTTCAGTTGATGGCTATGGACTTGTCTGTTGGGCTGGAAGGAGAACCCTCTACTGCTGAGCTTCTTTGTAGCCCTCATATATCAAACCCAAACAGCAGAGTCTGTGGTCTAACATGTTTATGTGCAAACCTTCACAAACCATGAGTTAAATTATTTCCCTAGGGCTGTATACTTCATGGGCAGAAACCCACAGTGAAATCCAGCCATATAACATGTCTTAAAGTTTGTCTCATCTCTTGTAACTTTTGACCATGAATTAGAAATAAGATCTCTATCTTCAACATCAGACACTGCTTTAAAAACTATAATAATTAAAATGTGAAATCACTTTCAGACAGCACAACCCAATGACCATTAAAGGCAAAACCATCATTACAGCTGTCAAGGACTTAACATTTCCATTAATGATATATATGGCATTTGTTTGCACCAAGGGCTTGCACAGATTTTTGAGAACAGGCTTAGACTTCAACGTGAAATTGAAAAAACATTACCAAAATTGAGGAGTCCTGCAAACCTCTACATACAAGAAGGAAAAAAATTATCTGCTGAAATATAGTCTAGGAGTGAGATATGAGGGAAATTAGAAAAGAAACCCAGGAACTGTTGGATTACAAACTGAACTTCAATCACAGATGTCAGCTGCAGGACATCTAAGAGGGATTACATGATCCAGTCAGTGTGGACACATCTGTCCTCAGGTATGGCAAGACCTCATCCAGAATGCCACAGCTGATACCTTAGTGCAACAGGTCAAGGTGGCTGTGGACCACCTGGAGATATATCAGGAAAGCAACAAGAGAGATCAGAGAGCTCAAAAATATTACCTGTGAAGGGTGAGAGAAACTGGGGTCACTGAAGCAGCATGAGTGGGAGAAAAGTGAATCCCCTCTTTACCTAAGCAGGTGTCTCAAGAGCTTCCATAGTAGAGCTTTCATAGAGTGTGCTTCCAGAGTACTCCAAAGGCATTTCCTAAACAAAGTTTTGTTGGCAGTTTCAGGTTTGATGTTAAACCAAGTCTTTTAATCTGTGCAGAAGATCTAGAGGAAGAAGCGTTCAAACAGTATAAATAGCATCCTCATACAGTATATTTTGGCTGCTACATGTAAGAAAAATTCTTGAGGGAGTTGACTATTTGAGTTTCCTGGTACTTGAATTTTGATGAGGAAAAAAAAAAGAAGTACCTGACAAAATGAAAAAAGTAAATGAAAAAGTTCCCTGCAAACCTGCAGTGTGTTAGAAGTTTGCTCTAACTTCTAACAAAAACTTCTAAACAAAAGTTTAGAAGATTGCCCTAATAAAAGATCAATTACTCCAACAGTATACAAGTCCTATATGAAAAAAAAACCCCTCTTGCTTTATACATCATTTCATTTCTACTGTGTTCAATTCTAGTTCTTACAACAGTTAAATAATGAGAGAAAGGGGCGGGGGGGAACCATATGGAGAACAAAACCCTTTTCTTAAGTATGCTATCCATGTATAATAAAATGCAATCTGCAGACTGTGGTAAGTTTAACCTCTTATTAATATGAAGGAGAAAAATTTGAACATTCTAAGAGTGTCGTTAATGGGCATTCATTTAGCACAGATTGCAATTACAATCTACCCAGCCGCTCCGAGCTGTTCCACTGAGCTATGAGCTGGGTTTATATCACAGTTCACAATTTGAAGAGTATAGAACAAGAAGGAAAATTATGCTCCTTCTTGTTCAATGACTAACAATGCAATTGCCAGACATATTAAACATTAAATGACTAATCTTGCAAAATGCTATACTCTTCAAGTCCCAGCTGAAGTCTTAAGGGCTCAGCAAACCACACCATGGATGTCTCCAATCAGGCAAAGGTCTGACCAGTTGATAAGACGAGGTCAAACTTTGCTGCCATTAGTTGTCTATCAATGTCATTTTCCCCCCAGTCAATTAACATATAATAATGAAGATTATTTTTTTTCAGTCAGTCACACCAAGTATTTCTCAAAGGCTTTACTAGGATTTAATCACACCTTTTACTACTCACCTTTGTTTTCAGGAGGAATAAGTGATAAATCCTTGTTTTACTCCATGCCACCTTGGACAGGGTCAGTCACATCACACTGAGCGATGGGCATAGCCAAACCCTTTGCTGCTTAATCTGCTTCCCTATTTACTGCTTAGAGACAAACTTCTGGTTAGACAAAGCTAACACAGACCTTTCTGTTTGGTTTCATACATCATTTGTGGGAATTGCTGAGAGTATGGGTCAAGCCACAGGCTCTGCAGTCACAGACCACCGAGATAATTTCCTTTACATTGAATAACTCAGTCCCTAAGACATCTGCCTTTTCATCCCTACCTGAAATAGCATGAAGCTGGGCAGCAAACCTAAGCAAAACAGCAAACCCTGAGTCAAAAAAAAGTTTGCTCTCACTAATTCAAAGGCAAAAGGAGGGTGCTGCATCACAGCGTGGCTCCCACCAGCGTGTTTGACCTTGCAGGCTACAAAATAAAAAATCCTTGTAACTGTGTTGGTAAATAAACTGATTCAGGATGACACAGTGGTGATGGAAGAAGTGATATACATAGAACATCAAGCTGTCATTTCTATAAAATGATCTGTTCTTTTTTTAAAACTAACGGCACTTTAGAAAGTGCCTTAAAACACAGCAATCTTTCAGACAATTTTCTTATGTTATAACATCAAAAACAGAACGGGATGAAGGCTGTATTCAAGTACCAAAGGACAAGAAAAGGGCGTTTTGAAAACCTTCAGTACTGTAATTACAAACGTGACAGTTGCTATTCGTCCAAGATTGGATACAGAGAAATATGAAACTTATTAGAAGCTTCATGAATGTTTACTAAATTTAACATCCCTACTTAACTCGCAGCACTTAAAGCTCCTGTTCAGTTGCATTCAAGCTGTACTCATTTTAAACAACCTTTAAACCAAAATTTGATATGAAAAGCTTGTTAAATGCTCATAATGCTTGAGCCATGCAAGCAAGTAAGCACTTTTCTCCAAATATAAACCTTTATTACTTCCATGAGAACCTCTGAAAAGGCGCAGCTTTCTCACACAACTAACGTCGTTGCTGCATATCCATCATTAATCTCAGCAGAGCAGAGATACTTCTGAATAGCTCATGCAACCCCATACTGCATCACCTGAGTAAGGGATAAAGTGCCTGGATAGCTTTAAATATCTCACATATATTTTCCTAATCCACATCTGGTTTATGGGATTAGAGTACCTAGCTCACAGGTAAATCTCAGTACCTAGTTACTAATGTTTCCTTAGACTCCTATAAAAAGAAGTTTCAAAGAAAAGCAATTATTGCTATTCGTTCAACTCCAGTACAGAATTTATCTCTTTACTAGTGTTAGAAAGTATCAATTATACTAACGCTTACAGTTAATTATTGTTAATATAACTGGGATTTATTATCTGTGAGGACTTCAGCATGACTTTTAAAATTTATACTTATGGCTGTCTGCTGTGCTTTGAAAATCATCATCATTTTATAATTAACATGCAGGGTATTAAACAAACTTAATCTTTTAAAGCTAATATTTTATGAAAGAGCAAGAGGAAAGACTTCCCCACAAAATAGCAGTCAGAATCATTTAAATCCCAAGCCTGAGCAATCGCACAGTTTGTTTTAATGAAAATAAATCAGTAAGAAACAAGAAGAAGCTCTAGACCACAGTGGGGAAAGATGAAGAAGAGCACTTGGGACCAGAAGGATAGTTCAGACAGAGCTGGGGTATACATAGTGTAGCCAGATAGCACATACATCATAGAATGAACACCTCCAGGGACGGGGAAAGGAGTCGGAATACATCACTCCTTGGGACATACATTCAGCCACAGAAATTGAGACAAAGATGTTGTAGCAATAACTTTTCTGGAATTTTCTGTTTGATGGAGGGGAGAGCAATGCTGTTTTATGAAGTTCAAAAGTGCATTCCCACAAGGTTAACGGAAATCAGTTTATGGTGGTTATTCCCTACATGAAACGTCACGGTGGCAAAAGGAACCCTCAGTGTTAGAAGAGAAGACAAAGTGTGGTTAAATATAACTTCAGACTAAGGGAAACTATTATATAATCCCAGACTGCTTTGGGTTGGAAGGGACCTCAAAGATCACCTAGTTCCACCCTCCTTGCCATGGGCAGGGACACCCTCACTAGACCAGGGTGCCCAAAGCTTCATCCAACCTGCCCTTGAACGCCTCCAGGAAATGGGCTTCCACAGCCTTGCTGGACAACCTGTTCCTACTATTTTAACTGACTGAATAGTGTTTATTAGGCATTGCAGGCAAAAGCAGGAAAAAGAGATACTTAGTTTTTCTCTTCTCTCTCTCTCTCATTACTGACACCAGCCCAAAGGCTGGGAAACTCTCAGAGCAATGTAAAGCAGCAGAGGAGTTTGTGTACAAGACAATCAGGAAATGGAGTTGGAGCTGATTATCAGCAGGAGCAATTTTCTCCTGGAAGCTGTAACAACTTTGCTGAAAACCAAAAGTTTAGATCTCAGTACTAGCTCACAGAATATAAATCAGTAGTTACATAAACCATAACAGCAATGAGAGCAGCCATGGCATTGCTGAGCAAAACATAGCAACGGCGTGGATTTTATGGCAGTGATGACTATGTTGCCCCCCTTGTGTTACATGCCATTTCCATCTTCCTCCAGAGCACAAGCTGCTATAAAGCTCTTACTGCATTACAATTCTTCTTTTGCAGTGTAATATCCACTACTATAGTTTTATGGTTGTGTATAAGGTGGAAGAGCTCATCCAGAGGAAAATAAGATGGACCTGGTCCAAACATTACATCTGCCTTCGAAAAGGCAGAATGCAGCAGTACCCAAGTCACTGTCTGCTGCGGCTCTACCCACCGCTGAATAAAAATGGGAGGGAAGGACCTTCAGTAGGAGCCAGGCTCATGAAAAGGACCCAAGGTGAACTGGTCCCAGCTAGAGAGGACAAGAAATATCACAGAATCATAGAATTCAACTTGAAAAAAAATTAAGGTTTTCATATATCTTTTTTAGAGCCACCTGCAGTTATGGGTACAATTTTGTGTAGCTGCCATGTGAAACATAAATAGTTTCATCAAAAACAATTAACTTAGCTTGAAAGAGGATTTTTTTCCAGCTTTGGTACACAAATGAACCTTCATAGACTGTAAGCACTGTAGGAGACAGTATGTACAACCTCATCTTCTGTTTTAGGACTGCAGTAGTCAAGGTAGGCATTGATGTTTCAAAGAAAAAGCAAGTGAGGTAGTGATAGAGCCCCCTACTGAAATATCTACCCTTATTAGCAATCAGACTGAAACCAGCAGTGAAAAGTTGATAATCACTGGGACCCCAACAAACTTGCATAATTTTTTCTCTTATCAGTTCAGTCTGGAAAAGATTCCATGAGAATACCCATGGTGAACAGTTACTCTGGGAAAAGAGTAAGGAACATACTGGGATACATTAATTCACTTTGTACTGCAGTTGTTGTAAAGTAGCAAACTTCTGTGTTAAGTTCACTTTATTTTACCTTGTGGAGTAAGTACTGCTTTGAGCACTGCAACTTAAAAATGAATCTCTAAGAACAACCCAAATTCCTTTCACTGGATTCATAAAACAGCTGCTGGGGAAGATGCATTGAGCTCAGGAGAATGAGACTCACTGCCCCACATGGCAGGTACTAAAATTCTCCAAGAAATTAGGAGCAGTGTCCTCCAGTACATCCAGGGAAAGGATATCCCAGAAGGATAAAGGGGAAAAAAATGGAGAGTGACAAAATCCAAGCAATCACAGAATAGGAGACGTTAGGAGTTGGAAGGGACCTTGACAGCTCATCTAGTCCAAACCCCTCTGCCAGAGCAGGATCACCCAGAAATGCATCTAGGTGGGTTTGAATGTCTCCAGAGAAGGAGACTCCCCATCCTCTCTGGGCAGTCTGTCCCAGTGCTCCGACACCCTCACAGTATATAAGTTCCTCCTTACATTCACACAGAACTTCTTCTGCCTCCCTTTCTTAACTTCTTTCCCATGGGGATGCTATGATCTTGAGCTTGGAAGAAGTGTTTCTTGAATATGGACTATCTTAGGCCCCTCTTCCTTCTAATACCCTGTCCCATTTCCCCGAGTATTCCTTAGCAAGTAAGAGTTATTCCAGATTTTTTTAGGAATATTTTCATCTTGCTTGAAGAAAAATGCTGCATGCTTGGAAAAACCCTGACTGTAGAGTTAACAACTACCCCACTCACTGGGTGTGTGTAGCTCCAGGAAGCCAAAAACTGATTTTTCTCTTTCAAATATAAGAATCATTTAACCCAGCTGCTCAATGAGAAGGTAAAAATCTTCATTTACAAAAATTGGTTGCCCCAGCATTCCGGACAACAGGCAAAGAGGGAGAAGCATGCCCTGCAGCCCCCTTCCACAAGGAAAGGAACACAAACACTGTGCTGATTTTATTCTCTAAGTGGATTTCTGCTTAACTAAATGTTGCCTACCAGGGTGGATTTATCAGACTGCACAAACATCCCCCACTGCTGAGGAGTGGGATGACTCTTATCTGCTTCACATCACCAGACCGCGGCGCACACCAGCAGACAGCATTTGGGAAACTGTATCTGTTTGGGGAATGACATTTTGGGCTTTTAAACTGTTGGCTGCACTTTAGTAAAACCATTTCAAAGTATTCACAAAGCCAACAGTTCTTTTCTGTGAAAGCAGCAACATGGTCTTCTCTTTCTTGCTGTCTTCTGAAGAGACAGCAAATACTAACACGTCTCTGAGAGGCTTCCAAAGGTCTGTGTTTAGTGGGGTGTTTTGCTCTGAATAAGTTGCACCAATGCCAGGTTTCAGCTTACTTGCAGGTACCTGCAAGACCCAAACATGTCACTTTGTGGTCTGAGTCCTCCATGTCTTGAAAAGTTGACACCAGAGAGACACATCCCTCCTGTATGGGACACTTGTGAAAAGCAACACCATGCAGTCATATGTTCTCTTCAGGTTTGTAAGAGAAAGGATGCCTGGAGATCTCAGCAGCACCAAAACGAGAAAGGAATCGCCTACAAGGTATTTTCTGCCATGGGTAGCCCACATCTGGGATTAAATGGGGCTCAGAGAAAGCACCAAGCCTGCAGGAATGGCAGTCACCCACCAAAATGAAGCCCATGAGATCAGTTTGCCCATGAGATCAGTTTGCACCCATCTCGTCTGCAGGTAACTGGTTGCAGGGGTCTCCCCTCCTGAGGAACTGGTTTCATTGGACCACTAACAGAGTTCACATTTATCACTCCTGATTAAATACGTTAAGACTGAACTCGTCTTTGAAAGCATGAAATGCGAGCACTGAGCTCAGCACCAGCCTGCCCACACACGATCCACTCTCAGACCCATCAGAGCCAAGGGGAACAAATTAGGGACCACAAATCAGCCAAAGGGAACAAATCAGCATGGAACAAATTAGGGACTGCGAGCACCAATTTATTTTAAATTCATTTCTAGGAACGACTATGACAGCTGAGCATGCATCTGTGCACTTTATATGTGCAGATAAGACCCTAACATCAGTAGTACAACAACAATAATTAAAAAAATAACAGAACCACTCTGACACACAAAGTGAGGGAATTCATGAAAGCCAACTTAAAGCAGGACTGAGTGAATCCAGGGCTCTGTTCCCACGGACTACCAGCACAGTGGACATTAATTTCACACCCTTGTTAAGAAACCTGTTGCCACTCAAGCATTTACAAACTGGCACATATTCAAACATGCAATTTTAAAGCCAAATTGCAAATAGATTTGACCAGGAGGAAGAGGCTGAAAGTACTTCTGATGCAGATTCTTAAGGAAAGTCTCTTTTTTCATTTCTCTGTTTTCTAAATGTTTTCATCAAAGGGCAGTTTCTGTTGGTTGTAAGCTTACAAGCTGGCTGAAAAATTTGATTACAGTTTTATCAGAAACAAATCAGCCAGTGAATATCCTGGAAAAATCATTTCAATGGAAGATGAACACAATTAGAACCCATACTTTAGCATTAATGTTTTTTAACAGTTTACTTCTGTAGGTAGTACTAGTTCCTCTCCTCACAGCATCTAGTCATGGAGAAAGCACTAATATGATCAAAGGTAGTATATGTATATTCTTACCTTTTTCTTAAGTTTTCTCAACCCTCTTCCCTGCTCCTCCTACCAATGATTTTTCTATTTCTTAATTGAAGATATTAGTCCATAATATTTTTTTTTTTTAAAAAATCCCACAAACCTAATGGCAAATCAAATAGATTTCAAGACATGTGAAAAAAGGCCCTAAAATGTCCAGGGGGCCATCTGGTCAGTGTTTCTGTTCCTCTTTATCACAAGCTAGCAAGGAACAAAACCCTGTCATTGCGATTTTTCACACATTTCATGTGTGTGCGTACTTTGCAGCTGAAGTCTCATCCCCTGGCCCAGAGCAATCCTGGGTGTTACTGATACAGAGCAAGTAATAATACACAGAATAGAAGACAAACTCACGGAAAATAGCAAACAACTCCCACAGACAGGCATCCCACAGGTTTTACTTGCTCTACAGAACTCCCTGGAGGTGCGCTGGTGCGGGGTGCATCCTCCCACCATGGCTGGGAAAGATGCTCTGCTGCATCCGCAGTGCTCACCTGGAGCATCCCACCTCTCCCTTCTCCCTTCCCTCCCAGAACAAAGGCCAAAGCTATTGTGAAAACATAAAAATATTACATGAAGCATTGACAAGTCTGTTCCAAATAAACTCAGGTGAACTCCCCCACTTTGCTACACCTTATGCTAAGAGTTTGAGCAGAAATCACTTCACATTTGAAGCTTATATTCTGCTGCTAAAAAATAAAGTGGGAGGAAATAAGATGGAAAAGACCTTACTACTACTTAGCAGATGCAGAGCTTCACAGATAGGACAGGGAGAAGGGCAGGGAGCTGACAGGTAGCATCTCCTCACAAAAACCCCACCAACACTCCCTGCAAAAAGGCAGCTTGCTGCATCTGGACTGTCCTACCTGCAGTCTTCAGTTTCTGCAGATCAGAGCCGGTACAGAAATGGTTTGAGGACACATATGTGCTGCTGAAAAATTAAGCCACTGAGTACAAAAACTGAATTCATCAGGGCTTTTTCTTAATTCTGGGGGTTGGGAGGGATAGGGAGATGGAGAGGGTGGCAAACACAAGCATTTGTCTCTCATGTTTTTGCATGGGTTGAGAACAAGTGCCTCCCATTGGAGAGGATAGCTGGGGCCTGAGAAATGTTTAGTAACCTCTAATGGGTAGCAAATGTTTGCCTCAGGAGTAGATTAGAGTAATATCAATAAGGAATGACAAGGAAAAGCCTCCAACTCAGCACAGGAGCAAGGGGCTTTTAGTGAGCTAGAAAGTGTGTATTTTTCACTAGAGTATATGTCTAAATCAATTATTTTTAAGCAACAAATAAGTATGCTTAAGTGAAAAGCAGCTAAATTATTAAGAAACTGTTTCCTCACCCGTGCTGTTGACTCAACTCCTCTGAGCAGGACCCAGCTTCCAGGGAAGGCTGGTTCCCAACCACCACTTCCGAAATCCTCAATCTAATGAGTCATGTTTTAGTGTCTTCAGGTTACACTATATTTTTTTTAAAAATTAATTCAGAAAACATCTCTAAAACTGCTTGCCTGGCATTTCAAAGAACACGTTAAAACAATTTCCTACATAAGAGTTTCAAAATTTGCCAAGGATAATTCTGAATTAATTCAGCAGCAGGAGTTGTGCTTCCCACCTCTATCCCTGGCAGTGCATTGCACCAATACCCCCACTTAGAAACCATCTTCCTCTTTTCCAGAGGTAAGTCATTTACATAAATCCATAATGCATCCACCAAGCTCTTAGTTCTCAAGGGTATTATAATGCAAATGGAGAAATGACAAAGCAGTAGTTTTATCTTTCTAGACCCAACACCTCTGTATTTGACATCTATAGCCCTGAACGATAGATACGCTTCAGGCTTTCCATTGTAGTATTTTCATAATCCTTGCTTCTGGGCATTTGTGGGATAAAGTTGTCTAAGGACAGGAAAAATGTTTTACTAAATCAAGTTAGTCTTAAAACATTGAAGATGGCTCTGTTTTATGAATGGATCTTTAAGCTGATACCTCAGAAGCTGGAGGCAGCACTTGCAGAGCAGGTCATGGTTGAGCTCAGAAGCACCATAGGGCCCAAACTCTTGGGTAGAACACCCCAGATTTCATCTTATGAACCAGAATTTGCAGGACTAACACACAGCCCTTGCTAGTCCCATTGGGTCTTTCACCCTATTCCAATAAAGCCAATGCCTGTTAGGCCTCAAAAGACCAGGACCTACTCAAGAAATCACTCTTTCTTGATAAAAAAGTACTACAACCTTTATTTTTATTTTTGTCCTCTCTTTCCTAGAACAGAATTGACTGGGGCAATGTAGGAGCCTGGCACACTGGCGAGTGACTCTGCAGAGGAAGAGCCCGCTGTGCTTTCTTGTGTCCCGACCATCTTAGGCCAAGAAAATGAGACTTATCCCAGCACTCTTTTCCATACCATTTTTCTAGGCTAATGGCTGGCTGATGCAATTTCTTCTTCTTCACAATTTGGGTCTCTTTGAAGTATAGGAAGTGAAAATAAAGTCAGTGGTGTTTCTCCTAGGAAGGAATGTTGTCAGGACCTGGATACCTGTCACTTTGAAACCTTCAAAAGGTTTCTTCCAGACAGTAATAAGCAGGGAGGTAAATTCCTTACTCATGCAGATCCAGTAGCATAACTCAGAGAGATGTAGGAATAGCACCAAGAACTATCAAACATGCTGCCACAAAGTCCTAGTAGAAAAACAATAATTTTTCATAAGGTTTTGTGTCTTCTCACTATGACACTTGAGATATAGAAAAAACCTTGGATTTTAGTTTTGGAAATACAGAGATCTGTAGCACAACGATTTTACCCTCAGAATGTTCCATGAAGCAGCTAGGAATTGAAGTCCAAGAAAGAGCATCCATGGGTCTGACACAAGGAAACCAAGAGAAGTTTTACGGATGGAATCAAAGACTGGAATGACACCTGCCATGTGCTCTATCTGCATCTAAAAAACAATGGGTGTGGGTTTTTTTTTTTCCTTAATTTTTCAATTCAAGTAGAAGAATATGAAGATTACCCAGGCAGTCTAATGCAAGCTACTGAGCACTCAGAACTGCTATCAGTACAGTGATAGGCACTTTATATATATATAAATATATATATATAAAATTATGTCAGAATATGCCTTCCAGATATGCCCATCTCTGTCCATCAGCTGTAAGAGAAGCTTAGGCTCCATACATTACTCCTTTAAATTCTGCATCAGTTTTCTCCATCGTTTGACATTTGCAGGAACTTTTTTTCCTTTTTTTTTTAAGATCTGTTATTGTAAATGACCTTACATGGCACAGTACATCCTTTGAAACTTTTAGCAATAATTGATCAATTTCCCAGCATTTTGGAGGGTTGGGGGGGGGTTAATGTTTTTTGTGTTAGCCGAGCCGGGCACACAATACATCTAAAAGCAGTTAATCCAATTGTCTTTCACCCATAGGTTAGATATTCCCCAAACAACGTTTTAGAAAATGTAGTCTAAATGAGCAGTGACCTGCATACACAACAGCCATACTCATCTGTAGAGATCTCATTTCCCTTTACAGGAAACCACATGGGACATGGCATTCTTGTAGGGCTAAGAAAAAGAACAGACCATCAGACTATTTGGGACAGCCACCCCAAATGCTGTTAAAAGGAGCTGATCTCTCCAAACAAAGATGTTTTAAACACCAAAGGAAGAGGCCAGTGCAACAGTTTGCTCAATTACTTGCACCATAGCCCACAGCCATTTCTGCTCAGGAAATGTAGAACCAGGACAGCATTTTGAACACCAGGAACATGCCACCTTTCTGTGGCTGAGACATCAAGTCTAATTTGCCCCCAGCAACTTGTATAAACCAGGTAATCTCATAGCAAGAAAATTACGTTGCTACAGAGCTAAATAAAACCGTATTTTGACCCATTTTCAGATTCCCTTGATGAATTTTAGAGCATTAAACCAAAAGTTGGTTTCTCACAAATTAATGACTTTCAAGCTAAAAAAGCAACACATAGTGTTAACAAGAAACATTTACATTAAAACAGAATTAAATGGAAGATTTGGAAGTATGCAAAAAGCCTCAGCTCCTGTTAGCATAACATTAAAATATTGTCCCTCCAGGTGCTTTTCAATGAGTAAAGCCAGTAACGGTGCCAATGAATCACCTGCTGAAACACCTCAGCTCCATACCTGGTATAGAGGCAATGCGAAAGCAATCAGACTCTGAAATCTTAATCACTTTAAAAGGTATATATTTGTTGAATGTAGCTGTGGGAAACTGAGGTGGCATTGCATCAAACAAGCCATGTTAAGAGCTTTTGCTGCATCTGTTAAGACTTTTCCCTGCTTGGTCTATGGTGCGCCCATAGGAAAGCTAAGTCCTGTCACCCAGGTAAGTGGCGGGGACAAGGGAGGGAGGAGGGAGGGGGATGACAGCATAGACATTTTCATTTAGGTGAATGGTGCTATGTTTATAAAAAGGCCCAACTTAGGTAGTACCCAGTTATTTAAGCACGGGTGACAAACGAAGGTCATTTTCATTTCTAAGCACTGAGGAATGGATCATGTGAAGTGCCTCTCCCTTCCCGCAGGAGCTCTGATCCTTTCCATATTTAAACACTACAGGAAAAATAAAATAAAATAAAATTCCTTCTCTTCCCAGTGGGCTTTCCCCTATTTCCATAACAGAAAGCTTCAAAACTACCAGGTGCCCTTCAGAGGTTTGCAAACCCATCTCATTTCCAAAAAAATATTCATAGAAAATGCAACTCATGAAGCTTCCAACCAGAGCTGACCTGTGTAAAAATACCTGAGCAGCTGAACACCAGGGATCTCCCAAAAAAATCCGTGAAGTGTCCTTCTGGTTCAGAAAACTTCACCAGCTTACAACCACGCACTACTAAGTAACAATGCACCACCTTATCCTACAAACTAACAAGTCTAACTCCATTATTTTTAACAATGCATGCTGAAAAGTATCCAGGACGTGCCAGAGATGGTGTCTCCATATTTTCTTTGAACGGACACTTCATGATTCTACTCAAATTTTCATGAATATGCACACGCACGCGCCATCCGCGCACCGGTACCTTCATTGCCTTTCCCAGCAGGTGTTCTCCTTCTCCCCACCTGCACAGAGCACATCACTCCCTGCATTTAGATGCAGATTTACAGGTAAATGAGAACACCGGGCAAGTGAAAAACTGGAATATGATAGCTCTTTAAAGAGATTAACTTTCTTATTATTGTGTCACTGCACGCTGTAATTCAAGCAGCTGGGAGCCTCATTTCTGTAACTACGGAAAATTAAGCTGGGAGACAAAGCGCCTTTTTGTGCTGTTGTTTTCATGGCTCCAGGACTTGGTTATGTGCCTTTTGTGCCTGTGGTCCTGTGCAGGAGGCTCGGTGTTTAAAGGGCAAGAATGGTTGCTTCTCTTTATAAGATTTACTTTTCTTTAATTCATAGAATCATAGACTGGGCTGGTCTGGAAGAGACCCCAAGGATCACAGAGCTCCAACCCCACTGCCACAGGCAGGGACACCAACCTCCAGGACTGGATCTACACAAGGTTACCCAGGGCTCCATCCAACCTGGCCTTGAACACCCCCAGGGATGGGGCATCCACCACTTCTCTGGGGAGCCTGTTCCAGCCCCTCACCACTCTCTCTGTAAAGATCTTCCCCCTAATATCCAATTTAAACTTTCCTACCTTTAGCTTTAATCCATCCCCCTTGTCCTGCCAGTCTCTACCCTTTTAACAAGCTGATTCCCCTCCTGCTTCTCTGCTCCCTTCAGGGGCTGGAAGGCAGCAATGAGGTCCCCCAACAGCCTTCTCTTCTCCAGGCTGAACCAGCCCAGCTCCCTCAGCCTCTCTTCGTAGGGGAGCTGCTCCAGCCCTCTAATCATCTCCACGGCTCCTCTGAACCCTCTCCAACAGTTCTACATCTTTCTTGTATTGGGGCCCCAGCTCTGGACACAGAGCTCCAGATGGGGCCTCACAAGGGCAGAGTAGAGAGGGAAATTGAGTCATTCACCAGAAAAGCAGCCCAGTAAGAGTCTTCAGGTAATCTCAACTAACTTGCAGTGGTAGCACACCACCTTTCTCTTACCCAAACAGACAAGCGATAAATGCAGCAAAATTAAATTTTCTTTGGGGTTTTTTTGGGGGGTGGTTCACTCTAGGCTGCTAATTTTTACAACAACAGGTTTATTTTTTATTTAAAGCATACGTAAAACACCACTGCATGTGCTACGGAAAGCAAGAGTAACTTGTTTTTCTGACGTTGGAGACACAATCTGTGCTGCCACTCACACTTCACTGGGATTTTGTGCAGCATTAATTTCAGTTTTAGCAATTTTATAGCTGGGTTAAAGTTGTTTTTCATATCAACACTTGGAGAAAAGCTGTCTTGGAGCAAAAAAAAAAAACCAAAACTTTTTTTTTTCCTCTGTTTTAAAATCATCTTTTAAAGCTCCTTTGAACTCTATTGCTGAAGCAGCTACTGTGTGCTAAATTAGCCCATCTTTACTCAGGGACAGGCAGCAACCCTTTTTCAGAGAAAACTATTTCCATGTGGGTACCTCAGGGGTGTTTAAAAATCTGTGCAGAGTATCTTTTACTCATGTTCAAATTAACTATACGAAATGGAGGAACTCAGCATGTATCATTAGCTTTGGAATTAGTTACTTTCCTTTCAAAGCATAAGTAATTTGTGTGCCTTCCTATTCCATATGGGATCTATGAGCCTTTTACTGAAGTAACAGCTAGAGAAAGGTAATTACTAGGGGAGAAAACATAGAGGAACTTAAAAAGCTAATAGGTTGTGAAAAAAATCTTGCACTTATCATTTCTAAGGAAGATTTTGTTTTCCCCATCCATCTCAGCAAAGTGCTACAGGTTTGCCCTTATCAGTTAGAGGTTGAAACTCTGACTCATGAAACAGGGATCAAGATGTGGCTCAAGCAGAGAGAAGCCACAAAAAAGGAAAAAAAAAATAAAATACAGAAAACCTGACCAACAAAGGGAGACTGAGAAAACTAAAACTAGGAATGTGTGGTTTGCAGGTGCTTAAGGGGAGGGACAACAGCATTCCATGAATGCATTAAATTTAACTACAGCAATCAGCAACGAACTCTTCTCCGTGATCCCTGGGGAGACGACTAGAGAGATGGGCTGAAATCACAGCCAGAGGAAACCAGGTTAGACATCAAGAAAACTTCCCTAATGGTAAGGATAGTTAGGCACAGGAAGGGATTGCCCATGGAGGCTGCAGACTCTCCGTTCACTGAAAACCTCATAGTAAGTAGCACAAACATCTCTTGAGAACAGTTTTGACACAGTGATGTTGATGCAGCAGGATGGATTGAATTACTTTCCTCACCTATTTTCTATGCGTCAATCAAGGCTGCTCTACTCACCAAACAGAGTTCTTGTTTCCAGCAAAACCACTATAACCCCTGGACTCCCTTTTTGGCAATCAAACAACAGCCTCACATACAAACACGTGTCTCCCCAAGTACAAGTGACCCATGTCCCCTTGAGGAGAGCTGCAGGGAGTCAACCAGGCAGCAGCACCCAGGAGCTTCTTTGTCTTCCTGCAGAAGTGGGTGCCCACCTGACTGAAATTCTAACCCGAGCCCCAGTGTTACCTGTGTCAGCTCCATCTTAGAGCACATCCAAGCTCAGTACTGAAGTGTTCCTCTTGTCAACGGCATTGGGATTTGGATTAAAATCTGTCAGAGTATTAAATTGTATAAAACACAGCCTAAATTCCTTTGTACCCATTTGACTTGGAGCTGTAACTGTGTACTTGCACTGACATGAGAGGATAACGTGAATATTAAATCCACAAAATAATGACCTGACACTAAAACCAGCTCAAAGACAATACTTAGGACTGATTAGTCCCCTTACAATGAATGACTGGAAACCATTTACTATCACAAAATAGAGATCCAGAGAAACAGTTTGTATTTCTGCTTCAGCCCTGATCACTAGCATAAGTTAAACAAGTTCCTGTACCCTCTCTTCACGTGCCAGCTCTCATTTTTCTCATATTACCGATATTTGAAGTTTTATGGAGCAGGAACACTCTTTTAATATGATCCATCCCATACCTAGTCCAATAGATATTTTAGCCACATAGTTCAATGTTTCACATTGATGGTTGCCTTCAGATGAGAGAAAATACTACTTGACACTGCTACCAAGTAGTCACATTTTGTTGAGTCCAAAAAATACACATTCTTCTTAGTTTTACTGAAACACATTCAGAAGAGAAAAAAACTACCAGAGAAGGTTGCTCAGTGCAGCAAGGTAAACAGAGCAGTTTGCTTTACTGTTCCACGTTGGTACATAGGTCTTTGGAGTTAGATATGTGAAAAGCTGAGTAAGCAGAACAAAACATTTAAAAAAAAAAAGAAAAGTTAGTGAAATGCAGAAAGAAATGTGGCCAGCAGCTCACAAAAGCAACATTATTCACCTGTGCTTTGACTATTTAGTTCAGTTAAATTCATGATCCATAAAATAGAGAGCAATAAAATCAAATTTTTCTTTGTTGCCATGTTGAATTAAAGTATTACTAATCATGCTTGAGAAAACATTGCTCTTACTTAGACAATGTTGTGGGTTTTTTAATCAGGAAGCTGAGCAATTGCAGATATTATTTCCCCTTGACAAGTTTCAACCCAAATCTTTTTTAATGCCCAAGTACCTTAAAGACTCCCATGAGCACAAAATGCCAGGCTGTAGCATAAAGACACAGTGCCTCAACTATTACACACTGAAAACCTAGGCAATGCTTTGGGTCTAAGTCCTTTGGGTTTCATCCCAAAGGAGAGCCACTGCTGATGAAATAATCCCTTGCAGGGACCCTGTGCCCTACCCTGCCATCCTGGCTGGGAGGACATGGGTACATCACACCTGGGGAAACCCCTAAGCTGCTCGCCAGGCAGGTGGAGCATGGGGTGCACGGGCAGGACAGGCAGCAGGGTGAAGATCTGAGCCCTGATTTCTGCTTGTGGTCTCCTGCTTTCATGGCCACTGTTCCTCAACCATACAACCCTGAGGTGAGGCTTTGCATCATCATGTTTCCCATGGTGTTCTGTACTGGTGATGTACTGGTGTTCTGGAGAAGAGCTCAGTGGAGAAGGACCTGGGGGTCCTGGTTGATGACAGGTTGACCATGAGCCAGCAGTGTGCCTCGGTGGCTAAGAGAGCCAATGGGATCCTGGGATGCATCAGGAGGAGTGTGTCCAGCAGGTCAAGGAGGTGATCCTCCCCCTCTACTCTGCCCTGGTCAGCTCCTACCTGGAGTATTGTGTCCACTTCTGGGCTCTATGGTATAAAAAGGACAGGGATCTCCTGGAGAGAGTCCAGAGGAGGCCACGAAGATGATTAAGGGCCTGGAGCATCTCCCCTATGAGGAAAGGCTGAGTGAGCTGGGACTGTTCAGCCTTGAGAAGAGAAGACTAATGGGGGACCTAATTAAAGTTTATAATTATCTGAAGCAGGGGATGCAGGGGGAATCAGCCAGCCCCTTCTCCGTGGTCTGTGGCGATAGGACAAGGGGCAATGGCTGCAAGTTGGAGCACAGGAAGTTCCGCCTGTGACGCCTATCTGAGTGATATGTCCTAGGGAGCTGCTTTTGCAGGGGGGTTGGACCTGATGATCTCTCAAGGTCCCTTCCAACCCCAACAATTCTATGATTCTGTTGCTCCTTTTCTTAGTCTTCCCTCTTCTCCAGAGAAAAGTTAGACATTTCCAATGGTAAACTTCATCCTTGCCCTTGAGCATGCTTCTTGAGCACCACAGGTTACACCGTGACCAACCCACAAACCAGAGCTGAAGGGATGTTCCTGGTGTTGCCTTACAGACGCTCATGCTTTTAATTTTTGCACTGTTTGTAAGTGACATTTCTCTCAAAAGCAGCTTGGTCACAAGTGAAGTCGTCTCAACATGCCTTAACAGCAAAAAATTCCAATCCCCTATAATCTTTGATGCTTATTTAGAAAGCCACAATCACCCTAATCTGGGTGCTGCACCCTATTCAAATCTTCAATAAATGTGCGGTTGCTCCCAATAACTATTCTTTATACCTATCATTTAGGCTCTTGGCTTTAAATATAAAAAGCTGGATGTCCTGTTGTTACATTAATATATTGCCCTCATTTCTGCATTAACTCAAGTGATTCTCTTAGCTGACTTCACCCTTTTGGTGATAACACCCCTGTGGTGTCTAAATGGAAGGTAACTACTTATATGTGAGTTAAGGGGGTCTGATGAATTGCAGATGAGGATAACTTATGCAGCAGCAGCACAGAGACAGTATGTGTAAGTGGTTTTGAACTACAGGTGTCTGACAAGGGTTCTTTTGCATTTTCCCCCTATAGCTTTTAAGTCAAAATTCATCCATTTCATCCTTTAGTAAAATTAAAATGACTGCCCTGTACCAAGTAGTTTGATAAGTAAGAATTCTTGTTTTCAGGTTCCAAAGGGTTGCCAAAGTAAACATCTGGAAATAAAAAATAAAAATCAGTCCTCACCCAGCCCTTCCAGCAGAAGAGAGCTTTGGTAGAACCCCAATTTTGCCATGTACAATGGCTGTTTGCTGATGATGAGGTTTGCTCTCACCACCCATCCCTGCTGGAGCTGTTTGCTCTCGATGTGTTTATCCTTGATGCAGCTTGCCATCAGCCTCAGCTTCTATCTTGGGATTCGCACCAGCCTCATACACAACACTCCTTGCTCCTAGCACCATCATCTGTCAGATAAACGAGCTGTTCTCATTAATAGGGTAGCAGACTGGCATTAAGTTTTGGGAGGCTGAAGAAACTTGCTGTGTTAGAGGGAACTTTGTGTGGACCATCTGCTACAGCGTTGCAGTGTTAAGGACCAAGGAGGAGCAACACCAGGTGAGGTGGCTTTTATACAAGTACAGACAGCATTACCCTCACCCAACAAACCACCTCTGCACAATGCTGGTGATACTGCTGCTACATCACTTGTCCTTAATAAAACCCCATAGTCTTCAGAAAATGCATCTCCAGTCGTGTCCCAGGTAGCTGCCTGCAACTCATGCAGCTCCCATGCTTGAAATAGATGTAGATGGCAACTTCTCATCCCAATTTTAGTGTCATTTTTATGGAAATAGTAACATCATCTGAATTTTGAGGATGCTTGTTCAAAAAGGTAACTGTTTCAGAATACTACTACTGTCAAAATATATTCATAATATCATCCCTTAAATTTCAGCTGAAATCTAGAAAACTGAAGGATTCTATCGATGCAAGAAACTTTGCATACACCAGATCACAAACTTGAGTGGAACAGATGGTTCCATAAATATTATACTTGTCAAACGCTACAAGGAGTCTATTAGTTCTAATACCTACATAGATCTTTGTGGAAAACTATAGTCACAGAGTCACAATACATGCAAAAATATACTTAAAATGAACAGCCTCTGAAAATCCACAATTACTCCATAACTTTAGAATCCCTTTGAGAACAGTGACCTGTGTCATCTGCAGCCTGATACAAACAATTGATTCAACATCAAATAAGCAAAGTGACATATAATGTAGCTCTAGCCTTCCTAGTATGTCATAGCATTAAGTAAAGCACAAACATGAGGCTATTGCATCTCTAATGCAAATGAAGTTAACGAATCCTTAAAAACCACCACATTTGGGACCAATTTTTGAAAGATTTGTAATCATTAAATTCACTGTACCTAAGTGCAAATGAAACATCATAACTATAAAAATGGATAAAATTCAAACAATTAATTCAGCATAACCATTTGAAAATTAATCTAACTTTTATCCCAATGTCTTGAACCAGTAAACCCAAAGTTCAGTCTGGAAATTCTCTGTGAATCAGGCCTATTCTGAGATACCAAATATTTAGGATCCTCTGGTAGAAGGAAAGGCTATTTCAGTCATTTCAGCTGAACTTCCAGTTCTTGCCTGACCAATACCCCAAACTACCAAAATATTTATCAACACTTTCAGAATCTGTCCCCTCTCAACACATACTTTAGGTATCAATCGTTAATAGAATTCAACAAGCTTTGCACAGGAGTCATCACATTGTGGGTACTGTTAGGAATATTTTTTTAATAAGACTTTGGCCAGAGTGATTCAGCCAAAGACACCCTGAGGAACCCCAGGACTCTGTGGGTTCCCATGGCCATATGGCTCTGGGCTCACATCACTGTCAGTTCGGCTGCTCATCACAGCAGGAACCCACTTCAGGTGTTCAGCCCTTTCAGTATGTCCTTGTACATGGCTTCCTGAGTGGTAACAGAAGGTAAGTGGACACTTAAATGCTTAGCAAGATGACATTTTATTAGAGAAGAGCTGTGAGAGCTGTGGAAGGATTTCCTTTTTTTTTTTTTTCCCCCTCCTTGAATACAGAGAGAAATGTTAAATAAACGAGGAACCCTGTGGTCAGTGGAGTAGCAGCCTGGCTGCTATCTGGTCCTACCCTAACAGATGAGCCCATCAAGTGGGAAGCTACTTTAATGAAGCAAGAAGATATTTTTATGGTAATTTATGTATTTAAGAGGCAGTGCCTCTGATTAAGTGTATTCCAGCAGGTTTTGGAAATCATGAAGTCAGAATGGCTTTTTTTTTTTCCTAGACAAACAGTTCAAGAAGATGCATTTTATGTTTCACAGATTAGCTGCTGCCATTTCTCATCCAGTTTAGCTCCAGCATATGTTAAGGTATTCCCTATTGTGTTTTTACAGCCACAAACAGTAAACTACCCAAAGCTCTAAGGAACGGAGCGAGCAGCGTGTGTGTTGTGTTTCATCACAGCAATCACGGAGAACATAAATTAGCCGAGTCATCTGTGTCATTTACCCACCTAACTGAGCTTCCCAAAAGGAAGCGTTTTCCCTTTACCCTTTTCCCTGTACTCTTCCTTAGTTTGGCTGCAGACACATCTCCACCTAAAGAAAGCAGAATAAAACCCAATAATAGTGTGGTGTAATAAAACACCAGAAACATGACCTTTGTGGAGACTTTACAGTTAAGGGTCCATCCTTTCAAGCGGAGGTGTTGACGTTTATGTTCCCATCTCCAAATTGTATTTTGCTATGCAAAATTAAATGTGTATTTGCAAGTCTCTTTGGATGCTTCTCTAGGTTCATTCTGGCACTGTAAATCCAGACTAAGACATTTGGGACGTTGTGTGGGCTGGCATGGGTTCACAAAGTGAGTCAAGACCGCTCTTGGAAAGGTTTTCCTGAGCATCTGTCAAAGAAAAACTTTTCACGTGATCTGTCAAGGCTTTAAACTGGTTGGTTCAGCCTTTCTTAGCCCATCTCAAGCTTCTTCCACAGCTCAATGCCATCACTGTGTTTACCCTAGTCTCATATCAGAGTCACTGAAGATAAATTTGAAGTCTAAATATTCTTTTCAGTGGTGTCCCCAGAACTCATGCTGAGTTTGGTAGGACTGAGAGGCCATTTCGCACCTCCCTGCTGTTTCACCTCCTTTTCTCTTGGCTACTAAACCAGCATTACAGCACTCCTTCCATGCCTCCCATCCTGGCTCCTGCTAAGGGCCAGGACTCTTGGAAAAGCCCTGTCCCTGTCTGACAGCTCCATATATCTATCCCCCACAGTCTCAGGAATCACATTAGGAAATCTAGCCATATGGACAGGGAAAGAGATCACTCTCATATTTATACTTCTCAGGGTGAAGACTAAGCAATTTATGTTTGATTTAAGGGAAATCCAAACAAGTTTCATGAGCAGAGGACTTGAATATATACTCAGATTTATTTTTATTGAATTATTTTTCTCAACTTGAAATTTCTGAAGGCTACAAGTCTTGATCTTTAACACTGTGTCTAGCACGCAAGTTCTGCAAGTGCCTTTTCAGAACCACAGCATCAGATCTCTGCATAAATCAAGCCACTCAAAGATGCATCTATGAAGGCTGGAAGATTAAATGCCCTGTAATCAACCATAAAAGTGATCCATTCAAAGTTTTCAGATAAGAGTTACAACTGGCAGGTCACAGGGAGAGACACAGGAGAGCCTTCAAAGTCAGAAAAGAGACCAGAAACCTACTACAAATATGAGCAGGAGGAGTCATAAGTCAGAGGCTGGTATTTGCCATTTAGGCTGACAGATAGACATCAGGAACCAGGATGTCAAATAAAGAACTGAATGAAGAGGCCAAATGAGGAGAAAAAAAAAACAGCACAGCAGATGGAGATAAATAACGTGACTGTTTGCTGGAGAGTGCCTGAGAATTATGGCTTAGCCACTGAAAAATGGTCACAGCCACCCACACAGTTACCACAAGCTGCCTGTGCCCGTGACAGCATCTGCCAACTGAAGGGGAGTGGGGCCACAGGCCAACATCCCACCTCAAGGCTGAGGACCATTCCTGGTGACCACTGACCATGCAGCGCTGACACACATCTATTCCTCTGGAGCTTGAGGTTCGCGCTTCAACCTGACTCAATGCACCAACCAAACCTGGAAACCCAGGGAACATTCAGCTGGGGTGCCAGGAAGCTGACAGCTGTGCCAAGCACAGACTAAACTGTTGGGGAGATACTTTTTTGGTCATGCTGTTTAACAGAGGAGTTGATGAGTGGTTGATGTAGAAACGCAAAGGGCAGAGGAGACACCTGAGGAAAGTGTTTAATGGAGCTCTTGTGCTTTCCAAGCCTATCACAGGTGAAATATTGCTTGCTGGCTTGCTACAAAAGAGGAAAGTTTTCTATTTTTATTCAACTTATCTGACAGAAAAGCTCTGCTGATGGCGACAGGACCAGGGAATCCTCAAAGCACACTGCTAGCACCAAACTTTTAATGATTACAAGAAAGTCCCTGACTAAAGCAGTGAGACTAAAAGCAGCATCTGTCTCTGGGTAAATTGCTGTCTTCAGTTTCCCACCAGGAAACTTGATTGCATTTAACAGAGAAAAAACTAAGCAACAGACAAAGTGCTAAAGCAAAAAGAAAACACTACATCAAAAACAAGGCATGAGGAAGGGTGTGCACCAAAAACTCCTTCCAGCTGCATCTGCACTCCAATGCAGCAGAGCTGATCCCAGCAGTGGGTGGGAGGCAAAGCCAGCCAGAAGACGAGCCCTGCCTGCAGAGTCAGGAGATTTACTCCTCAGGCAGCAGAGATGGATGCACCACAAGTCACGCTCAGCTGATTCATTGGCCCTGAGCAGTTTGAAGACCAGGAGGAAGCTGGTTGATACCTCTCTTAGAAATACCTGCTTCCCAGGTGTCTCTGTGAGCACTGAGGCACTTTGGCTGAAGGAGGATGACAAGCCTGGGATGGAGGGTGGTTCATAGGCACAAGCCACACTGTAAAAGCTCAACACAGTTCAAAAGAAAAAGCATCATGCCTTCTACCAACAACGACCTATATCTACCCATAACTTACACCGCCACGATCGCTGTTACTCTAGCCAGCAGAAGGACTGTCTCTCTCTCACTGCATTTCCTTACTCCACCTTTACCTCACTGACTCTTCTGGTACAACTAAGCTGAAAACATCTTTCCATCCCCTGTGATGGCAGATTTGTACAGGTCCCCTCCATCATCAACCAGTTAATTTTACCAGTTACAACTGCATGACCTTTAGGATGCAGCCTCAGCACAGTAATCATACCACACAGTAAATTACAGATTGAGAGGGGTTGAGGTCAGAGGAAACTCCAGAGACCATCCAGTCCAAACCCTGATAGGTCCAGGGCACACAACAGGCCGCTCAAGGCCATATCCAGGCTTTTACTGTCTCAAAGAACAGAGACTACACATCCTCACCAAGCCACCTGCCCCAGCGTTTGACAACCCTCACCATAAAACTGAATTTTCCTATGTTTAAATGGAGTTTCCTGTATATCTATTTGTGCCTGTTGTCTCTTTCCATCGGGCACCACTGAGAAGAGCCTGCTCCATCCTTTGCTCCTACTCCATCCTCTGCTCCTGCTCCATCCTCCATCCCATCAGACATTTATACGTGTAGATGAAATCCCCTGAGCCTCCTCCCAGCTAAATGGTCACAGAAACAAAACACAGAAGGAGGAATAAAGCATCTTCGACTCACACAGAAGCACTACTTGATTTTATGCCATATTACAGTTTTATTGGAGATAGTTCTGCTTTCTTTGAATAAAATTTGATTTTAACAAGATCACTGTGCCATATGCATAACTAATAACATAAGAGCCTGTACACTTATTTAAGCACCACTGCTTTTGCAACGTGCCCTCAATAAAGCTTAATAGGCCACATACCCCATCTCTGACAAGCCAGACTTTCATTATTAAGAGTTGAGTGGTTTCTTTGTTCCCTCTTAGTAAGAGATGTCACAGCCATCACAGCCTGATTGGTACTTTTCATTGAACAGGAGCGAAATTTGCACTTGTTATGTAGCCATTTATAAAGATTTTTGAAGGATGGAGAATTGGAAATGAAATATAAAGAACAGTAAATTAAAAACATGAGATAACATGGCAGTGAAAACAGACACTGAAGAGGATTTCTTTACACAAGTTCTTGAAAGCATATTTCTACGCTAACTACCAAGTCATTTAGAGATGGCCAGGAGGAGGGATCTGAAAATACAAATTCCTTTTTTTGCCAATAATTAAGTAACCATTAGCCTGCCCAGATGACACAGGATTCTATTCCTCCCTAATTCAGCTCAGTGTAGATCATTAATAAAGCTGAAGGATGCAGCACTTCCTCCATTCACACCCGTATGACAGACAGAGACACAGCCCTGGCCACCCCACTTTGCTGCACAGCCACAACCTTTGCACAGCCCTTGGGGCTGCTTTTTGTCAGTGCCTTTTAACTGCAGAGTTTGGAGGGTCTTTCCCTTCCACTGGTTTTATGTCAAAAGTCTCTGTATCTACTGATTTTGTTTGTGTAATTGTTGGTCTGAGGGAAAAGAAATATTGAAGTATACGTTGAGAGAAAGAGGCAAATGCATGGAATCCTGCCCAGCAGCAGTGCTTAGCATCCAAAAGTCAAATAGTGCAGTGTTTTCAGAATTTCTTTCAAAGGACTGGTTACAAACCACAGCAGCAATGACAGCAGTTTCATAAAATCACACAGATGCCAGTTACTTGTTGGATTCCCACAAAAATGCAAAGACCTCAGTGGATGGACCAGAACGGTACCATAGTGGGACAATTCCCAGCAAGGTGCTCGTGGAAGCTCTTCCCAAGTACCTGTTGGAGGTCCCCTGTACTGATGAGCTGAAGTGAGTTCAGACAATACACCTGATTCAGCTCAAAATTCACTTTCACAAAAAACTTCCATTTCTTTATCCACAAAGGTACAGACAATAGAGAAAAAGCAGCTACTACTTTTAGCACCATTTTTCAGACAGAAAACACTTTTCTTGCCTAGAATTACCTCTTACTAGTTATAAACACTCATTGTGGAACTCTGGTCCATGTCGATGGCTTGCAGGACTATGTTGAAATGGTCCACACGAAGAAACATAGCAACGCGCTCATGGTAACCCATATGTGAGCAGGATGCAACCCTGCTCTGAGGGCTCAGCATCATCCCTCAAGCCCCCACATCCCATCTAGTTTTGCTTCCAGTACAATCCAGGTAGTTTCAGTTTCCTGTCAATACAGCTGAGGAAAAACTTCTGCACTCAGCAGGGAGACAGGATTGGGTAAATCCACCCAAATTCCATCCAGAAGCAGCAAATTCACCCAGGGAGATAACATTGAATAAGCCAGAGGAAGGAGAGCAGTACTGAATATTTCATTCAACAGCAGCCTAGCGCTACGTGCTTTATTGCCTCAAAAACCCCAAACTCCAGGCATTTACAGCCAACACGAAATGAATTGCAAAAGCTTTGTTAAATGAAAAACCTGCAGAATTTAAATTCCTAATGCTCGGGTTGGAAATTGTGATACATGTTCTATCACCTAAGGATAAATCCATGACCCTTTAAACAAAATGATAACAAAAATTAAAAGCAATCATGGAAATCAGAAGTGACCTCAGAAACTCAAGAGAGGATCTTCTCCCTGCAAACCACCATTTTCCCCCTGAATATTCAGGTAGTTGTCTCACAGATGTACCACATGAGAACTGTATCAGATCCAGCCAGAGAGGATGTAATCATAACTATTTTTACATGGCATAAGTCTCCTCTTTGATATTTTTTTAAGAACGCTGATAAAGTACTTCAAAGAGATACATGCAGTCATGCTTATCCTCCCTTCTCAACGCAGTGTGTATTCTGAGAGCTGGAGAAGGACAGAAAATTCAGCGTATTTTTAGCTGTCATTTATATTTCTATCTCTGCATGGGATTAAGGAAGTTTCTCCTTCTTCTGAGAAAAAGGAAAGTACCAAGAATAAAACCGCAAAAATCAACAACCAACATCTGCTCAACTAATAGTACTGAAAGAATCCATTTCCCAGGGGGATTAACAATAGCTGCATAAGCACTGATCAATATTGGTATAGTCAAATTATCCAGATGCATGCAGAGAACCGTTCGCTGCTCCTGAAGATAAATTTTAAAACTTAATAAATGTAATTCCTCATTACTAAATAAAGATATTTGGTATGGGATGTGCATCCTTCCACCCTCAATGGAGAAAGGAACATGAATGCTACTGCCCTGAGCTTTAAAATTTCATTTTCCAAGGATATGAAGAAAGATTTATCAAATTATTTTGAAGCTTGCTTTCATGTTTCCAAACGCATCAGCAATTTTAACAGAAACAAAAGAATCAGATTTACTAAAATGGAGCATCACTGATGAAAACCCAGATTCCCTCGATCTTGTAAGGAGTCTGAACCATGCAATCAAGTACAATTTTGTCACAATTAAACCCACTTAACTAGAGGGACGTCAGTGATCCAGGGATCAAGGCATGTCCAGGTAACATTCCTGTCGTGTGTCCTTAGTTCAAAGATTATCATAGAATCACAGAATCACAGGGGTTGGAAGGGACCTCAAGAGATCATCGGGTCCAACCCCCCTGCCAAAGCAGCTCCCAGCTCATATTGCACAGGTTGGCGTCCAGACGGGTCTTGAATATCTCCAGAGAAGGAGACTCCACAGCCCCTGGGCAGCCTGTCCCAGGGTTCCCTCACCCTTACCGGGTAAAAGTTCTTCCACATGTTGGTGCGGAACTTCCTGTGCTCCAAATTGCAGCCATTGCCCCTTGTCCTGTCCCCACAGAGCACTGAAAAGGGGCTGGCCATTTTCCCCTGCATCCCATATTCAAGGTATTTATAAACATTAATAAGGTCCCCCTTTAGTCTTCCTTTCTCCAGGCTGAACAGCCCCAGCTCACTCAGCCTTTCCTCACAGGGGAGATGCTCCAAGCCATTCATCATCTTCATAGCCCTTTGCTAGACCCTCTCCAGGAGATCCCTGTCTTCTTTATACCCAGGAGCCCAGCACTGGACACAATACTCCAGGTGGGGCTTGTCCAGGGCAGAGCAGAGAGGGAGGATCACCTCCTGTGACCTGCTGGCCACAGTCCTCCTGATGCCCCCCCAGGATCCCATTGGCTATCTTAGCCCCCAGGGCACACTACTGGATCATGGCCACACTGTCATCTACCAGGACCCCCAAGGTCCTTCTCCACAGAGCTCCTCTCCAGCAGGTCATCCTACCAGTTTTTCACTTACAAATTGCTTAAGTAATGCCATGGAAGTTATGGACTGTTGACTGCACTTTTGCTTACCTAGGGACGAGGATGCTTTACAATTTGAAGAACAAATTAATTACAGAGGAACAAAACCAAATTTGTACTCAAATTAACTAAATTTTGTTACCTCGAATTTTTTTGCTCCAATTTAATTATAGCTAAATTGTATCACTGCTAAATTAAAGCTAAGCCAAATTAGTTCTCCAATTCTTGTTTCAAGAATAAATGCTATTTGCCTTCCAGGACCACTAAAGTATAGAAACTGCTTGAAATTATATCTTTTAAAAAGTGTTTCCTACCTACTTCTAATTAAAACCCTTCATCACTGAAATATCATTTGGGGTTTTTTGTTTTGGTTATTTTGTTTGGTGGTTTGCTTGGGTCGTTTTTGGTTTGTTTTTTTTTTTTTTTTTGACTGTTCTGATAAAAATTCCAGACTAGGCCTAATATACTTACTTTTTAGCAAGTAAACACCTTGCTTTCCTGGAATAAACCAAGAACATATTCTAGACCAGAGCCACTTGGCACCTTAACGATTTGGATGCAAAGCCTATGGAAGATTGTGATGGAAAAGCATTCCAGTGCAGGGGTTTAAAAATAAAAAATAAGAATAATTTCTTTTTGAACCACACACATTCAATATGTCACTACTTCAGGGTTCATGGATACAATGGAGAAATGCACTGTTGCTGGTTTAGAAGTACCACTACGCTTACCACATTTACAAGAGTCACAAGCCAGTCACAAGGTTCAATATTACAACCACAGTAGATTCACAGAACACTCTATCACAAGCCCACTAAATACTACAGGTGTATTAGTTAATCACCTGAGATTACAAACTTAAAGCATATCCAATATTCCCTTACCCTTCTCTCTGGTAAGGGCTCTCAGCATGTTCCCTCAGCCAGCATCCTGGCCAAGGGGAAGGGTCTCCTCGCAGAAGTGAAGCGGCTCCCTCTTCTCAGACTGAATCCAAGGGGGTTTTATTTACTTTTATGTCTGATGTAAGGGACAGTGGGCAGGGCTGTGCAGAGTGGACAATGCCACCTTCCGTGTGTGTCATTAGCAGTGATCCCCTTATCTCATGCCCCATCTGTTGCGTATCTTTGTATTGTCTTGGCCCATTCAAGTCAAATGAGGACCATCAAGCTTGCCATTATCTTACTGCCAGGCAGCTGAAGACTGGCTTGATTGGCACTCAGGGAATATTGTTTGTTGAAGGAATTCCAAGGCTCAACCTAGGTTTCAGTTTGTTGAATTATGCAGCGCTGCCTATTCAGTCTTATTTTGCAGGACAACTCAAGACTGGGCTGTCTACACAGCTCCCCATGGACTGTCTCTGATGAGATGGGGCCTCAAGCCCAACCAAGGCTTCCTAGCTTTACAACCCTCCCACGAGTCACCTGATGGCCTAGACATTGCAGAAACCTGTTTGTGAGGTGAGCAAGATGATCCTTAGAAAAATTCCTGTAGCATTCACCCAAGCAGACCTGCTTTAACTGCCCACCTAGCACTGGTCCCCATGTGATATGCCTCTTTGGGCAGGTTTTCCACCACCATTCTCTCGCCACTACTGCACAGGTCCCATGTCACAAAGACGGACCCACGTCACAGACATTCTTACCTACCACAATTATAAGCATTGCAAAGAAAAGGTCGTGAGGGTACGTGTAGTCTGTCATCAACTGCTCCACACTTCTCAGATTCAGGCCCAAATTGTCAGCCACACAGAAATTACAATGCTCCACATCAGAGCTACCACCTCAACTTCCAAAGTAGATCATGGTCTTCATGGCAGTTAAGTTTTTATTTTAATTCAAATGGCTTTACATTTAATATTCAGTTTAATGATCTTTTGCATTTTAACTTTGATACAATTTAAATGGCAAAGTCTTGATTGTATGAAGGGCTTCAGCAGCCATTTTCTGAGATGGAAAACTGAAGTTTAAAACTGAGATTAAGTCTATTGAAACAGTTAGGCACTGAGATACTTTGTGGAAAACACCTTGAATAATATGGGTCATCTTCCTTCATCAAGGAAATGGAGGCACATGGGAGAAAACAATGAACTCAGAATAGGCATTCCAGGCAGTTTTGGAACAGCATTTGAGAAAAATGCCGTGTATTATGAAAGGAGATGAACCTTGGTGTGGTTATACCACAGAGCATTTTTTAAAGGAAATTCAGTTTCTGCATGCTGGGCCTGATCTGGCAATTCCCTTTCAGTCAGCAAAAGGTAGAAATGTTTTGAAACGTGGCAGAATTGGGCACTGAAAAAAGCGTCCCTATTAGCATCCGTGCTAACTTGTTCTAAAAGGCCCTTCCCATCTAAAACTTTGGAACTCGCTGCCTTAAAAACAACATGTACCTCTGCTAATGGTTGAGTTGTGAAAAGGAACTTAAAAGCAGCAATGTCAAAGAAAGGAGGGGTTCTAAACACCTTACGAGCTTTCGCCTTCCTCAAAGCCTGGAGCTGCACAAATTACTGATGAAGTTATATTCTAGAAAGGCTGGAAGATGTGAGAAGCATTTCTACTCTCACTTTTTCTATCACTTAGTTATCTGGTACTGCTTTTTCTTTTTATTTTAAAATCAGACTTGCCTGCTTCTTTCTTGGGAATTCATTCCCTGGTGAACAGATAAGTGGAGAGCTGCCTTTTATGCACAAGAAGGTGCAAGGATAGTATCTCAGGCATGGGGATAGGGCAGCAAGGATGCAACCAGAATATCTCAGCAAGAGTGCTGGGCTTCAGACCTTGGTTCAGCCACAGGCCACAGCCCCCCTTCTCTGGGGTGCAACAGGAGGAATGTGGCCAGCAGGTTGAAGGAGGTGATCCTCCCCCTCTACTCTGCCCTGGTCAAGCCCCACCTGGAGTATTGTGTCCAGTGCTGGGCTCCCCGGTATAAAAAAAAAGACAGAGATCTCCTGGAGAGAGTCCAGAGAAGGGCTACAAAGATGATGAAGGGCCTGGAGCATCTCCCCTGTGAGGAAAGGCTGAGTGAGCTGGAGCTGTTCAGCCTGGAGAAAAGAAGACTAAGGGGAGACCTTATTAATGTTTATAAATATCTTAAGTATGGGATGCAGGGGGAAATGGCCAGCCCCTTTTCAGTGCTCTGTGGAGACAGGGCAAGGGGCAATGGCTGCAATTTGGAGCACAGGAAGTTCCGCACCACCATGCAAAAGAACATTTACCCAGTGAGGGTGAGGGAGCCCTGGGACAGGCTGCCCAGGGAGGTGATGGAGACTCCATCTCTGGAGATATTCAAGACCCGACTAGACACCTATCTATGCAATATGAGCTGGGAGCTGCTTTGGCAGGGGGGTTGGACCCGATGGTCTCTCAAGGTCCCTTCCAACCCCTAAGGTTCTATCATTCTCCTACTCCGTGTTCCTTCCCAGGAGGCAGCCCCTGACTCACAGCCAGCAGAGTGATGGCAAATAGAGTTACAATTAAAGAGCTTCACCAAAGCAAGCTTCCTTAGCTGAGCCTCTCCTGGGAGGACCTCCAACCCCATTCCAACCTGAAATGATGGATTTCCTTTGCTGATCCCAAAGCTCTGCTTTGGCTAAGGACTACAAATATTGGGATTTTATGGCAACTGGAGACTTCTGCCTTTAAGCCTCTCGCTAAAACCAACAAACTGAAACAGGCATTTGCATTGGTTCCGCTTTCTCAAGTCTCCAGAGTTTTTGAGGACATCTCTTCAGAGGACACAGTTTTTACTTAGATTTGCACTGAAGAAAAACATAACTTTGGTTTTTAATCCATTGCTGAGGCACCTACAATCACTCTTGCACTCTTAATGCCCAATGAGAAACCATAAACCACTTGCTAAAGAGACTGCCTCTTGCTGAGCCCTTGACTTCCCCACTGCCCCATATGGCAGCTCCATCAACACTTCCCAGTGCTGCTCTCACCTCAGTATTTATTTGGAAAGTTTCCATGGAAGTGCAAAAACCAGGAACACTTATGTTCACTGTCAGAGATGCAAACTATGAAAAAAAAGTGCCATTGATGTAGTGACTGAAAAAAAACAACAAGCTTATGTAAACAGAAATATTTAGGATTGCTAGTTTAGTAGGCTGTTACCTCTTCATAACAAGCTAGACAGACCCAATCCATCACAGTTTATACCAATACATATATTTCACACCAGGCCATCCGGAGAGAAGAACCAGAACTGCCAAGGAGAGAAATCAAACTCTACCAGGTTGGACTTCCCCATCTCTACTTCTCCTAAAAGCTCAACATCTGCAGCATTTCCATGAGGATGTAGGGAAGACCGTTGAGAAATATGGCTTTAGTGGCACAACATAGCAGCCACAGAGCTTATATATGCGTTAAAACAGTCTTGATGACCCAACCCAGTGGGCTAAAATTCCAATAAAGCAACTTAAAAGCATGCAGGCACCTTCCACGTAACACCTTGTGCACACACTGGCTGTGTACCCCTACTACAACCATGTACTGCCTGCAGTGAGGGCTGCCTCCTAGGGCAGGAAAGCCCTCCACTGTAACTTGGAATTAAAAACTAACAATATTATTCAACAAATTATAATCATTTTGGGGAGCTGCAGCCATTAATTACTTCGGTGGGTTTGTGGGTTTAGGTTTTTAAACACAGCACCGGAGTGCTTAAAGATCCCCCTGATTAAATAATTCAAAATGTTTGCACTATATAACATGTTTGAAGGGGAGAGAGAACTATGCTAAACACTTTGAATTCACAAGCAAGCACCTCATTAACATGCCATGGTATCAAATATTTATTACCTTCTCCAGTGTAATGAGCTCATTTAAGACAAGTGTGAGAAAACCCCATTCCTGTATTAAAGTTGGCCATCTTTTATTTATGGGCACTTTAATATTCACTTTAGGCCACACCAAACCATAAACACGCAATTAATATTTCATTAATGAGAAAGCAAAATCTATTTCCCTGCCTCGTGTAGGCTTATTTCATTCAGTGAAAGACAAAAGGGAGGTCGTGCACAGTGGCACCAACTCATTGCAGCCTTCCCATCCCTGAAGGGAGTAGAGAAACAAGAGGGGAATCAACTTTTTAAAAGGGTAGGTAACGGCAGGACATCCCCCCCTTGTATGACCCTTGGGCTCAAAGTATTTTCAATGTACATCGTTGAAGCATCATGCTCCTGTTGGAGAGGTGCATGGATGCTCTCAGGCTAGGTGGCTCATTTGTGGTCAGGCAACAGGTAGGATAAAGGAACCTGACCTGTACTCATAGCATGGGGCGAGGATACATGAGGCTGTACACTTCTCCCTAGTAAGGGAATTAAACACAACACACTGTAATCATGAGTTTCACTTGATTTGATTTGCTAAACTAGTCCTAGATGTTATAAGGTTGAATATACCTTCACACAAGAAGAGGATGATCTTAAGGGTCTTTTCCCCCCCTAAATGCCTCTATGAATACTGCAATGATAGTACCACCAGAGACTGAGAATTGCTTACTTCTCTGGGAAGACTTTTAGGGCTAAGCATTATAGGGATCAAAGCCAAAAATCATTGATTCATGTGTATATGCAAATATATAAATGGAAAGAGAATAAATTCTAACCAAGAAACATTTTCAGAGCACTTAGGTGCTAGGTACCATGTTTTATCAATAAATCTCACAGCTAAAAGTTATGATTTCAAGCATTATTAAGAGGCAACAAAATTATCAGCTATTCTAGACAGTGTGAGGTACCTGTGGGTAAGATTGACTTACAGGGTGTAAGTACTTTTGGAACATATCAACAGAAAATTCTCATACACACACAATTACCCACCCTCTCCCCGCAAAACACATCAGCCAGGGCTGATAATCTTAGCATGGTTTTGCTAAATGCAGAGCAGCCAGCATTCAGCACAACTACAACTGAAACCCTAATAGGAAAGAAAACATCACCCAATACGGTTCTGAAGTGGCCTGAGCAATGAGGATGCACGTATCTGACAGAAGATTGAACCTGAATTGCACACCAACACTTGAAATGAATCATTTGCTGCCAGACATATAGTCATACACATTTGCAAATGCAGCTGGCAATTTGCCCACCTCATTTCAGGAGCCTATTGGTATTGCTGAAGGGGAAAAGAGACAGGGTTTTTTAGGTTGAAGTAGCAGTGCCCATAGCTCTGAACCAATGGGATTAGAAAATCTAATTCAGGGAAAGTTGAAAACAAATCCTGCTGCAAGTCTCACTGTGCAAAATAGGTAGAGTTCAAGGAAGCTGAAATTTCTCCGTGCAGGCGAATGATAACCATCACTTCATGGAGATGGGGGAAAAGATTAGTCAGTGTCAGTGTACTTTACATTAGAAATGAAAAAGAAAATGCTAAATAGTAAGTTTGTAAGGAGTTGATATTGCACAATGAATAATGCATCAGTGGTTGGCTTTGGGAAATCCTGATGTATAGATGCAAATTCACAAAGAGGTACCTGGATAAAAAGCTGTTCCTTCTGACTCGACAGGTGATATCTTCAGAGCTCCTTGATTTCTAAGTGGACATTTCTTAGCGGGTGAAACCTTAGAAGTTCAGGTGACTAACATTTGTGGCCTACTGAACTGATAGGTGAGGTTTCAAAATCGCATCACTAGGCCATCTGAAGATTATTTTGTTGTGTTCTGTCTTTTTGACATGTCCATCCAGCTTGGAAGTTTGGATTTCTTATATCAGACACCAGATTCCTCCCCCAGCAGCTAGGCTTACCAAGAGCATAACGACTACTCATTCTGCTATTGTAGACATCTTTCCAGAATGAATAATGTATTTTGGGGTTTTCTCTCCTGCCTCTCACAAGAGATGTCTGTCTACAGAACTGATGCAAGAATGATGCGAGTCAACAAAAGGCTGATGAATCTTCTGAGCTACTTAGAGAGTACACATGTCATATGTGACCCTGCTGCTATGTTGAACCTCATTAAATGTAGGTATGGATGCATGGGACTACAACTCTTCAGTTTCCTTCCTATATTAGCCAAGATCATGAGACTTCTTACACCTTAACATTAGTTGCAATTCAGAGAACAATAATTACTCTTACAAAAATCTAAACGTTAATTCATTGCATCTTCCATTCCTATAATGTAAATATCCTCTTGATTGAATCAGAGCACAACTTGTTAGTAATTCACAGCTCCATTAACATCCATCAGACAAAGAAAACATGAGCATCAGCCATTAGTCATTTGGTCCTGATGCAGGTAAAGGTGAGGGATAGAAAAAAGAAAAAAAATATATAGAATGTTTTGACGGGATAAAAGCCTCCTGCTTTGGAAATAAATGTTTCTGCTTCACCTTGATGCTTATTTCTGATAAATGTCCCAGCTATGCCTCAGTATGTATCTGGCAGCAGGACTATTATCCTGTGACAAGGTCCTATTTTATAGGCATTATCTTAGCAGAGACAATATGATCAATTCAAAAACACCAAGAAGCACAATTTGCCTCAATGAACATGACGAACACATGAAATCACCACAGGCTCTCACACACACTCCCATCCAGGGAAGGGTGTACAACAACAGAATTTCAATGTGCAAGTGTTACAAAACGGGCTGTAATTAGCTCTGGGAATCCCCACAAAGAGTGATTGCCATAATTCACAGAATCACATGGTTGGAAAAGACCTTTGAGATCATCAAGTCTGACTGTTCCTGTCCTGTGTTAAACCATATCCCTGAGCACCTCATCCACCCTTTTTTTAAACACACCCAGGGATGGTGACTCAGCCCCCTCCCTGGGCAGCCTGTGCCACAGCCCCACAACTCTGCCAGGGAAGAACTTTTCCCTCACATCTGATCTGACCCTGCCCTGGCACAGCTTGAGCCCATTGCCCCTTGTCCCATCTCCTGTCCCCTGGCTGCAGAGACCATCACCCATCTCTCTGCACCCTCCTCTCAGGGCAGTGGAGGTGGGGATAAGGTCTCCCCTCAGCCTCCTCTTCTCCAGGCTGAACACCCCCAGCTGCCTCAGGCACTCCTCAGATGATTTTCCCTCTAGTCCCTTCCCAAGCCTGGTTGCCCTTCTCTGGACTCATTCAAGGACCTCACTGTCCTTCTTACAGTGAAGAGCCCAGAACTGGACTCAGCACTCGACATGTGGCCTCACCAGTGCTGAGTACAGGGGCACAATCACCTCCCCAGACCTACTGGCCACACTATTTTTGACACAAGCCAGGATGCCATTGACTTTCTTGACCACCTGGGCACACTGCTGCCTCATATTCAGCCTGCAGTCACCCAACACCTCAAGGTCCATCTCTGCCTGATTCTTTCAATAAGACTCCTTCTCTCAGGTTCTTCAAATAAAACCAGCTGTTTTACACCCATTCTATTAGCATAATGGTTTTTAATCACAAACATGCATAACTACAGTGTCTTTTTGGCTGAAAGAGCACTTGGCACAGGTCTACACCAGTTTCTGGCAAGCAAAGGGACGTGATACATTTAGTGATGAGAATTCCAGCTGCAGCTAAACATGCATTTTTATGTATGAGCCATTCTAACAAGACACATGCTTTGGTGACCAGGCATGTTTTTGTGCTCAGGAAAAAAAAAATTGTTTAAGAACCAATGAAAAATGCCTAGTCCTTCAGGGGAAATTTGACTATGGAATTATCTTCCAGTTTAAAGGTGGCAACTCAAAACTTTAAGGTCCTAAGGAAATGCTGGGAAGCATCTCTCTGAGGAAGTTGTAAGGTATTTACTTTTATTTAAATTGCCCCTTTTAATCATAAAACTGACCCATTGCCCCAAATGCAGGAAAAAATGCCCTTTTGACAAAAAATAAAACCAAACAAAAGAGGACAGGAACCAGAGGTGCCCTAAAGTCCTCTAGACCCTCAGATGTTACCACAGATTTTGTACAGAACGTTCATAAAGTACTATAAAATCCTTAAACTAATTAGAGTCTGCCCCACAGTTCATCTCCATCTCAACACCCATTACACTGCCTCTTTCATTCTCTCCTAATTCTCCTTACATGCTTGCAAGGTCTTTCTTCAAAAGCCAAAGGGAATCCGTTCACTTCTTTGAGCTGAATTCCATCCAAGGAGGTGTGAACTAAAATCAAAAGCTGCCAGGTAATCAGGTTGCATAGTGCCTTACCTCCTGATGCTGCTTAAATAACCTAACTAGATCCTTCAAATTAATTTCTTTAGTCTTCATCCAAATTCATTTGAAGTCAGTAGAAACATTACAGTTAGCTGCAACAAGCTTTGAGTCCAGCACACTTCTGGGATTCCTGTGCAGAGTTTTTCTGAAGACAAAAGTCATCTTTCCCGGTGGCAGCAGGCAGCCCACTCTTAAGAAGGTCGAAGTGTCACAACCCAGTAAATGGGTCAAATGAAGGACAAATAACCTGCATCCACAACACCAAACACAGCTGCCCCTTGTCATAAAAGAAATAAAGTTAACTTCAAGAGACTTCTCCCCAAGAAGTCCAGCTTGGAAAATAAATGGGATGGTTTCACCTCACCCCTTAGCCTGTGGCAGGAGAGTCCCTTCTGATAACCTCTTGTTCTATTGGTATTTTGACAAATTAAAAAAGTGGAGCAGTGAAAAGATACAACATTTTTCAATACTTCTGGCAAAATATTGTTGCTAGTACTTGGCTTGTTAGTGCTTCTGCATCAGTGTGGCTTCGGAGATTGGCATGGAGGATTGGCTCTTGCCATGGGACTAAAAGATGGTGGGCTGTGCTGGGGGGTTACTGTCCAGAAAGACTTCAAAGTTCAAAGTAGATCTTCAGGGCAGGTGAAGAAGTGCTCTCAAAGCTCAGGTCAGTGAAGAAGTGCCCCCACCTCTTACAGCAGCCCCAGGAGATGTGATGTGCTCCGAGAGGTAGCACAGGAGAAGCACCAGTCCCCAGATTTTATTCTAAAGAGCTTCTGCAAACACAGCCACAAACTGGAAGGCAAACAGCAGGAAAACCAACCTATTTTATTCTACTTTCAGCTGTATTATTCTCACTGCCCTATTCCCAAATTCAAGGTCCCCAAAGGCTGCAGCACCATGCTAGCAGCAGCAGCGCTCACCTCCTGCACCCCACAGGAAGGTACATGGCCAGTGACCTCACAAGCCCTTCACATCCCACCCACACAGTGACTGCTCCACTCATCCTGAGCACCCAGAGCATCCAGGGCCCTTCTGCTGACATGAGCAGCTGAGCTATCCCCACCTGAAAACCACCTTAGAGATGAAAGAGCCAGGCAAAAAAGAAAAGGGAAAAAAAAAAAAAGGGAGAAATAAAAAGTTAACAACAAAATTGGCCCACTTTTTCCCAAAACTGTCAAGCAGCTTGAGGGCAATGCTAAAAGCAGAACTGAGGTCTCCAAATTCAGTGGCCCATCTCTAGATTTTTCAGTTCAAAGCACTTAAGCCATAAACAAATTCCAGCTCACTATTCACAGCCCTGAAACAGAGGCAGCAATGATGGGCTTTTACAAGCTCACTCTAGGGATGGATGTCTTCTGACTTGTAATAGTCTCTTTTCAAATTTTGCTCCAATTCCAAGGCTTAAAACCAGTAGTTTGAAAAAGAAAAAAAAGAAAAAGAAAACAAGGACTCCAAGAGATTCTCCCCAGTTCTGAGATAGTTTAGGTTGCTTTGGTTAGCTTGAGCTACTGGGAAAGAAATCATCTGTCAAAAAATTGGCAAAGACTTCTGCCTATAAACTGCTCATTTCTGAATAGCCATCTCAGTATTACAATTTAAGGGTGCTTTAAAATCCCATATTCCCACCTTTCACACCCCACTGAAGTTAAACTGTAGTTCATAAAAAGAACAAAGAACATCTGGCATAATATTACATTAATTTAAGTGTCATTTTCTTTACTTACTGATTTCGACCAGCGTAACGCCATCAACTTAATCATAGTTATTATTCCTGTTAATCACAAATGCTAGTGGAAGCAGAATCAAGCCCTAGGGGTTCTTAATGAATATTTTTTAAATGAGTTTTGCTAATATGACTCAGTTGAATGAGTTTCAGTAAACCACACAGAGTCTAGGCAGTTTCCAGACAAACTTTTCTTGTATTTCTTGCATGAAACTCCCCTGGGATGCATACAACCCAATTGGTAGCTGCTGAGATGGGACATATTCATACTCCCAAGGGAATATTTACAGCTACTGTACACTGGCCCTAGTTTTCTCCAGCAGTATTTGCTGTAGGCAATGCTACAGAGGTGAATACTTCAGAGATTTAGGAGACCGAGGGGAAGCTGCTGAACATTAAACCCGGGACAAAGGAATGAAGAGTCAAGGGGTAAAAAGAGTGATAAAGGACTGCTTTTTGCCTTGGAAAAGGTCACTTTGGAAGTTGAATTAAAATGAGTAGCCACAATACAGAACAGCCCAGGGATACTTCAAGAAAGGGCTATTCGATGCAGTGTCAGACTACACACACACTTGCTGGGAAGCGAGGTCATACTTCCTATGAGAAGTCTTTGGGATAAAATGATTCATTGTTTTAATGTAAATACTGACATTAAGAGAGATCTAGAAAAATGCTTAGAGCTCATAACGCAGCCTTTGGGCACTATGTCTGGGGTCAACTTCTCTCAACCAGGAACCTTACCTCCTCCACCAAAACACTATTATTAAGAACCACACAAGGGCAGACTCCACGTTAAAAACCATCTGCATTGATTTTCCTTAAGGCACATTAGTAAAGAGCAATAAATATGACAGCAAGGAGAACTCTGGATTACTAGGAGTTCAAGCCCATAAAGCATTTTGCACAGAAGACCACTGTAGAGCTCTTCCCCACAGCATACAGAAGGCTCCCACGAATAAAGCACTGCCAAAGGACACCATCTGCAACTCAAATTCATCAGCACAAAACCTCAAATCGCTATTTTATTAGCTTAGAAACCTTACCGAGAGTTACACATCAATATAGTCCAGTCTTTTAAGAAGGGACCAGCATCTGCTGCTCTTCTACTGAACAGTATTTACTCACCTAAGAGGCACAGTCAGATGCAAGTTTAATCAGAGTGAGAGCGAATCAAGCTACAAGCCAAATAGGAAACTCTGCAGCTTCTGGTGGAAACAGACCATAACGCCTGGTTGTGACTGCAGTAGCAAAGTAGAGTGGTTTCAAGTTAATTCCATTTGCTCTTCTGAGACTGCAAACCAGAAATACCCAATTGTTGTACTTTGTCATCATTTTGCTTTTCTTCAAGAGGAACAACAGTAATCCTTTCAATATAATTAGTGATTGTTCAGAAAAAAGCAGTTAGATAAACATTTGTTGTAAATATTTAAATCAAAGAACCAAATTTATATAGAATATTTTAGAACAGCTTTTGATGACAAGCCTCTTCCAGAAATTATTTTGAAAAACACTGTTTGCTCACATATATCCAATATAATATTTCTTTCTACCCTGTGAGCACAATGTGTCCAAATTAAATCAGTTTTCAAGCTTTCTAATAAACAGAAGGTAGGTAATAGCACAGATATGTGGGAAGAAATGGAGACACTATACATGTACAAACACCAGTTTGAGCTGTGTTACTGGTATGGGAAGGCTTGCATCCCAGCACCTCCCTTGGGTAAGGAAGCTGGGAGCCATCGGACCACCTCAATGTTTTTAATGTTTACTAAATGTGGAATTTAACAGCAAACCTCCACAGAGGAGCCTCCAACAAGCCTCATCCTTCTAGGAGGAGTTTAGTTCTCAAGCCTAAACATCTTGGTACAAGTGAAATAATCACAGAATCATTAAGGTTGGAAAAGCCCTCCAAGATCATCTACGTCCAACCACCCTCCTACCACCTATATTACCTACTAAAACATGTCCCCAGCTACCTCACCCAACCTTTAATAAGGTAAAAATAAAACCATTTCTTTCTTTTTGAAGGTCTTTCCCTGATATATTACCTTTATCAGGTTCTATTTTATCAACCTCTCACCTTTCTTGAACTTTTTACTCATTTATTTGTTGCTGGAGGTGTGGATATCAGCCATCCTATGCTGACTGCTGAATTCCAAGACCACATCTGGAAGGCATATAATTACACACAGGGTAAAGACAAGTCTTCCATCCAGGGGTACAAACCAGCATCACCAAGCCAGCCAGGCTTCAGAGATCCTCTGACAAGAACAGTTGGCAAATCACATCCCAAGTCTGCACAAAATTAAAAACACCCAACTAAACAAAAATAACCAACCCCTACACAAGCAACTACCATTTTATCATTCCAAATTGAAGATATTCAGCTCTCTGGACTGGTTTTTCTCTTTAGTGTTATGCATTTTGCAGACAGCAGGCTGTTCTCACACCAGAGAGCCCAGGGACTGGGACATCTCTGGGCTGTCACTGGGCACCCCACAGGGCTCCAGGAACAAAGCAGCATTGAACACATCTTACTTATTCCAAGTTTATTCCAATTTTTCACTTACTCTGGTTTCCACTACTTTTTTTTTCTTAAAGTTTAGTAGCTAATTAGCACCTCATGCAGTCATATGGTTTAGAAATTTCAAAGCTGGATTTAATTAAGCTAAATTGTAAAGTGCTTTAAGTTGCATTTATGGGTTTAGGGGTTTTTTTGAGAGGAATACCTCTCTGTAAATAAATCCCATCACATGTTTCTGCCTATTTTTCCCACAGCATTTGCCATAAAACAGCAACTGAGCAAAATGGGGCAGAAAATTTTCCTTTTTATACAATATTTGGCAATGGGAAGCCCTGAAAAATTTTTTTTAAAAAAGTCCACCGATCCCCTGGGCTTCCAATCCTGTTACTTTCTGATCTGCTGAGATTACATCCTAATGGAGAGCCACCAAGTTGGGGGCTTCAGAAGCTCAGGTATGCCTGGGAACCTCACCTGCTTACCACAAGCTCTGTATAGGACAGGACAGCCAGAGCAATCTGGCTGGCCACATATACAAGTCAATCTGAATCTAGGGTGAAAGCAAGGAGATTTGATAGGTACGTCCTAAAAAATGGGAAGATTAATCAAATCATGCTGCTGCTTCTGGTTTTGACAGATCAACATTTTCCAGAAGGGCCCCCCCATCACAAATTTTGAAACCAAATCTATGTTTGATGCTCTAAATTGCATCTGTTGGCATCTAAATACCAATATCCACGCCTCCAGCCACAATTAAACAAGTAAATTCAGTCGATTAAGAGTCGATTATTGGTCTTACGTCCCATTTTCCCAAAGGCCACAAAATCCTAGTTTACATCCTAACATAGCCAGAAGCTTTTCATATTATATATTTTGGTGCATAATCACAGACCGTGGGTTCAAAAGTTCAACATCTATTGACCAGAGAGTAAATGTTATCTTTTTGCATAGAGCTACACTCTATCAGGCACTCACACAGGAAATCAAACTGCCTCAGCCTCTGAGTAGTTGCTGAATTGACATTTCTTCCCTTGCTGAAATTTGGCTTTGGATTCCTTTTGCACCCTTTTTCCTTTCCTTGAAAACAGCTCCAGCATTCCCATTTGGAGCAGAGAGAGGTGCTTCATTGCTAATACACACTCCCACAAGCTGATAACCTCTTCTAGAGATGCATCCATTGGAGTAACAGTCTTCATCTTCACTGGCAAGAAGACATCAGCTACAAAATTGTGCTTCAAAAGCACTTAAAACTTGGGCCATATGTTTATAAACCTTGTTTTAGCAAATTCTCTTGAAAGGGGGAGGAAAAAAAAGTACAAGAAAAATAAAGGAATCCCAAAGTTAACAGCTGGTTCAGCTAGAAAGGTATTTCACACATTAAGAACCTGCTTACACAAAGCTATTATTGTGTTTATATAGACAAAAATCTGGTTTTCTAATTAGCACTGGGAGGCCAGTAAAGCAGGGTAGATGCTGCCTGGCCAGTGTTCAGAAGACTGTGAGTTTACAGTATTTGTTTGGGGTTTTTTTTCCCCTGAAGGGAAGGCTCTTGAAGAAATGAATCCTCCTACATTAAAATAACGGCTTGACACATGGTTCATCAAAATGCCTCTACAACAAAATGCTTCTTTTACTGCTCTGCTTAATTAAATCCAACTGTGAAATATAGAATTCCACAAAACTTGCGTTAAGTATTAATTAGGTAGTGGACAAAATGCAAAACTCCCTGTTCAAAGTAATAAAGAATACTCACTAATCCAAGAGGATTCCATAAAATAAGACCTGTTGAAGCTTTAAAGTCAATTTTAACATCGAGTCTAGCTGCTAGAATATTTCTGCTGGGGTAAATTCAGTTGCTAATAATTTCCTCATTAAAAATAAACAGACCATATTTCCACAGAAGCAGCTGGATGCTGGGAGTATTTTAAGGAAGGGTGGAAATAAACTAGAAGTTGTGTCCTGGTAGGCTGGGTTCAGGGATAGCAGAGACACACAGGAATTGCAACAGCTTAGAACAATCAGGTATTTTTGGTTTTTCCTCTCCACTCTGGGGGAATTTGCTGTTCCTTTTATACTCCCTCTGCTAAAACCCTTTTTTGCTACCCTACAAATTAGTTACCAACAGCTACTTCCCTGGTCTGTTAAGACAATCTCCAGTCCTATTCAGCCAACCTGTATCAATTTTCCATTGACATCCCTTCCTTGCTTTAGATGATGCAGTCTGTGAACTCTGTTTTAGGAAGGTCATTCAATGGGTTCAGATACAAGTCCCTCTGAACTGCCCCATCCCACCACCTCATAGATATTTGCCCAACTGATGGTGCATGTACAGAAGGGCATCCCAGGGAAGATCTGTGCAGCACAACACTCTTACGTTAAGGTTGTGTATGCAACACCAGTGCACATAGAGCAGGTTTGTAGAGACCAAAGTTCAAGGAGAAACGTAAAGAGAAAAGGATAAAAAAAAAAAAGATTACCTAAAACTCCTGCAAGTTTCCAGAATAGTCTGGTAAGCTCTGACACTATTCACAGCTTGAACTTTTTGTTCAGAGGATGTAGGCGCTAATAATAACACATTAGAAGAAAAAAACCCAGGGGTTTTAAATCCTGTATTACAGCAGTGATGGGTTAGGACTTGTCAGGTGTCTCCATCCCCTTCCTACAGCATGAATTGTGCCACTCCTAAAATTCCATATATATCCAAAAGAGACTCTATGAGAGGAAAAAAACCCCACTTCAACGAGAAGTCAGCGGATGAAAAACAGGTTCATAAACCCTGATGGATTGAGTTAAAGGAGTTTATCAACAGTGCAGGGATAAAAATGGATGTAGTTCAAGCTATTAAAAAAATTGTAGTGGGCACTACTTAATGCTGCCATTCAGCACAGCCCCAGCTGGGCTAAGTTATTGCTGTGCTCGGGATGAGTTATTAGCTAAAGTGCCCAACGCTGTCTGCCATAAACACCAGAAACTGAGACATATCCTTGACCAGCTCACCCTGGAACGCGTTTTAGTTTTGAAATTCATCATGTAGACGCAGCACCTTAAGCCCTCAGACTCTAAATGCTAAAGCAATATGCAAGGCATGGGTGAATCATCTTAGGAACGTAGGATTTTCAAAGAATACAGTAAATTTGCATATTTTAAAGTTAACTTAAAGAAAACCCAACCAAAACCAACAGCATATACAGGGCTCTTTTGTGCAGAAGAGTTTCTCTCTCACTGTTCAGTCTTTCCTGCAGAATTGCTCTGCATCCTTCCTAGGCTGTTGTCCTCCAGCTTCTGTGTAAACATTCAGCTCTTCAGTTCTGCATTCAACAGCACTTCAAGGCACCAGAGATACTCATCAAAACACCCAGTATGGCAACACCTTTGATTTGGTATGAAATTTTTTGATTCATTTGATTCTAAGCCAAGTCATCACCAATGAGACCAAAAAGTCTTCTCAGACCTCCGTGGTGCTCATAGTGTTTTGACAGTTGTCAACATCATGCCAAGTTCCCCTAACAACGTTCTGTGTTCATCACCATAGTGAGCTACCTGCATGGGAGAGACACTGCATAAGAAGTGCTCAAGGAAATCAAAAGTACATGGAGAGTGGAGTCTTCAGTGTCCATCTAAGCACCAGATGTCAGGTATGCAGAACTGGGAAAATTAAGACACATAAAACACACCCTTACAGTTGCCAGCATCTTTCATGACCAGATGCAGAACACAATACAGTTTGGATGGAGGAAATGTTTATTAGCTAAAAGTGATAGTGCAAGTGCATGGACTCTCTTTTCATGTTGAGGAGATTCAGCATAATTACACTACCAACCGTGAGAATACTGGATTCTCTGATGTCATTTTATAACCTAAAATACCTTCAGATTAGGACTTTACGTTGTTCTCACTGGAACAAGTGTCCAACCTTTGAGATGTTTCTTATGGGTTTATTAAATGGATTATCATAAGTGACGTTACAGTGTTCAACTGAATTATAGCACATCAACGAAAACGTGGCAAAGCCTTGAGAAGTGGAATGGATTTAAAACCTCATAGAAACAGCAGTGCAGAGAAGGTGACATAATTATAAAGTGAATTCTGAAATTTTACTTAAAAAAAACCCCAAACAAACCCACCTCACTCTAAAAAGAACATCAGAACATCCAATGACCAAATTTCCCACCTAGCCCACACCTGCAGTATGTATGGAAGGGACTGAAAACAGGAGGGGGGGAGGGGAAGAGGACAGCATCCTCTCTTCAGGGGGGAATCACGCTGAGAGCAAGGCTTGTCCAGCCAAGTATTACACACTCAGTGCCACTACTCCCCTTGGGTAGAGCTACGCATGCAAGAGGTCTTGCAAGGCAGGTCCTCCACCTTCCAACTGCAATGAATACGCGTGTGTTTTCTCCCTCCAGTTCTGAGTTTGACTTTGAAAGAGCAGCTTTGTGTCGAATAACGACTGACAAAAGCTCGTTTCTGCCTAATCCCCATCACCCAGCAGCACAGTGGGCTGAGCTTCCCAGGGTGTGGACCCGCAGGGGCCATACGGGCAAAGCAGGAGCTCCATCACCACATGGCTTGGCAAAAAGCAGACTCAGGGCACTGACAGGCACAGTTGGGAGGGGAAGCCGAGCTGTGCACTGCAGCATCGCTGTCACCAGCCCTGTCTCCTTACATTTCATTATGTCTAATTTTCCTTCCCATGGTTTATAACTTGACGTTTTCAATTGCACCAGGCACAGAGGTGGTGTGTGCCCTGCCAGGCTGCACGCCGTTTGTTTTCCTTCCCCTTATGAAAGGCAACACTCTAATTAAGGCAGAGATTAAATTTTAAATACCAAACTATTGCTTTCTTCAGGGAACTTTGCATATTGATGTTTATTTTTATTTTCACATGTGGATTCTGACAAGAAGGGTGTGTTTTTAACAGATATACCTGTCTTAAGACACTTCTGAGTGACATAATCACACATATATGTTTGCCTGCTGCCACCACAAGTTACTCAGGCAGCACAAGGTCTCAGGGAACACGTCAATCATTTCTTGTCTACAGGCTCCAGAGGAAAGCACAGAGCCTTTTGTCCAGTGTATAAACGCACCACAACCATCCTGGACATCAGGCATCTGTCCTGATGTGGGGTTGTGGGGTTTTATTCCCCAAGAGGAAGCTCAATCTTCTGCAGCAAATGACACTGTAATGACAATAAATACAGGAGCCATCTGGAACTGGGAGATGCTTTTCTCAAGAGGATTTTTAAACTGTTCTGGAGCAGCATTTGTTGTAACAGTCCTAAGTTTTGCACTACCTGCCTTCTAAAATGGGATCAGGAAGCAATAGGTTTAAAGAATATTGCTAAAAATCAAAGGAACTGTCATCAAAAAGGGCAAACCTAAGTCCTGCTCCCTTTAAGTCCCATAAGAAAAGAGGCCAATATTAGCTTTGAGAATAAAAGGATGTCGAGCTTCAGGACAACGACCCACCATGGCAGGGGCACAGGTAGAAATATTCTTTGCTTTGAAGGCACATCTCATCTGGGGGACCTTAGCATCCTTTACAAGCAGCAACTAAATTTCAGGATGTTATTTTAGCATGCATGAGGGTGCCATGACACAAACGAAGGCAGACACCCTGCGATGAAGCAGTGGAGAAGTTCTGTCAGCCTCTTCCAATGCCACTGCAGTCCCACCTCCCAGAGTACCCAGAGACACTAATGAGTCCCTGTCCACAGCTCCCATGAGAGACCTGAAGGGAGTAGGGGGCAAGCAAAATCAGCTGGGAGCACAAGGAAGAACAACATTCTCGCATTAAGGAATTAAGGGTGTTATGAGTCATTGGGTTTCCTTTGAACAGGAGTTGAACAGGGCCCTGGGTAAAGAGGAGACAGCCCATGAATATGGAACAGCACACAAGAGCCAAGTGCAGGACAAGCTCCAATGGCTGCAACTTGTGTTGGATTTCTGGCCCCTGGCATCCAAGGAGCTGTAAAATGTCTCTGTCCTCTCACAGAGTGAATTCCTTATATGCACCTTGCCCTGTGGGATACAGCTTGTCCTATGGCTCTATACCTACACACCAAGGTGCCTGTACATTTCTGCTCAAGGTCTCCAACCTACCCCAGCTTCTGACACGCAAACATTTTTAAAGCTATTTTACCAGCAGTTTTTCAACAACTCATCTATAGCATTAAATCTTTTTTAAGATTAATTCTGCAGTCTTTCCAGTGAGATTCTGAGCAAACTATTAATCATAAGACTAAGAGACTCTTAACCAATTGATGGTTTTATGGTTATAGCTGTTATTAATCAAGTATTGTTTTGCTGCACTCTTTATAACACACGGCTTTATATTTTTACCCCTACCTTACACCTAGCTTGTCGCATTCCCAATTGCTTTTATATTTAATGCAAAACAAAAGATACTCACCAGCAAAGCAATTAGGAATTTTTTGAGTACAAGCACAGGTTTTAAAAGGAAAGGCATTTAAAGGTATGAGATGGAGATTTAACAACAAAAGGGCAGCAATTCAAAACAGAGAGGGTTTTTTTTCCCCTTGCTAATAGTTTCCATGGCATCCCTGTTTGTCCTGCATGGCACTGCAGTACAAATGTGTCAGCACAGGAAGATGCTAAGCACAACCAAAGATGTCTTATGAACCTGGCAGGACAAGGGGGAATGGACTAAAGCTAAAAGAGAGAAGGTTTAAATTATATATTAGGGGGAAGTTTTTTTACAGAGAGAGTGGTGAGGTGCAGGCACAGGCTGCCCAAAGAGGTGGTGGATGCCCCATCCCTGGAGGTGTTCCAGGCCAGGTTGGATGGGGCCCTGGGCCACCTTGTGTAGCTCCAGGCCTGGAGGTTGGTGTCCCTGCCTGTGGCAGGGGGTTGGAGCTCTGTGATCCTTGGGGTCCATTCCAACCCAGACCAGTCTATGATTCTATGAACCTCACAGTATTTTAAGGCACAGTATCTTTCCACAGTTCCTCGCAAGCAGCTCCATCAATGTGCCACATCTCCCACACTGCATGCAACCCCAGAGCTCCAACAAAGCCTTCAGGAAACAGACCCCAGGAGCTAAGACCAAGGGGCTGAGGAAGCAATGCCGAGTCTGAACTCTGGTCCAAAGTCCTCAATTCACATGCATTCCCCAGGATGATCTTAAAAACACCTTCTGCTTTTCCTCAGCCATGAAGTTACTTTCTATAACCAGCACTAACTGCTCTGTCTGGTATCTGTCTCTTCTCAGATGCCCCCAATGCATCCTTTGAACAACAATAACCATTACAGCTGCTGTTACAATAGACACCCCCCCAAAAAATGCAGGGTGTGTTTGCAGAGGGAATGTTTTTTCTGGGGATGTGACAACACCTATGGCGTATTAAGCACCTTATTAGTTGTTACTAAACTACAGAGCAAAATAAGCTTCTGTTTTCAACCAACTTTCTCCTATTTGGCAAGTGAGACGTGTTCTTGACAAGTTACACGCCCTACACCTCAAGGAGACAGCGTTGAGTATGTCAAAGTTATGGAGCTGTATTTACTGTGATCACTGATAAATGAATTAAGATTCTTTTAAAAGTGATGGAAACGGCCTATTTATAGTTGAGAGCATCTTTACAAGCCTCAGAGGGAAATTGCAATTACATTTTCACTTTAAAAATGTCATTGTCTCCCCTGACCTTTTGTTGCTTTCTCATGCCCTTCAAAGCAAAATGAATTCACGAGAAGTGCCAGATAGAAAACTTCAGTGGTTATGTTGTCAGTTTGCAGAGCAGAAGCTCTGGCAGCACGAGCCTTTCCACCCCGAGCTGCCGGCGGAGAGAGACCATCGCTGCGAATGGTGCTTCAGCTTCTAACCAACATCACAACTGATGCAGCGCTGAAGGACATGGAAAACCTGCCCAAGTACCACACAAGGTCAGGCTGGGATGTGCAAGCTGTACAAGGCAGCAATAAGTGCAGACAGCTGCATGGCCTCTCTGCCCCACGACCCAGCGTATGCACCCCTCAAACGGGTGTGCTGTGGGGCAAGTTAGTCATTTTTGGGCTGGCATTTATCTGCCACAAAAGGCTGTCCTTGTATCCAGCATGCTACAGCTGCGACCGTGCTCACAGCTCTCTCAGTGATGCTGATGCAAGAGCCAAGTGCTTCTTCATTTGCTTCCCCCTTATTTCCATGGGCTAAGCAAAGGTCAGCAGGTCTGTCATCAATCACTGCACGCACAGGAACACAGCCACTGCCTCCCACAAATCTCCAAAGACCATGGAGAAAAGGAAAGCAGAGCCAGGGACCGACCACCACTCCCAAAACCCTGAGCAGGAGATCCTGGGGGTCATGCTCAGACCCATAATGGGCTCAAGACCTCAAGAGCTTCCAAGTCAGAGTGGTTCATGCTGCCTCAACTGATGGGTAGCTCACCTTTCGGCGTTACAGCTTGGCATGCCCCTCCCTTTCCCTCCTTTCCTACCCTGTCCTGATTTTCCCCTCCTGCTTGCCTTTTTTTCGTTGCAATATTTTCAGTAAAACTGTGATTCAGGAAGCACAGTTGGATGCATGCTTCCCCAGCTCGCTGGGAAGCCCCCAAAGCAGCTGTGTGCCTCTGAGGCGTAATCAAGCCCAGTTTAATTATGATATTTTCAATAAATCACTAGAGACTCCTTATACTGTGTTTTTTAGATGCCTTGCTGTTTGTTATTAGCTAATTCACTCCCTAAAAACGCTAAGCACTGCACAGTTAAAAGTCAGCAGCAGTTGGGAAGTCGCTGGCATGGACAGAGCTTTGCTCCCTCTGGGCAGAAATTAAGGGACTGCTAATGCAAGCTAATGTCTGGTTTAGCCTCTCCCTAATCCAGCTCAGCTCTGCCTTACATCCCTGGAACAAGCACGTGTAGATTAGCTAGACATTGCTTACACATCATGAGCTAACTCAGGTTAATGAGCAATCAATTCACTTCAATTAAAAGGAGGACCCAAAATCTCCAGTCTAGACAGGGCCATCGTTGGGGTCTGCTCCACAGCCATTCCAGCCCTTGCCCTCTTATTTACACTTCCCAATTACAAGCATAATACACCCTCTAACAAATGCAAAGCAACAGGCAGTAGTCTTAGGGGGACAAATTTATGTCAAGGTAATCCCACAGTAACTCATCCAACTTCAGCTAAATTAAGCTGCTCTTCTCCAACAGTAAGCAAGAATTCAAATGCCTTTTGACTGTTTCAAGTGCATCCCCCAAGCCCATTGCACCCAAATCACTGCTAAGGTGCTCTCCAGAGTGCCTGAATGTTCACAGATCGCTTTTAAACAGTGTCTTTCAGAGGTTTCCTTAGGATGCAGCACTGTTAAAAGGCTTAAGCCATGTTTTTAGCACGAACGCCCACTCCATCTCCACTCCAGTCCTCTGCCTGAGCCCACAGATGATCTGCTCAAGACCAGCAGCACAGCACCATGGCATGGTCAGTCCCACATCTTGCAGGATCCAGCTGCACAGAAAACACTGCAAACATCCCCCCCCCACCCGATAAAAACAGAGGGAGTTAGGCCATATATGCTTTCCTGCTCCATTACAAACAGTGGCTCAGCTTCCAGATCAGCACTTTTAATATAGCTGAAATTAGTTTAGCTATAGCTCAAAACACACTTCGCTGTTTTGGGCTGTTAACCACAATGTCTTCTAAAATGAAGCATGTTTACTGTCGTTTTGGAAGAGTCATTCTTCCTTTATGAATCTGGCAATGAAGGATTCAAAAAGATACCGGTGTGGGATTGTTATCATGCACAAGCCAAAGCTGTCAGGCTTCATTACTTCCAAGACAAAAATTACAGAATAATGCATTAAATGCTTGAATAGAAACACGTAGAGCACCACCGCTCTCCTATGGTAAAGGGATGACACCAGCCGCCAGCACCTTGTACTGCACAGCCCCCCCATCCCACGCTGTGGTACGGGAACCTACAGCCGATCAACACGGCAGCCCCCAGCCAAGGATGCTCATCTGCAGCAGCTCCCAGAAACGCTGCTGGGAAGAGGAGGGGGGGCCCCTGCATTGTGGGAAACCAGTGAGCTGGTTCTGAGGCCAAAATAAAGTGTTTGATCACTTTAATTAATATATTCATTTAAAAAACCCCAACCCAACAAAACCCCCCCCCTTTTTGCTCTAGAGAGCAGAGAGAGGGGAGGAAACACCACTCTCAGGGTTTTTATTGGGATGCTGCAGCCAAAATTTGACTTTTTAGAAAGCCTATCAGCCAACACTAATCCTCATTGCAGCTTTGTACCTGCCTCATTCTGTGAGGCTGGGGGGGCTGAGGGGGAGGTGGCCCCCACCCTCTCTCTCCCATAACAGGTGAGTGGTTGGGCTTTGCCCCGCAGGTAAAAAGCAGCTCTGCTCTGTAACTTTAGATATCACCCCTCCTGCTGCAGCCTTGACCTCACTGTACACCACACTGAAATTCAAAGTCAAACATCCCATCGCACCCCTCCTGAACCCTCACCCACATCTTGAGCCCCCCAAATTCCTCAGGATAATCAGTGGCCTCTCAGGTGGCATCTGCAGCAGAGCCCTGTACTGTTCCTTTCCACCTGCTCCCAGCTTTGCTGCTCTTCACCCTCTCCTTTCTCCACTGCATCTCCTCCCTCCCTTTCATCCTCCCACACTATCTCCTCAGATCTTTCACCATTTGAAGAGAAAACTGTTGGCAGAGTGACTCAACCCAGCCCTCTCCTACAGAAGATCCCTGTCAAGGGGCTAAAGAATGGATTTGGGTCCTGATTTGTACTCCTGGATAACAGATACTTGTCTACTGCCTGGCTTCACATTTTGTTTTCCAGTTTCCTCCTAACAGCTTATTTTCCAAAAATAAGCAGCCAGGGTGAAGTTCACCCAGAGGCAGAAGCTTGCATGAGACTCATTCACTTAAGCTCAACTTAAGCCTTACTTTGATGGTTTAACAGGAATTTACATGGTACACACGACTTGTTCAAGTTCCCTACACAGGGAAGATTTCACCCTCTTTGCACTTCAAAGTCTCAGCTTTCCCATCCAGCTTTTCAGAGTGTGCATCCCATTGTGCTCTTAACACTTTTCATCCTTTTCAAATTACACCGTGGTATCTCACTGAGCTATAATAGCATCAGCCCGTGACCAGCGGCGATCAGCGAGCCAACGGAAAACACGGGGTAGCTCCAAGCGCCAACATCAAGCAAACGTCCTACACCGCTCTCAGCAGCACTGCACGGTACCCTGCAAACAGCCTGCAGACTTGAGCTGCTGCTGCAGAGCTGCACCTTCAAAATACTAGTCCTTCAGAAGAAAGAAAGAGAGGAAAACTTCTTAAGACTGACTTCTTGCTCATAGAATCACGAGGTTGGAAAGGACCTTTTAAGATCATCAAGTGCAACCATTCCCATCCTAAGCTAAACCATATCCCGAAGTACCTCATCTACCCTTTTTTTTTTGAACACATCCAGGGAAGGTGACTCATCCCCCTGCCTGGGCAGCCTGTGCCACAGCCCCACAACTCTTTCAGGGAAGAACTTTTCCCTCCCATCTGAGCTGACCCTGCCCTGGTGCAGCTTGAAGCCATTTCCCTTTGTCCCATCTCCTGTCCCCTGGCTGAAGAGACCATCACCCACCTCTCTACAACCCCCCTTCAGGTAGTTGTAGGTAGTGATAAGGTTTTGCCTCAGCCTCCTCCTCTCACTGCTGGCAGAAGATGCAGTTGCATTTACTGCTCAATTCATGCAAATAACGGCGTTTACTGCATCCTCCTCTCCACACCAATAGGCAAGATAATTGAAAGATGCTCCTTGGCACCAGCACCTAGAACTTCTCTTTCCAGGAGAAGGAGTTTAAAGTTAGCTGACATGGCCCTAACATAGCCCCAAAGAGGAGACCAGGCACCTCCCAAAGCGCAGCAGTGCGCAGCATGCTAAAAACAAACAAATCCGAGTGCCTATAATTAAGGTATTTAAATCTACAACAGACCAACCATCAAGGAGTCTGTACTTTCTCTTTCATGTCTCTTAATTAAAAATTTGTCAGAAACTTGGGCCTGGTTTTCAGAAGTGCCCAGCACTCCCTATCTCCTGTTGTGAATCTTAATGACTAGTTTTTTTCAAAAGGGTTTTGAACAAGATCTTTTCTTTAAAGAAATAAAGGTTTATTTCATGCCTAGTTCCATAACATACACCCGTGTCACCACACCAAGAGGCTTCACAACACCCATCTTACACAATGAACTCCATGAGCAAACTTTGGTGCCTATAAAAGCCAACATAGAGTAGGGGCTCAAAAACAGCCATGGGAAATGCTGCGGGCAGATCCTGTCCCTGCTTAGGACTCAGAAGTCATATTTTGGCATGGATGCTCCAGCTCTGCCTCCTATTCAGAGGTTTTAAAAAGAAAGAAAGAAAAAACCAGCTCTTTATCTAAAATGAAAAAGGCCAAAAGATGGTCATGTGTTAGTCCAGCAGTTATGGTGGCAGAGCTGGATTCAAGCCTCTCATCTGCCTAAGGGGACTTTTCTGATTATCACCCTTGGAAAGACTCCCAGTGCTCTGAAATCTCATGCCTGGATCACAGGGATGCTTTTGAACCCATGTCCTGCAGTTCAATTAATCTCACATCTTCCTTGGATGAGTGTTACACCTTAGTGATTGGGGCAGGCTTTACATCTCTATCCTCTCAAGATACTTTACATTAAGTGAATAGCATTTTACGCTGAGACACAAGTCAGTCAGAAACTGGGATCTAAATACTCCCAGAGACACTCAGCAGTAGGGGCTTTCTTAAAATGTCAGTGTCACCAAATACTGTTTTTGTCTTTCAAAGTAGAAAAGTTTCCACAGAAAAGCAGACAGCCTAACCCTATGCTAGAAACCAAAATAAGGGAAGAACTGGGGAAGGCAGAAGAAAGAACTGGATTAAGAGAATTGGATGTGGTTTTCTTTTTTAAAGAAATGGAAAGGAACAATAATAATTGGGTAGAAATAAGGTGAAGATAAATTAGTAGCAAGAGAATGAATAAATAAAGACCCAGAATGTCACATGTACCCAGCTCTCCCCAACTCTGAGCCTGACACTCCTGAAAAAAAAAAGAAGTCTCCATTTCTGTCTGAAACAAGAAAACAGATTTGGATCTTCTTAATGATGTCTCATGAGAAAAATCACTGGCTGCTTCTTATCACTCTTCCCTTTTGGCTTCCATGGCAATGGTCATGGACCATTTCACACCACCCAGCCCAGCCAGGACTACCAGCACTAATCGTCCTTCAGTGTCAAAGTGCTTTCTATGGCATATCTCCAAAAAACAATGTCCCACACTGGGCAGACACAGAGAAACCTAGCCTCAGGTGACTCTCAGAGTTTTGGCCTCCTCTTTGGCTTGTAATCATTTAGTTTTGCACACATGTACATGTGCAAACAAGCAGCTGTTGTGCCAGCAGCAGAGACAGTAACACGCTCCTGGAATCTTGCTCTGACAGTGAAATGAATGGCTTTCTCAAGACCCAAATGCTGGTGACATACAAATGTTTGTCCTCTTCAAGCCATATTATCTAGCTTTCTCACATGTTCACTCTGTCAACACAATTTTCAATAATTTGCTTGGATATCATTATACACCTCTAATATTTTCAAGTTAAAGATCAAGAGATGTAAAAGGTCATCTCTTCTGGAGCAGTAAAGTTGTCCCCCTCTACTCTGCCCTGGTCAGGCCCCACCTGGAGTATTGTGTTCAGTTCTGGGCTTCCCTGGGATAAAAAAAGACAGGGATCTCCTGGAGAGAGTCCAGAGAAGGGCTGTGAAGGTGATTAAAGGCCTGGAGCATCTCCCCTGTGAGGAAAGGCTGAGTGAGCTGGGGCTGTTCAGCCTGGAGAAAAGAAGACTAAGGAGGGACCTTATAATTGGTTAAAAATATCTTAAGTATGGGATGCAGGGGAAAATGGCCAGCCCCTTTTCAGTGGTCTGTGGGGACAGGATAAGGGGCAATAGCTGTAAGTTACAGCACAAGAAGTTCCACATCAACATGCAGAAGAACTTTTACCCAGTGAGGGAGCCCTAGGACAGGCTGCCCAGGGGGTGTGGAGTCTCCTTCTCTGGAGAGATTCAAGACCCATCTGGATGCCAACCTGTGCAATATGAGCTGGGGAGCTGCTTTGGCAGGGGGGTTGGGCCCAATGATCTCTCGAGGTCCCTTCCAACCCCTATGATTCACTGTGACTGTGATTCAGTGTTGGAAGTTTTCCTCAGCAGTACAGACCAAATGACAGAGATGATGTTGGTTTGGTCTTTTTTTTCTCCTGCCTACAGGCAACCATACCCAAAAGAAGTCGAATGGCTCATGGCATGAATCAATCTTAATTGTTTTCTACATTTTGTTGAAGCAAGAAAAAAAAACCTTGACCCTACCAAGCAAAACTGGCAGGAAAATATAACTTCTCCTTAGAGCAATTTGACCTTCAAGCACTTCCCTTCTAGCAACTTTCTCTAATCCCAGACAGATACACTTATCAATCATAGTGGGGGAAAGAAAATGAATCTGTCACAACAGTGACACTGCTAAAATTATAGCCAGCAGTGTCATTTGTTAATTTGCCCAGTACTTCTCATTTTCACTTTTCGAGGATTTATCAAATGTATATTTCATCCAAGAGACAAAACACTTAACCCTTGCCCCAAACCGTCTGTTTTCTAGTAAGGACTTCAACTGGAATTTGTTCTGGCTCAGGAGCCTGGGACTACCCCAAGCAAGGCTTTCCAGGGAGCTTTTGCACGTTCCAAGATCTTGAGAGACTTCACTTTGGTTTGCCTTTCCATAAGACAAGGCCAATAACTCATTCTAAAGAAGTTGCATCACCTCAGCTATCACAGTTGGAGGAAAATATTGCTGAAGGAATCCTCTCTCATAGATTTTTATGTGCTCCCCCCTTTGCCCTTGCTAATTAACTCAATTTAAGCATAATTTTCATTGATTTTAAAATGAACAACAACAAGGAAGAGGTGTTATCAGGGCAAGACTTCCCTATGTTTCACCACTCTCACAGCATTTTTCACAGTGACTCTGAACCAGCCAGACACCCCAGCCACAGCAAACAGAAACCATGTGGTCCAGTTAGGACAACTTCCACACCAGTTTGCTCCTAGGTAAGTGCACCTTTGCCACTGGTTAAATCACACATGAATATCTGAGGTTTCTGCCTGACATTCAGCTGGAACAAAATATTTCTGTTGAAAGTAACTAGAAGCACAATACTTACAAAAATTAGTCTCCAGACTTCCATGTCTTGCAGAGAAATTAATGCATTATTCAGACTGTGAGGCTTAGACTTGGCTACATCAGTCAGAAGAGCAGCACAGAAGAAACTGGGATGCAGAAGAAAACATTTAACGTTTTATTACTTCATTTAGAAAGGAGAAAAAACTCAAAATCTGAATAAAATATGATTCTACCAGGAAAAAAAGAAAAACATCCCACTCCTCCACTGGAAGGTTTTGAATTCAATCTTTCAAGTCCCTGATTTGCATTCACCTAGATGGGGAAGTTATTGGTCAGGTACCAATGCTCTTCACTATTTAGAGACATTTGAAATATTAGTAGCAAATCCAAAAGCTACTGTAACTTTTCTAAAAGGGGCCTATTTTCATTACAAAATCCTTCAAGCAGACAGAATTTTGTTCTTTTCTAGCAAGACTCATTCACATGCAAGGCAGGGCTAATTCCTGAGCAAATGATTACAAACTTTACCAGCAAAAACATTCGTGCACACAAAAATAACAGTAATAAAATTCTTCTAACTCATATTTTGCATGTTCTGCTTGTGGAATTAAATCCATGTTAACAGGCAAGTATCTGAATATATCTCAAGCAGAAAAGCAAAAACACTCATTGCAATGTTTCAGAGTGCTGTACAGACTCAGGTGAGATGGTGGTGTCCACTCAGTTCCTTAGCCATCAGGTATTTACGTGCCCAGTTGAGAACAATGAAGAGACAGAGGATTTCACAGAGAAGGAAAAAGATGGGGAGGGACAAGAGACAAGCCCTGCAAGTGGTCACAGGAGCTCCAACCTACTATCACCTACTCCCTTACCTGCTCTGCAGATGCACAGAGGGATGATTCCTACCCCAGACCATCAGCACAGCACATCTGACAAGGGTCTGAAGCTACCTGAAGAAAACTGGTAGGAAAATCCTGGTGTTGCCCACAAGGTTTATTGCTCAATGTATAACATTCAGCACAGACTGTTAACTTGATACAGCAGCCATGACTCTGACTTCACAACCACCTTATATGTATTTGAACAAGGTATGCAGGTTGCTTTAAAAAAAAAGAACGCTTAAGCACCTGGGTAGAGCTCACCATAACTTGTGTTTTATCTTCTGAACTTCATTTCTTTGACAGCAAGCCCAGCATGACATTAGAAAAGCAGATAGGAGACCCTTGCTCTGCGTTATGCTGTATATTCAATGTCACTGCACGTTTTCACTCTTGCAGAAGAGCTAAATTTATGGTATGTAAAATGAGGAAGTAAAGAAATGGGGTTATCTGCATCTGGCATGGTTTTAAACAATTGCACTCTGGAGTGATTCAAATCCTTCTGGATTTATGGCACTTGGAATAATTGTATCATCAGTTACAACCCTGTTCAGTAGCCACACGAATAGGAGAGGGTTTAAATCCCATTGCCATAGCAGCACTGTTAGAGCGACTGAGCCACGTGAGTGGTTTTAATAGAATCATAGAATGGTCTGGGGTGGAAGAGACAGGCAGGGACACCAACCTCCAGGCCTGCATCTACACAAGGTTGCCCAGGCCCCCATCCAATCTGGCCTGAACACCCCCAGGGATGGGGCATCCACCACCTCTCTGGGCAGCCTGTTCCAGCCCCTCACCACTCTCTCTGGAAAGAACTTCCCCCTAATATCTCATCTAAACCTACCTTCCTTTAGCTTTAATCCATCCCCCTTGTCCTGCCACTGTCTACCCTTTTAACAAGCTGATTACCCTCCTGTTTCTCTGCTCCCTTCAGGGACTGGAAGGCTGCAATGAGGTCCCCACACAGTCTTCTCTTCTCCAGGCTGAGCAAGCCCAGCTCCCTCAGTGTTCATCACAGTCATAAGTACAGTGATGTCTGAGCATCACCTCCTGCCAAGAGGTTGGAAGGTCCATCAACTCCCCTGGGACACAGGAGGATGGGGATTAACTGAATATGCCAGTGGAGTAAGCTGGCATGGAGAGCAGATTTGGATGGGTAATGAGAAGAGAACAGAAAGTGTAGTCACCATGCTCCTTGCACAGCAACTAGCTCATTGTTCACTCCCTTTCCAATGGGAAATCAATCTCTTCCTTGCCTAATTAAGTCAATAGCTCATACTGAGCTCTAAGTGTCAGACGGCACTTGCTTGGGAGCGATCGCTTTTGTTACGACGGGTTAGATGTCCAGCCAACCAGAAAGACCAATGCAGTGAAGCCTTTTTGAATCAGAGCAGGAATTTAAGTGATGATCTCCCACATCTCAGCTGTGTGCTGTGACACCAGGGCTCTGGGCTTTTCTGGGGATACATCTTCTCTCTTTTCTCTGAGAAAGAATCATTTCTGTGATAAACCCTAGGTATTTAAAACAGGGCATGAGTGAAATGAGTCCATGGTGACCTTAAACACAGGTACACTCAATGCACTGAGGACAACAGCAGTCAATTATTGCTTTTGTTTACAGAGTGGTTCCGATTCTTCAAGTAGGAAAAAAGTATCTGGGTTAAAACTGAAAAATAGCTGGTTAGGAACATCAGTAGTGACTTCAAAAATGTTCACTAAATGAGACAATACATGCACAATGTATGAGGCATTAGAGGGCCAGCAGCGATTATCTGTGACTGCAGATTCAGGTCATGAAGCACCCTGATGAAAAATGGAAACTAATTTACTGTAATGGGCAGATATTTTGGCATCTTCAGATTAAGCACTGAGGCACAGCTGAGGTGTGGGTTTTTTTTTTTTTATAAACTGCATATTTAAGTAATAGTGATAGGACTTTCTTTCTTTTCCTTTACAGAAGATTCAATAGCAATTCTCAGCATTATACAAGTTGGGGGTTTTTTTAGATACTGTCAGCAGCTTTTGCAAAGTCACATGGGTTTTATTTTATTTCATCACAGTTTTTCATCTGTAGAAATTTTAAGATTAATTCAATTCTAACCCAAGAATGTTTCATGCTTGTCTTTGGCACTAACAGAGAACTCATAGGGCCAAAAAAACCTAAAGGGCAAGCAGGATGGACTCCACGTGATCTTTTGTCATCTCACCACTCTATCTTATGACTTCAGGGGTTATTTTTAAGTTTCAAAGGCTTAGGTTCATAGGCATAAAGACAAATGGTACAAGGTAATCAAGCTAACCTATCCTACTCTCCTCCAGCCTTAGATTTTCAAAGAAACAAAACCCCACAAAACTCTATTTTTCCTCCGATGGTCAATAACTGCAGCAGTATGTTATAGACATTTAACTCCCTGATTTGTTGATATCATCAGCTATTTCCAAGCAATAAAGCATGTCAGCAAAATTGTACCAAATTATTTGCAGCTATGAAATTAGGGCTTGCTTTTCAAAACTAGCCACCTTGAAAATAGTATCATGTTCCACATCTTCATATAAAGACTGGAAATGCAGGCTAACAAAAACATCTTTTAAAGCAAGAAAGATAAGCAAGAGTCAAAGCTTTTCATTAAGACCAAAGTGGCCCACAACAGATGTAATCACATAAAATTACACTGCAGGACAATGCCAACTAATCAAGGCAAGTTTCACCATGTTTTCTTACAGGACAAAAATTTTTCTATTTCTCCTACTGATAATGCATGTCATGGATGGAGAGATAAGAGGGATACACTTCACTCTTAGGGGAGAGGCAACAGTATGTTTATTGATATAAAACCAAAGGTGTAACGGTGTTTGATAATAAGCATGACAGTGATTAAGGTTCAATAGCAAGGTAATCTTGATTATTTAGTGCATAGAGAACAGGGCCAGATTAACCCTCCTGTTGAGTCACAAGGTTCAGAAAGGACCCCCTTGCTTTCTCAACTCCTCAGAGAGGAGCCCAGGTGAGGCTGGATCCAGACCTAGTCCAAGACTTGGTCAAAGGTTTGTGTCTAAAGGATTATATATGCACAATCAATCCATTATGATTCTTAGCTAAGATCACAAATTTTAGTGCACTTATTCCCAATTCACTTACTGAGGATCTGTTGTGGCGAGGACTCCCTCAAGCTCGAGGGGTAACCTTGAGAGGTGTCTCTTTCCAGTGGAGATCCCACCAGGAGAGCTCCAAGGGCTCTTGGGCTGCTCACTCTTTATGGAGTAAGATGATTGGCTCAGTCACATTTACATACCATATTTACACCACTGGCAAGTGCCAGTAGACCCTGTGTCCAGGTGGGCACACTAGCATAGGTAGCCCTTGGCTATTGTGTGGCTATCCATCTTCCCGAAATCCCCATGAGGTGGATGCAGGCATCATGACCATCACCAATGGTTATCGATTAATCCAGATTTAAGGGGAAAAATGTCAGGCAAAGGTGGGGGCAGCAGGGGAAGCATACTGTCACAATGCAGCAGTGCTGCAGCCTTTAAATGCTTTTTAATAGGAGTTATGGAATCCCTACACAACTCCATTAAACTACTTGTCTTACCCTAAAACATTGGGTTTGAGTCTTCAAAATTCAAACAGTTGGAGTTTGTGAGCTGCTGCTAACTCCAAGTCCCCACAGACATGAAAGGTAGGGTGGCTGGTCTGCTTCCAACATGACCATGTTTTCTTTGACTCTCACTGTAAATGGTTTTGAGCCCAGACTCCCTAATGCATTCTGGAAGAGTTTCTTCTTTTGCATAAAACATGAAATTGTCAAGCACAGAGGCCTGCACAGTTCACTGCAGCCAGCAGAAGCCATTGATTCTTGCATTTATTTCCTCTAGATTTCAAATCTACTCCTCACGCTGCTTGTCACATAGGGTTGACACATGTCACAGGATGCCACTATACACTGTGGCAATGTGTAACCATCAAATGCCATCTGAAAGAGGATAATATATTTAAAATACTCCTACGTACACTGGCTTGTTTTGTTTCCTGCGTCCTCATAATTGCCAGAAGTCAACAGTGATTGAAACAATTCAGAGAATACAAAATAGCTCTTCTCCTAAAGATAAGGAAAACCAAACTAAGTTGAACATGCACCACCAGAATGATAAATCATCACAGCTTGTTTTACAAATCAGCCTTTTATGCATAATTTGTTTGGGTTTTATCTACATTTATAAAAATGTACTTTTCTTTGAGGAAAGAAAGCGGTGGAATCACCTTGATGACAGAGTACAGTTCGGTGTTACATGGCCATCAGACCAGAGGACAGTAAGCCAGGATACCCTGCTTCTGGCCCAAGTCTAACCACCCTCTGCCTTGGGTCACAAAGTGACCGCACCACTACTCTGCTTGTAGCAGTGCTCTACAACTTCCCTCAGATACCGTCAAGTCGCAAGTTACTCCTGAGCATGGACCATGCAAGGCCCGCTATGGTTGCAAGAGTAGCCATGAATTGACTGTATGTTCATTTGGGGCTGCGCAGTGGCATAAATATGAGGCACTGTGCCACTAGAAAATTGAACCTCTTAATGCAGAGCTGGACTTGAGAAAGTGTGAAATATCAGAGAGAAGATGTGAGGTCTCAGGCAACCCATGGAGAAGGGATACAGCCTACAAAGCCCAGGCGCTTTGCTACAGTGCAGGCTGCAGAGGTAAGTTTCTTCTTACCAGCTCTGTCAAGCATTGTAAATTAATCCCACTCTTACATGGGAAGAGAATTTAGGCTTCACATATATATATTCAGGAATAAGGTGGGATTAAGTACTGCGAAGTGATTTCCTGTAGTAGCCAATACTGCTAAGTACCAGCAAAACGTGCCAAGTTAAAGTGAAAAGGAAGAAAAGGCCAGGAAGACTCTTCTGAGACAAATCACCCAGCATAGAACCCACAAATTTCATGTGTGTCAGGGTGTTATCCAGAAAAAATATCCCAAGAAATCAATGAGATGGTAATTCTCAAAAGGGTTGCCCTTTCAGAGGGTCTTTTTGGATTTTGCTGTACCTTTAGTAACATTGATGTTATAAAAGTTTGGTTGCTTTATTATTTCTAGGACTGGTACTAGAATACTAACTTCTTGGCTCAGAAACATCCCTTAGGAATAGGTATAATATCATGGAGAAAGGCCTTTTCTGCAACATCCTCACTCTTTACATTTATGCAAGTGGGAACCTAATACTGTAAAATGCTTCTGTTCTCTGTAATAACAACAGTCCTACTTTTAGCAAATGCCCAATCCACACTTTAGCTGTCTGTATGGTTACATACAGTTCCACCAAAAGTGACACCAGCTGCCCGTGCAAAGCGCAGGCATCTTAGTTTCAAAAACAGGCTATTTAGAAGGGACAGAAGGGATCTCACCGCTCACTCATCTTCCTCTTGCCAAAAGAAAAATCAAGAATACTTAAGCTAGTCCCAAAACATCACTGTCACCAGAGGTTTCTTTAAAATATTCAGCAACTGAGCTGGAAGACAGATGTATTTTTAAACCACAAACATTTCATTCTTAGAGAAGCCCATGGGGGCTCCATCCTGCCCCTCCAGTACCAAGTGTCTTCAGAGCATGCCACCATGAATCCACATGGTCCATCTTTGCTTACTGTTGTTGTTTAACCACAGCCAGTGATGGAGCACCACACAGCCATTCGCTCACTCTTCCTTGTCAGTGGCATGGGGAGGAGAATGGGAAAAAATGTCATGGGTAGAGATAAAGACAGTTCAATAGGATAATGAAGGAATTAATAAACAGGCAATGCACAAAAGCAATTGCTCATCACTTGGAGGAAAAATAATTACGTCCAGTCTGTTTCTAAGCAGCAATCCCAACTGGCATCCCCACTTACATACTGCGCATGATGTCACATGGTATGGAACATCCCTTTGGTCACCTAGGGTCAGCTGTCCTGGCTGCATCCGCTCCCAATCCCTTGCACAACCCCAGAAGAGCCCTTAGCATAAGCACTGCTCAGCAAGAACAAAACCATCCCTGTGCTTCACCATTTTCAGCACAAATCCAAACCAGCTCCATATGAGTTACTGTGAAGAAAACAAATGCTATCCCAGCCAAAACCAGCACACTTACTGAGCAGCACAGGGTACCTCTTACCTCTGGACAATAAGGTCCACCCCTCACCAGACTTATAAACATTGTAAATTGTTTCGTTGCTGCATTGTTTTCACATTGACATGTCAACATGCAAAGCTTGTTAAAAAGTGTAAGGGGGAAAAATTTACTTCTCTAAGCTTTTTAGCAAAATCTCAAACAAATTATGGTCTATTATAAGACTTTCTACTGGGTACTCCACCAGACAGAAATCACCAGAGCTGACTGTTCAGATGACCCTGTGCTGAAAACCGGTCTCCAATAAGCTGCAACCCCTCATATCCATAAAAGCAAGGTTGTCTTCAAGCAAGTGCACTGAGCATAAAGTTCATTACCTGAGCACATTATTAAACCTCCTTAACCTTTGAGCATCTGTAGAGACTTATTTAACAATCTGATATACTTAGAGGTGGAAATATTTCCTACATCCTCAGCAATAGCAAGTATTTCAAGCTTCTGTTTTAAGAAGTAATAATACAACACTTAGACTGATTTGTACTTAAGGGTTAAGGCTGCCTTCAGGCATCTTTAACTTCTATGCCCAGTACTTATATTGCCACTAAGCCATGCTGACATTGACCTTGACAAGATTATGGGGGCAATCTTTACATAATGATGGGCTGATCTTGCTCATCACTGACTTATGGCTTAGTCATATGGGCAGAAAGACAACTCCAGCATGCTAGAGCTGTAGAATAATGCTACAGCTTTCACTATCAGGTAGGTGTGCTCTTTGCCACCTATCCAAGTGACCAGGTAAGGATGGCACACCCAAAATGATTGTTAATCAGAATTATACCTTTAAACATCATGGGTTGGTCTGTCACACAGTTTGGTAGTCTCATGCTCCTCAGCTGAAAAGCTTGGCAAAATCCTTGCTGACCTCCATAATGTTCCAAGCCAAGGAATAATCCAAAGCACATAAAGAAGTTTCTTTTACCAGCTTTGCTCTTCAGAGCCTAGTGCTCTTTAATGTTTTTATACACCTAACATCTTAAACAATTGCTTTAAATTTTGACCAAAATTTCCTCCTTCCCTTTTCAGATACAATGAAGACAATAATATGAATCTTGCTACACAGGCTTTCTTAAATTCAGATTCTTTATTATTCCTTGATGGCATTTCATATCTATAACTCAGTCTTCCCCTCGTGCCAGGGTCATAAGACAAGAATGTGGTACAGGTACACTGAAATGAGTTGGCTGGTCAGCAGCTTGCCAGTATTTCTCCAGGAGTTTCACACAGTTTCTAGCTCATGCTGTATTTAAAATGGATTTAATAAATCCCTAACTTTTTTACCAAGGGTTTGCATTAAAATGTTCCACTAACATTTAAAATTTCACACTAGGTTAGCAAATTGTCTTATATTTCCTAGTGTCAATCACATAAACTACCATATAGCTCAGAGTAATTACATAAGCTGAGTTTCCTCAAATGTAACGAGAGACTTCTGTGTATGTGCAGTATACACTGTTTACACAGCCAGATTAGCAAGTACTCCCACAAGTCCCTACATCCACGTTATCAGTACCAGGAAAAGTGGGTTTCAGTGGGTCCCACCTTCCTGAAATACACAACTAGCTCCAGAGGAATTCTCTTTAGCTGTATGAAACCCAAACCTGTAGAGACAGCAATTCACACACACGCCATTTATTTAGCACAACAGGGAGTTATCATCTAAATGGATTTCATGACTGTATGCCCCTGTAGTGGTGTTCTCTAACCTCCCCCCATTTCTATACATGGATCCTATAAATCCCACAAGACTGTAGCTGCTGAAAAGCTGCCTTTCTCCCAAAAAATGACTCAGCTGCAAGAGCACTAAGCTACTGGAGCTTTTTCTCATCTAAGTGAAAACTCTGAATTCTTCAGGGGAGAGGCTCCTTGCAAAAGGCATCTCTGCTGGATGCCAAATGTTCTCCTGGCTTCCCATGACACTGCTACATCCGCTCACGTAGACTTCTGCCACACAACCTCCATGCTAAGAGCTGCTGAGCACAATCACTATGCAAAGAATAAAACCCAGCTTCCTATGACACAAGCCAAACATGTTTAACTGGTGGAGGTGTGCATCTTCTCAGTCTGATTTAGAAAAGCACAAGATGATTTATTTACTTGCTGGAGCAGGGCAGCATTGCACACCCAAATATCCACTGTGGGTGGTTCTAGAGAAGTTTATGGAAGTTTAACCATATAATTGCTGCCAATACTTAACAGCTACAGGTTTTTGTTTCAATAGCTGTAATGAGAACCCTAATGTTTCATAAGAATATTCATAAAATAAATAATATTATTTTATTACCTCTCCATTACAGCTCTCTCACCCTTTTTGTATCATCCATCTTAAAAACCTAACACAATTTTCCAGAGACTATCAGCTCCTTTCTTCTCACTGATTAAGGAGTTTTTACTGAATCATGGTTGAAAAAAAAAATTAAATTGTCATTCTCAAAAGCATTAATAATCTGATTGGATTAGTCTAAGAGTAGGTAATAAGGTCTCAGTATTGCCACTAAGTCAACAGGAATCATTTGATGAGATTCAATGTGCACTGAATGTGGCTTTTGCCCCTGAATGATTATTAACTATCAGAATATTATATCTGCCAGAGATAAAGAATGACTGCAGAAGTCACTGTGTGAATGAAAGCAACATATTCTTTGGGGTTTTTTTAATTCCATTTCTGCCACCGAATGTCACAAATCCACAGGATGTCCCTGACTCCTGGTCTTTGCATCTGAATAGCTAAAAAAACCCTAATGTGTAAACTCATCTGGCTCAGACAGCAGACAGCTCAGTATTGAGTATTCAGAGGAAACCCATGTGTGCTGTTTATTCCAGCATGTGTTTGGAATATATTTTGCTCCTGATAAAACCAGTGACAGGACTACATGGTGAACAAGTGCAAAGAAACTGAAACTTCCTTCCTTTAGTTAAACAATTTTTCCTTTTCTTTGTCTTCAAACACAGAGTTAACATATGTCTGCAACCTTGAGAAGGACAGCAATGTCCCAGCACAATTACAATTATCAGAGGCCAAGAGTCCCTCTTTAATGTGACACACATTTGGATCCAACATGAAAACGGAAAGTAAAAAGGCATTACATTATCATTCCTTTCCTGATATCCCAGTCAAACATTCCTCTTATCATGTCTTCTGCATTTCTCTGATATTCCCAGAATACAGCCTAGATCACAAAATAGAAAAGACTGAAAAAATGTGGAAAAATTCTATCCACCTAATCTTCAGGACTTGTTAAAAAAATATCTTCCTTTAGAAAGATGGTAGTGTTTCAGATGAAATAGTTCTTTCATATCCTCTCCTCACCTCCTAGGATTTCAAGGAATCCAGCAGCTCAGCCCCAAGGATGGAGCGGTGCCAAGAAGTGCTGTTCAGCCACCTATGACTTTGCCTGTCCGTCAGTTTCTTCTATGGGATGGCATGACACAAGTCACCCAGTGAAAAGTTGTAGTTCCATCCTCTCCTCTGAGCTCCATTAATAACCATGTTTGAACAGCGGAGCAAAACTCCACCTTCATCCCAGCTCCATCACTTTTCTCAAGACACCAAACCACAAGAACAGAGAAGCCACATTCTTCTTCATACCTGCTGCTGCAGTGAAAGCATCCAAAGAATCCTATATTAGTAGAAAACTAGATGTCCTGATACTCAAATGAGTATGATAGAGCTGTGAATAGAGCTCTGGATTCTGCATCAAGGCACCCTGTACCCTAAGAACCTGCATCTCAATTCCTCCTCTTGCTTCTCACCTATGGAAACTGGGCAGTGGTTGGGCCACAAAAGTATCAAGACTATTGTCTATGAAGCTGGTTAGTACACTTTCCTCCTTCCCCAACTTCCTTGTCTTGCACTTTTGTTGCAAGCTTTTTGGCCAAAACCCACCTTCTTTGTCCTGTTCTAAGCATGAGCAAGCCAACGGGTCATACAGTCCATGGCACTGGAGCTCCAAGGCATTAGTCTGGTCCTTAGTAACAGAATGTACATTATCAGCCTCGAGACAGAAAGATCTTGCTGCTCCTCACACACTACTTATCAAGTGCAGTGAGTGATGTCTGTTGGAGCCATCAGACACTGTCACACTCATTTAAAACAATACTACTTGTACTTTGAAAGATATAAAAAGACCAAGAACACCAGAAGATAAAGGTCTGCTTCACACAGGATAAAACGTGATCCTCTTATTTACTTTTCCTGAAGTTATTTTACATGACACAGGTGTTAGAGTTGGTCTACAGTGCACTGCATAGGAGCTGTTGAAGGCTGGCAGCAGCAGGACGAACATGACCCTTTTGCTTTTAGAAATAAATGGAAAGTGATGTTAGTCTGGAATTTAAACTATCTCCTATCATCAACAACATGGAAAAGAATATATGTTGGATTGTGCAAAGTGATCTTACAGGATCTCACCATCCCTTCTCTGCATGGATGCCTTATTAACGTAGCTTGATGACTGATGTGGCACTTGCAGTAAAACCTCACCATGGAGAAGTTCTTCCACATGTTGGTGCAGAACTCCCTGTGCTCCAACCTGAGGCCATCACCCCTCGTCCTGTTCCCGCAGCCCACTGAGAAGAGGCTGCCCATGTCCCCCTGTGTCCCACTCTTCAGGTATCTGCAAACATTAAGAACTCTCAGGCTTCTTTTCTCATTCTTTTCATTCATCTGAGAGTTTAAGGGAGGGGAACTAGGTACATATCAACCCTGTAAAATAAACCTAACAGGGATGTCCCCTGGAAGCTGTTATGTTAATGTCAGGCTTTGAAACTATTTTGATCAGATGAGCCAGAAAGAAGTTTCAAGTGTTTGGCAAAATCAATCCCTCAATTTGCTTTCTTCTTCCCTCCTGAACCAAGATTCCTGCCGAGCTCTGTCCACGGTGTAAGCACACATGGAAAAGCCAAGTATAAGTGGCCTTCACAGTGATGTTTGTGCACATGCTGGCTACAGCCCGGCTCCAGTGCAAAGCCCTGGCCCCAGATTCAGGTGGGCTATTTAGTAAAGTGCTGGGCAATATCTTTCTTTTGCAGTATGAAACCTAACAGCAGAAAGCAAACAGCAGGATCTTCCTGGAACAGGCTGCCCAGGGAGGGGGTTGAGTCACCATCCCTGAATGTGTTTAACAGACAGGTAGATGAGGTACTTAGGGACATGGTTTGACACAGGACAGGAACGGTTGGACTCTATCTTAAAGGCCTTTCCCAACCGTGTGATTCTGTGATTCCTTCATCCCACTGTTTCTGCTGCCTGGAGAGACCCAGTGCTCTACAAAAGGAGGAACCAGAGCAGGCCCTGTGCACACCTCTGCCTACACATCCAGCTGAGCACTCCAGGCTTTAGCAGGGAATGTGCATTTAACTACAGATCATGTCAGTGTCGGGCGCAGGCAGTAGAAGAATTCACTTAAATGGTTATCAGGAGAGCTCAATGCACTTTTTATCATCCTCACACTCTGCAGTAACGCTGGCCGCCCCAAATGGATTATACACAGCATATGCAATGTATACATGGGGGAAGGGAGCAGCATAAATTAAAATACATCTTCCATATCAGCACAAAATAGGGAGCCTAGTTCTGTAACTACCACAGCCTTTTAAACTGCTGAACAAGAATGCCATCTACAGGCCTATACCACAACTCTTCCCAACTAAAAATGTTCCAGTAGAAACAAACATGAAGTGAGGGCTCAGCATAGTATATGTTAATATGACTTTCATGTGCTAATGTAAAGTTCATTAAAAATAAACAAATACAAAAGGAAAATACTTGGAGTCCCTTTTAAAAAAATAAATCAAAGCCCAAAGACCCTAAAATACTGAATTTTTCATAGAATAACCTAGAGAGGATCATCATCATTCCAGCACTGTGTTCTGCATACATATTTTATGAAGAAACTTTTTGCACATACTTTGGAGGTTAGCAGTGTGTTACATTTTGTCTGCTTCCTGATTTAACCAAATGCAATGTCATCTATTGAAATCAGAAAAGAGGAAAACCCTATTACTGTGCACCCCAGATTGTAACACATATATTCTTTCCTAAAAAAGGACATGATGTGCTCTTCAGTCTTTTTTATCAGCCCCTACTGAATTGTTTTGGTACCAATACCAAAGTAGTTAAGAGTGAAATAACTTCTAGCTTTATGTAACTTTTATGCACAACTTCCATATTGATCACTCCAGACCTGGTGACATTTTAAATCCTTGTGTCAGTAAAAACAAAATGAGAAAAAAAAATAAATTATGCCAGAAATTGTAAGTACAACACAAACAGAAGGAAAACAATAAAGATACCCAAGCAGCTGAAAAGGGTAAGGAATTACCAAGTTTTCGAACAGGAAGATTCTGAAGCAATTCCTCATTCAATGCCCTCCAGCAGATATGGCTGATGTTGGCCCACACAATAGTGCCCCAATCTTCAGTGGATTTTGTTTAATGAAGTGTAAGCAGATAAAAATACTCCTGGAAATTTGGAAGCAATAACCCACGTGGGGATTACTGTATATGTGTAGTTTCAGTCATCTAGACAAGTGCCAATACCTTCCTCACTAAGTCTGAATAAAAACACAATGCCAGATCAGTTCTCTGAGAGAGCTAATTGATTGATTAGGAGGAAGACAACATAAGACATCAGCCACACAGAGTATGCTTCCCTGAAACCTCAGCCTCCTGTACTGCCCTGCTTTTCAAGAGGGGAGAGGATAGTTCACACCACCTCATTAAGATATATAAGAAGTACATACAGCATACATAACATAGAGCTTTTCCAATTTGCCTGATCTCACCTGTTCAAAGGTAGGTGGAGCAAAATCATTGTCAGTTACAGGTATCCAAATCATACCTTATTATCTCTCTTGCCTTCTTCCAAGGAACAAAGACATGAAACACAATGCCCAGACCTCATATAGAATAACATAAATGAATAAATCTTCCATTAACAGCTCCTGTGCCAGCTGCACAGGACTAAAAGACGATGGAAAGGATTAGGCAGGACCTAGTGCAAGCACTCTAGGATTTGTACCTTGAAGTGGATCAGCCCTGATGGAAAGCTAGGTGAAGATAATCTCCCTCTTCCTCAAGCAGGGTTGATTCAGGTATCTTCAGTTTTAAGCAAATATGAAAAGATCAGGATGACTGTCATGTTTGCAGCCTGCCAAAACATGTTACCAGAGCAAATTCAAAGCTTGATTGTTCCAAGAGCACATTACATGCTGTTGTGCCCATTGGATACATGCAAAGTCATGACTATAATACAGTTAAGAATTGCTAGGGTAGAATAAGAAGGGGACACTGGAGTCCTGTAAGTAGCCTGAATGAAAGCAGGTAAATCAGCAGAAGCCCCAGAATTTGCAGGGTTTAAGTTTTTATTTATTGTTAGAGCTGTTCACAAACAGCCTATTTTCTAAAGCTCAAAGTGTCTTATAAAACTTTAACTCAACTTATTTACCCAATTCTTCACTGTTAGACAATAGCTTCACTGACACTCACTTACCTCTAACCTCATGGAATTTGTCCTGTAGAGAATGTATCAATTTAACATATTTTAAATTAAATGGCAGGTTTTTTCCCTTCCCCTTTTTCTCTCTCTCTCCCTATCTCAAATTATTCCAAGCCAGATAGCTTCAAACTCATGTTTTTTTCCCATTTTATTATTCAGTTTGTATGGCTGTCAAACAAATGAATTCTCTTTGATTTGTTTGGGTTTTTTGAGTGTGTGGGTATATTAATTCCATGAATTGCAGGCACTGTTGTTTGTTTAATTTTGTAAATAATGTTCTGTGATTACTCAGTGTTGTCATTTCACAAATAAAACTAAATAGCAAACTTATTATTGGAGAACAATTTACATACTTTTACCCATGGGAACTGGACTTAAAGACAGCAGAAATATTTTCTTATTATGGACAAAAAAGTTCTCTATTACTTTTATGTATACTATCCTTGTTTGTGAAGTGTGACATGATGTACAAGGTGCTCTACACAAAGTGGCACATCCTAGATTCAATTTGGCTTCATGAGAGTCAGATAGGAAGGATATCAAGTAACAGGTGCTTCTTTTTCCCATTATCCTGGAATTTGTATGTGTTCAATGTTCATCCAGAAGACCAATCTGGGTGGTTTGTCCTCTCATATCTTGACTGGAATGTCTGCAAGTTGTCTGCTATGAGAAGGCCCAGCCAAAAAGAGAAAGAGACTCCAGATTAGGCAGTGCTATGTGAAACAGACAAGTTCAGCCATCCTTCTGAAGAAGGCAGTAAGAAGAGGAGATTCTTCAACCAGCATAAGAACCTCAGTGGTCAACAGGCATGGAAAAAGAAGAGCTGCCCTCATCCCCATCATCAGCCAAGCCTTCCAACTCCTCTGCCACCAACACATAAGGTTTAGATATCCACTACTCGGCACCTGGATGTAGATTATTTGTTCCCCTAGGAATTCAGTCAAAGTGTTTTCTCCAGCAAGAGTATTAGATTGTAAGGCTGTTGACAGAAGGCCAATGATGATCGATCTGCTCTTTCTCAGAAAAACAAAGGGGTTTTATTTCAGGAATTTAACGACACAAATTAAGAGTTTGGGCACAGCATCCTGATACCAAAGAGAAGGTCATTCCAGATGGCTAAAACCTGCATTTTCCCCTGAAAGGGGCATCAGAAGCACAGCTGGCAGAGCTGAACAAGATCCTGCAATGAGATGCCCTAGGTTGGCCCAGAAGCTGTTGGAAGCATCTATGAGGAATCTTGACTTACAAGCACCCCCATCATATCACAAGCTTTGCCATTTTCAAGGCAGAGAAAACACCAGTGCAGTAGGCAGATCTCAAGGTACTTAACTGTACAGGTACATCACTTAACTGTGATGCACTGTCAGGTCACAAATAATGTCATGATAGTTCCAGGGCTTTGCCCAGGAAATGTTTTATTCCCACTCTTCTCTCCCCCACAACACACATTGTCAGTTTTGGGGCTTCTACTATCACACATATCTCAAGTCAAAAGAAAAATCAGTGTTAATCCATGTGAGATAAGTACAGGAGCAGGAAACAAGCTGCAGTTGTAACAGATATCTCTTAATAGGTCTGTGGTGATTGGGAGCTGGTGTGATCCCATTGCTCCTTGCACATTTCCAGTCATCGTGGGCTAATCACCAGTTCAAACTCTCTCACCCATAAGTGTGAAGAGGACACTGCCGCAGCAGAAGTGCCCAAGCGTTACCCATTTCACAGGCTTCACAGTGCTCCCTAAGGGTGACTGAATAATTTGTTTTGAATAATCTGCAGGAATACATTTACCATTTTTTAATGTATAATTAAGCATGGAATCTTTCCCTACTTTTCTGAAGTTATTCTACTGACAACTTTCTTCTGGGTGGTAAATGCAAGTTCTTACAGTTGCCAGCACCATGCCTACTTAAAAAGTTAATCCATTCCTCTTTGAAGGTTAAGAAAATGCTAAGGAAAACAAGATATGAGGGCTTAGGTAAAGTGGGAGGTTCCAAATCACTGGAGCTCTGCTTATTACAGAGCTCTGCTGCCTCTGCAGCAGCAAAATGCTGCGCATGAATTTACCTTGGAGAGATTGTCCTGACCTCCATCCACCTTCCCTAATGATGATGGCTCTTTCCTAAGTGGGAGGTGTTCACCATGCTACTGTTTCACATTAACTCCTGTGAAAGCAATTTTTGCATCTGCTGTTAGATTAAAGTATTGCCACAGCATTAGGACTGGGAAGAGGACTTTGGGGTGAGTGAGGAATGTCCAGAAGCACTTATCTGGGTAAAGATGTCGATGCAGGCATCAGTCTGTTTAATAGGACACAAAGCAAAGATCTAGGGGTGCTAGATCATGATTTAAGACCCTCTTCTTACCTGTATCTCCTGCTATGCATCTCTGGGACTTTCCTTTCTGGTGGTAAGCACATGCACCCCTCCCTGCTCTCCAAGTCAGCCAGCAGAATCATTAGCTCTAAGAGTCCACTGGCAAGACAGTGCACCAAGTGACTGGACAGATTCAGAAAGACATTCCTCTTCTCAAGAACTTTGTCATTAAGATACCAAGACAAGCGAGACAGCACAGATGTGAATTCAGAAAGTTCTGCCATCAGATCCAGTTCCTGCTGGGGGGGATTCTATTTAAATTATAAATTTAAGTGTCATTTATCTTCAGCTGCCCCTTCAGTTACTGAAGGCTACATAGGTAATTTCCCATATCCTGATGGGTCTGGATATAGAAGAGAAATCTAAAAAAAGAAGTTTAAGATCTACTCAGGAACAATAGTTCATAAGAATTACAGACTTCTAAACCAGGTCGTGGTAGAAGAGGCGAAATAAAGGTGAAAGAGGTGAAATAAATTCCCCCAATCCTGTAGGGAATTAGATTGAGTTCTTAGCAAACTGGCCTCCCTCTGCAGAACTCAGTTCAATCTATTATCCCTCTTTTGTGAAAAGTCTTATTTTTTGGAACACCCCCCAAGTTAGAGCTTAAAATTAGCAAAATGCTCTCAGCTGCAGACTGGTGATAACTCTTGTCATTTCTTGCAAAATATACAAATTCTGAGCATGCCAAGAAGTATCTAGAGATGAGGGTGCACTTATTTCCCTCGGATATAAACTATGTAGAAACTGGAGCTCTACTTCACACTGATAGAAGTGTTTGAAAACTTGTTTCTTCATACATAATGGTAGCATATCAGACAGGAAGGCAAGGGCTGATTGTGTCAAGAATATTCAAGCTCCCTAAATTGGTCCCATAGCCCAAGGGCAGAAAAATGTGTCTTTCAGTTCAAGATGTAAAACAAGATACTCATCACACACATGGAAGAAGCCACACCAAGAAAATACTTCAGACAGAATTTCCCCTGGCTCTGTGTATCCCAGTAGCACCTTCTATAGGAGTCCCTACATCAAAATCCATACATTGCCCATATGTATCCCTAAACTCATAACTTTCACCTTGTCACAAAGCTCTAATAAAATAATTTAGTTACCAAATTATTTTATGAGACCACAAAGCCATACAAAAAAACATGACTTAAAATATCAGGAGCCTTACTTACTAACTACTTTTTTTAAGAGAGTGTCATACACTGAGCCCTGACCTCAGCTTTGCCAAAGCATTTTGGTACCAAGAGCTACCCTGGAAACACAAAGAAATAATTACTGCTTCCTGGGGAGTGTGATCCTGAAACTCATTCAACAGCAAAATGGCTGAACTGTATTCAATTTAGAAATTGATTTTCCAGTCTTTCTCCTGGTATATGTTTACACAAAGCCAGAGACTAGTGCTTATAGGTATAAAAGAGCAGTCTTTCTATGTACAAGATATAAACGGACTAAATACGTGTCAGGAATTGCACATTCTCTCTTTCAAAGGCTGAATGAGAAGATAAACACCTATAAACATGTTTACTTCTTTTCAAAGATGTAATTTACATCTATAAAACTTTGTAATCCAGGTTACAGCTCTTAAATGTCAGCAGACCTGAGAGCAAGCTTACCTTTGCTCCATGGGCGGCTGCCAGACTTTATAGCAGCCACCGACTCCACATCGACACAGAAGTAGAGCTACTCTCAGGTGTGGGTTTGAACCTACCAGGAAGATGATGGAGGGATGGATCCCTCCAAGGGATGGATCAACTCACCATTCCTGCTACTTGTAATTGAAAGGGACTTGCAAAACTGTGTTAATTGTAGTTCTTCCCCCAGATATTGTAGTTTGCTTTTAATTGCTGTTCTTGAGATTTAGGGAAATCTGCCCTCACCCACTAATCAAGTGTTCTATGCAAATATATTCTGAGTTCATTGTTCTGAACTACCCCTGGAAAGCTATGTGATGGGACAATTCTTTTTAATTTTATACTCTTTTCTTCATAATTTATACCTTATTTCTTAGCATTCATCTTTCAGTCAAGCTAGTAAAAATGTTGCTTTTCATATCACTGGAATATATTGAAGTTACGTGAACTGCTGATAATTCTTTTATTTCCTTCGTTTCACAATTAGACATGCCTGAGAAAAAAAGACCAAACTCCAGGCCCTTTGGATCCAACCAGAACAGTGGCACTGAGCCCCAAGTTAATAACACCAAGGACTTGGCTGAGATGAATTACCTTCTCTTATGCAGCTGAGATGCTCAAACCTGCCAAAGTGCTCTGGGTGCCCAGATCCCATTCATTGCAGCACACAACAGTTTCCAAATCCCAGTTTGGACTGAACTGTAAAGGCAGCTCTGAAAAATCTCTTAAATTGTATTTGAAGATTCATTCCTTCTGTTCCTGAGAAAGATATGGATGGCAAGAAGCGAAGACCACTTGGCCAACCACTGACCAATGCATGGTGCATGGAGGGAGATGTCTGCCAACAGCCAAGCTGTGTCTTTCCCACCATTCTCCAACACTACTTTTCTCTGGGGGGAAAGAGCCATCAGCTGAAATTACAAAGCTAAGTGATAGTCCATATATAAGCCATGAAAAGGAGGGAGAGCCTTCATGCTTGACAAAGCTATTCAGGGAAGAGCTGTATCTACCTCTAAAAAATAGAAAACAATGAAATGAAATGACTAACCTTGTTCTCAGACTAAATGTCCCCTTGAATGCATGATGATGGAATACATTTTACTTCAACACAACGTGAACCATCCACCAGGAACTAGATCAGGATGGAGGTTACCTTTGGGTGGGATGGAAGAGAAGGTGGATAGGGACTGATACAGCCTCTCACCTATCTACAGCCTTCACCCACCTGCTTGTTCTGAAGCATTCTAGTATAAAATTAATTGACATAACAATTAACCAGACCCAAGAGTACTTTTTCTTGTAGTGGGAATGTATATTTAGTGTCTGCTATTAATGAGCTCTTGGAAAATTTCCCATAAGATTTCTTCAGGCAGGGATACAAGATCTGTTATATCCATAAAACACAATAGCTAGCAGCTGTGTTAACATACTTAGAAGCACATTAATGACACTGTATTATTAAGCAAGTCCAAAGCAAGAACAAACCATCACAAAAACCACCCAGGTCCAATTGACTCTTCAGTCTCTCAACAGCAGCCTGGCTATCTGCTGCCTGACTGCACTGTTCAGGGCCTCTCGGGTTGTCCCTGCCCTTTCCCAGAGCCCCCCAGCTGCCTACACCTTTCTCCCTACACCTCTTCACTAATCCTTCCTTAACAGAAACCCTCTGCAGGATGCCAAACCTCCAAAGCAGGCACCAAATGACACACCACACTGAAGGTGGAAGAGACATTAAAGGGAGCTCCAAGCTCTTGGGCACCACTGGAAGCCCCTGCCACCACCACAGTGGAGATGTTAGCAGCCACGCACCTCAGATGGGTGTGTGCTCAACTTTGCTTTCCCTTCCTAAACTAGAGATGAGGTATGTTGCCAAAACTCACCCAGAGATCAATGTTTAAGTATAATTGCTTCCGTTTTTAGGCAAAAATCTATACACCTAGAATCTCATGCTGAAGTACAACTCTTCTCCTTATTTTCTTCCTAAGGTTTAACTTGCTGCTCGATGTTAAAGGAAAATACTCATTTATACTGCATGGACCTCAAACCATACAAAGCTTGAACCATTTTTCAAAGCACAACAGCAATGCTTGTATTTTCCATCACAAGTCTCTCTTTTTTTTTTTGAGGTAGCCCATCATGAAAGTACCACTACCACTCCACAGTTTCAGAGAGAAATCCCATATCATCTTAAATGTTGCTCAGTGTAGAATCATTGTCCTAAAAATAGTCAAGAAGGGGCTGAAGCCACCAGACAAAACAAGGGGTGGCCAAAAGGCCATAGGAAGACTGCCAATGGCAATGAGACAAGCTGGACAGGAGATAAGCTTGAGGAAAAATGGTGGGGTGCAAGGGGCAATAGGTAGATTCAGGAAACACAATGAATGAAGAAAAGGAAGAGGGTAGAATAGGACTGCCTGGGGTCACAAATGGAAGCAGTTGCTGAAGAAAAAGATTTAAAAACAGATATGTTTTTACAGGGAAATGAGTGAGCCCTATCTAGCTGAAAGGCAGACTGTGGGATGATGAGCTCAGACAGCACCCAGAACCAAACTGCCCACATAAACTGCATCTATCCCTGAGGAGGCACAAAGACACAAGCAGGACTAACAGCCCTTCCTGACATCCCCCTCTATTCATTGTCAGCAGAAATCCTGGGGCACATCCCACCCAAGCGATCTCGTATCATAGGAGGGTTTCATTAAACAGGGGCACTAAGCACAAAGCAGCTTTGACAGAAGCACACACACACAGAGCCTTATTTTTACTGGAATTATCCAAATGCAAAAGAAAGTCACGTCAAGTAATCAAGCAGGCTAATCCTCAGGAAATGACTAACCATAAAACTCAATGTGGGAAGTGGGACTTTCCATCAGCTTCACCGGTGTTTGTAATTAAAAAAAAAAAAAAAGAAACCCATTTTGCTTATAGTCAAAGAAGAAATTCATTGACAGATGGTCATCCTAAGTGCTATGGTTTGTCTCCATATATAATAAAAAATATATAAACCTTCTGTTGCACAGTAGAGGAGAGAGGCTTGAACACCTGCTTCAAATTATTGTGATACTATAAACATTCTTGGAAATTGGAAAGCCCTGTGTTTTAAGAAAGTGAGAAGTGCCATTGCCAGCTAAACTAAATTCAGTAGGCTTGGGTCCAGTAAGCAGCGAAAGAGAATGATGTGTATAGCCGCTGGCATACAGCTGATAAGAAAACTGAGTGGGCATAAAGTTAAAACCTAACATTGCAGAAATCCTGTCATTTTATGAAGTATATGCATACATTAGCTGTGCAAAATTGTATTTCTTAATGTACTTCCAATGTTTTCTTTCCAGGCTTGTCATCTCTGGAATCCCTTCACAGAAAAATGGATCATTTCAAGTGTCCAAATTAAGAGGAACATCAGGTAGGTTTGGCTAAAAACATTCATCCAATATCTAGCAAAGACTTACTGGATTTTGTTTTGCTTTGAGGGATGCAGGATGTTACTATTTCGTCAGCCCTTCCAAACCCATGCCAAAGATGGATCCAAGTTCACGTCAGCATCCAATAAAGTTGTCAGTGCCTTTTGCTGATTCCTTCCAGAAAACATCCACCTCTGTGAAGCTCTCATAATGAAATGCTGACAAAACACAGTGTCACTGCACAGCCAATGGTTAACTCAGAGAGATAGATGCCAATGGCAAGAGGCTGTGACAAGTAGATGTTGTCCCAGTGCCCCTACGCTCAGCAGGTCAAACATGGGGAAATGCATTTTTTGGTCTCATCATGTAGGTGTACATCAGTCTTCCACCAAGACTTTCTGCTTTTATGCATTGGAGGGTCACTGACATACTTCTCAAGCAAGCTGAAAACCAGAATGCCTTTTAAGCCAGTCAGTAATTTCCTAAGTTGGACAGATAGAAGCAGCCCTGCTGAAGCATCACTCAGTCGGTGCAGCCTTTCGCATTCCCAACAGCTACACAGATGGCTTAACTAGATGTGAAAGAATACAAAAGAAATAGGGGATGTTTTATTAAGAAAACACATTAGATCTATGACACACATTCCCAGACACTTCAGGTTTTTTAGGCAGGCAACAGTATGGCAGCTTTCAACACGGGAAACTGCTCACATGAAATACATCCAGACTGTGACTGAGCCTCCTTCATCCTGCTCTCACATGGTCTTTACTGGTATTGCTGCTCTTGCACAGTACACACTATTAAATCACTGTCACAGCAAACTAGATGAAGGAAATCAAGGAAATCCAAATTTTTTGTGTACCTTTCTCATTCTCCAAAGAGGAAAACCAAATTATTTTGAAGCAGGGCTTTGTTTGAAAGCCCTCACAGCTGTGGATGCTCAAACAGCAGTGGGCATGCGAAAAGCAAGTATGGGGGGAGCCAAGCAGCCCCCAGGCAAAGCATGGACCAGGTGACAGAGGGGTGGCTAGGGAAAAGGAAAGATCCACACAGGAGCTGTAGATGCTGCCAACCCACAGGACAGGCTATTCTCCATCTGTCACTCAGTGGGGACACCATCCCACATGCAACTTCAGAGCTTTTTAGATGGGATTTTGGGTAACCCCCACTCACTCCCAGCCAGACTTGAAGTATACTATGAGTAACTGCTTAAAAACTTGAGGGTTTTTTATCCAGACTAGCCATAATTCTCATCTCTAGAAGAGATTTTCCATTACAATACATTTAAATTGCAAGTTTTATTGGCTTTGTGTTTGCTTTAATATTTCCACTGCTACACAAGCCAGCTGTCGCTGTCCTCATGCAGCTCCAGGTACAGAAATTCAATGCCTCTTGCTTTTCAGTTATCATTCAACCCAGGAGTATTGACAGCAAAGCCAGTAAAGCAAATAGAGCCAAAATACATGGAGTTTTACTTTTTCCTGCCCCACACAACAAAAGGATTTGGGTATAGCTCACAACCTGCAGAGAGGAGAGCTCCTGAAGCACCTACATCAACGTAGCTCCATCAGATTTTGTACACTCTAACTTCAGCTGAGTAGTAGTCAGTTTTAAGTGTTTTACAGCATAAATGATGAAAAAGTTATTTGAAGGTGCCCAAATGCCACACTGGCTGGTACATCTTATTATTCTACTTCAAAAATAAAAGATTCACTTATAATTGGCTTACATTCCTCTGGCTTAAAAGTCAACAAATCTGATTCTAAATACAAGCAGAAGTGCTGAATGCTTTCCAGATTTGTCTTTCAAAGCCAGACACTGGGATTACAAAGCTGACACCCACCTCTTTCCTGTTTAAGATTATGTGCAGCCTCAGGTTTGGTTAGGGTTTTTTTTCAATTTCAGTACAATGTAAGAGTTATGTAAGTGTGCCTTTCAGCTGCACAGAGCCTCTAATCTGAGTTTTAAAACTATTTAAATATAACTTGATCTGTTCTGGGTGCAGAAATGCTTTTGGAGGGTAATCCTGCTTAATCTTTACAGAACATTACTGACCCTTAGAGTAGTATTAGAAGTTAACTTCATTTTATAGATTTTCTTTATATGCTTTTACTTTGGATGTTACAGTATCTGGTCAAATTTCCAGCTCACCACACTCCTGGATAACCCCACATAAGTGTATCTCACAAAGGATGAACTATGATGACTATTGACAGTAGCAATGCAGGAGAGACTGTGAGAAAAGCAAGCACCTCTAGGTCAAACTTGCCTGGAATGTATCCTCTGTAACATCAGTCACCAAAAAACCTCAGCAGGATGCTCCCCAAGCCAAAAGCAGTGTTTAAGACTTAACACTTCTTATTCTGAGACTCCAAATCTCCACCTATTTGCCCATAAACCCAAGGACAGTAAGACCAGTCCGTTCACTAAAATGAATGGAACCAAAAAACTGGAGAACCTGATTTGCTTGAAATCAGCCCTGAGGAAAAGGACTTGGGAGTACTCATGGATTGGAAGCTGGATGTGAGCCACCAATGTGCGTACGGGAAGTATGGCCAGCAGATCGAGAGAGGGGATTCTGTCCCTCTGCTCCAGGGAGTGCACCTGGGGTGCTGTGTCCAGCTCTGGAGCCATCAGCACAAAGAAGAGATGGAGCAGCGTGTCCACAGGAGGCCACAAATACGATCAAAGGGCTGGAGCAGCTGTCCTATGAAGCCAGGTTGAGAGAGTAGGGCTGGTTCAGCCTGGAGAAGGCTCCAGGTGGACCTTACAGCAGCCTTCTGGTAGCTGAAAGGTGCAGAGGAAGAACTGTTCCCAAGGGCACAGAGCGATCGGACAAGGCGTGATGGTTTTAAACTAGAAAAGGGGAGATTTAAGTTGGATATTAGGAAAAAAGTTTCAATATGAGGGTGGTAGATCACTGGCACAGGTTGCCCGGAGATGTAGGGGAGCCCCCATCCCTGGAGACATTCAAGGTCAGGCTTGATGGGGCTCTGAGTGACCTGAACTGGTGAAGATGTCCCTGCTTACTGTAGGAGAGTTAGTGTAACTGACCTCTAAAGGCCCCTTCTGACCTTACACATTCTATGACTCTGATTTCTGTTCTCCTGCACAAATGTGCATCACTCAGTCTGCTTCACATCCCATTTTAACCACATAAAAGTGTATTCATAGAGACTACAATATTAGTCCAAGTTGAATTCAGACTTACAGAACTGAAACACCCCAACTTCCTTTCCTCTACTCTGACTGCTACTTGTTTCTGTAGAAATAAAAGCTTGAAGAATAAATATGACATTGCTTAATGTATTGATTAGGACCATAGATCACAAGCAAACAACATACAGCATCACACTGCCAATCCTTGCTCTCCCATGCTTGTTTAAAATGATAAAGCTGAGCATCTAATCTCACCCAATGCCTTATACAGACTGGCAAGTGGCACATATGGGTCTGCAGAGATAGTTTTAGCTACAAAAGTTTATCTCCAAGAACACAAAACCTTAAAAGTCATTGTTATGTTATTGTTTTCACAATCGCTAATAGTAGAAACAGGTGTAAAAATGCACCAATGAGTTAGCTCTGTGGAAAAGAAAGGCCATGCAAGGTACACATCAGTGTTTAAATGCTTCACAGATCTGCAGGTTGCCTGAAGTTTAGCTGAGACCCCCATCACAAAGAGCATTCCAGCACTGCAGGAGATCAAATCACAAAGTTTCAGGCACTATTACAAGGACTCTAAACCCACAGGGCAAAATAGATCCCTACTGACTGTTACCTACTGAAAGATTCTGCCAAACCAGAGAGAGCACTGGGGCTTGGTGAGATGTCTTAACTCATGACTTTGGTTTTCATCAGCCCCAGTTGAGGCCACCTGTGTAAGCAGGACAAAAACATCTATAGCACAAAACTGCACCTACTTGGCTAAATTCACTTTTCCAGACATTTAAACATCCCTGGCTTTCTACTTTATTAAAAAAAATTAATCTGAAAGACCTACTTTTACAGCAGTAACATCAATATTTTATAGTCTCCCTTTTGCTGTAAAGATACTGGGCTGATTTATGTGTTGTTTAAAAAAAGTACCAAACCTATCACATTATGTAATATAAAATACCACCTTTGTCTCCAAGGGAACATCACATTTTAATCCAGAACTACAAAGCTACAGAAATAGTCTGAGAATTAAATCTCCAAAAAAACCCACAATGGACAAAGCTTTAAGATAAAGGAAACTCATATTCCTTATAAATGAGATTGCTTTGCCACAGAGCATTCCCTGAAGGACTTCAGAAAATTATTATTATTCTATTTTTCTGACAAATTCGGTGCATCAGAGTGACAATGCATGTTTAGTGGTGTCCTAAATTGTCACAAATGATCTATTTTAAGTAGGTGAATAAAAGAGCTGTTAAAAAGATGGCTGCGCAGCGATGCTGATCGTTGGCAACCCAGCCCAGCAATCCGTGTCTGCCAGCAGGAGTTTTTATTCTACCTTCCCACTCCTTTGTTATCCACTCGCAGACTGACCCATTTATTGGTGATATTGTCAGGTTTCTCTTCTATTTATTTATTTATTCCTTTTAGGAAGCAGAGTAACAACACCACGAAAGAGGCTGCACATGTGAAATGTATCTTTGCATTTTCATCTTTTCCCAGGCAAGTTCAGCAGTGGCACACACACAGAACCAGTTAGGCAAGAGCCAGTTGGGTTCTGGCCAAGATTCCTGCACTTTTAAGGAAGCCATGAGAACGTATGTTTAATCATGCACTGAGAGATGGCAGCTACTGTGGGTTTTTCCTGAGGAACCCTCTGCTAGCATCACTGGAAAGCTCCGAGCACTGGCTTCAGCCTTTTGCTGGGAGATGATGTACACCTCAGTCCCAGCTCATCTGGCAGTCTTGTCTCCTTCAATACATATTACAAAACAGACTAACACAGTGTATGCCAGGGTAACACAGAACCAAAGAAAATGCAGAATGAGTTACCCCTGTAACAGCCTCTCAGAAGCCAGCATTTTTGAGTTCTTGCTTTTTTTTTTAAGCCAGTAGTCTAAGCTAAGAGTCACCCAACGAAATAATTACCCTACCACCATTTTAACCAACCTACCCAACACAGCATTAGGGCAGTAACATGCTTGCATGTGTTTAAGACTAAGGGGGCACCTTAGTAATGTTTATAAATATCCTAAGTATGGGATGCAGGGGGAAATGGCCAGCCCCTTTTCAGTGGTCTGTGGAGACAGGACAAGGGGCAATGGCTGTAACTTGGAGCAGAGGAAGTTCTGCACCAACATGAGGAAGAACTTTTACCCAATGAGGGTGAGGGAGCCCTGGGACAGGCTGCCCAGGGGGTGTGGAGTCTTCATCTCTGGAGAGATTCAAGACCTGTCTGGATGCCGACCTGTGCAATATGAGCTGGGGAGCTGCTTTGGCAGGGGGGGTTGGACCCACTGATCTCTTGAGGTCCCTTCCAACCCCTATGATTCTGTGATTCTGTATCCAGGCTCAAAAAAAAGAAAAAAAATCATATGAGTCCCTCCAAGGTCACAAACACATACATTCAAATTATTTCTTCCATAGGGTAAAAAGCTTCTTGGCTTCAAGTAGAAACCAGTAAGATGCTAGTGGCTTCTTAATCCACATCACATGGAAAGAGAAGCCTCAAGGAGCTGTACCTTTCACCTGGATTGTGATCCATCATTTTGGGCTGAGAACCATTAAACACACCCACCTTCAGCTGACAGTACCCATTTGATTTCCATCAGCAAAGCAACCGAACCCACCTCCCATGGACTGCTCAGCTTCACCCCAACCAGCAGTGCTAACGCTGCATATCAAATACCCTGGATGACATCACACAGCCTCAGCTGAGCTGGGGATTACTGGTGTTTTGGATATATTCAGCTGATGGCACCACTAGTGATGAAGTGTTTTGTTCCTCTGCTTTCCACACACCAACAATTTTGGTGTTTCCTGCATCCCACACACCCTCAAGTAGAGTGGTAGCAGCCTTTAAATCTAAGAGGTTCCTGCTGTGAGGGAAGGAGGACACTTCTTCAGGTCTGTCGGGAAGAGTGAAAAAGTAACAGGCTTAGAAGCAGGGAAGATTTAACCAGAATATTGTGATTTTTTTTTCTTTCCACTACTGAGGAGACTTAATCAATGAAACAGATTATTTAGGGATGTCCATTAGGAGAGGTTTATAAAGAAAAGGTTAGGCAAACATCTACCAGGAAGGCAGGCAGATTAGGAGATCTCTCATGTGTAGGAAAGAAGGCAAACAGGACTTTCTCAGAGGACAAACACTCACTTATAGATTTCCCACACACTGTTAATATGCTAGGCACTGAATTAAGAAGTATTTTAACCAAAAATTAGAGAGGCCAAGTGACCCTCCCCTGCTGTAGAAAGCAAAATCAATGCCAGAAATGGGATTGTAAACTCAGGAATTTGGAACTCCAATGCTTGTAGTACTTTGCAGCAGCCCCGCTGTATGTATTTCTATGCACACACATATATATGTATGGCATGTATATAAAAACATTCCTAGCCATCTGGCCTATGAGCAAGAGGCAATACTCATGCACGGAGCCGCCCTGACATGTCTGCAGACCACAACTGGTTTGCATCCCATCCTCTTTCCAAACACAGCAGAGCAAACATTTCCCTTCAAACTACACAGCCTTACCCCATGAAGTGTTTTCCTGAGCCTGGCCTACTTGCTTCTCCCCTATCTCACCTGGGAAGGTGGCAGCTGAAGGGTGTACTGATGACTCATGTTCTCCTAGAACCAGGGCAAGGACACATCCCTCCAAATCCCCCTCAGCAGCATAGAGAAGCTGCCACTTAAGTCCTAAGGAACAGAGGAGTTTCCCTCCTGGTCTCAGCAGTGTTTTCTCCTTTGTCTGCAAGTGAATGCTACATGATATTTTATACATCATATTTTTATACACATTTTATCTCCCCTTTTTAAGTTTTATTTAATAGCAAACAGCTTGTCTCCTTAACAGTAAAGAGCAAAGTGACAGAAAACAAATTAGTTTCTAAATTTAAAACTGTGTTACGTTGCCATGGCAACCGAAGATCTACAATTACATAAAGCAAATAATACCTACTTGTAAGAACAGAACCAAAACCAATTGTGGAAAGAGCTGGGCTTAGACTATAATTACACTAAAATAATAAACTAATAATTTTACAACACATTAGCAAAACAAGGGTATAACTGATTGCATTTGGGAAAGTCAAACACTCCTGGGTTATGCTCAGGAAACGGCTTCCAGGAGAGAAGCAATGAAACCTGGGCACACTTCATCACAGAAGGTTTATATGTAACTTCTGACAGACACAGCAGACAAAAGGTCATTTTCTGATGCAAACAAATCATGTCTTGGGCCTTAAATGCTCCAAGCAAATTGTTAATGCCCAGCACTGATGAGGACCACAGCAGTGGTGAACTCTTCCAGGGATTCTTTATAAAACTTTTCCTCTTCAGTTTACCTCACATGAACAGTTGTGAAGGCTGTAGTTTTCCTCTGAATCCAGTCAAATTCGTTCCCTATCAAGGAAGCTGCTGCGGTGAGAGATACTGGGCCACCCCATCTGACCCCACAGCACTATTTCACTCCAAACACTGTGTAATGAATATAAACTCTGCCTTGGGAATAACATGTTGGTATTCACATCACCCAGCACCTCCTCCAGCTTCTTGAACGTCCATGCCAACAGATGACAACATGAACCCATAGGATCTCTTGTCCTTACCACCCTTTCTCTTTGAAATGACATTACATGTCAAACTGGTGATCCACCACTTCCAGATGGGCCCAACAGAAGGAATAAGAGAGAAGTCCTCTGTGAAAGGCACAGCAGCCATGGCTGGGACACAACAAAAACATGGGAAGCTCTCAGGATGGCCTGGTAGCAGCCCAAGCTCCAAAGCAGCAAAAAAACTAAGAGACATGGAAAAAAAAAAAAGGATTTCTGCTTGCTTGTTTCAAAGAATTCTGTATGTCCCACACATAAGGGTCTGAGGAAACCATGGAAATCAGCCAACAGAAGTAAATATGAGCATTAACATTTGATGTTGCTGAGCAAAGTGCCCCACTGAAAGATGCTGTGCAGCACCAGTGCAGGTAACTGGGAGCTATGTGAGCCCTGCAGCTCCCTACCCTCAGTAACCTATATGGGATTGTCGCTGTAGGAACACTTAGAGAAGGGTGAAAAATACAAAAGGATGTCTATAATTATCTATAATTAATTGCCAAATTCCAAAGTAATAAGCATCTCTAGTTGGAAAGAACACGTTACCGAGGAAGATATTCAAAAAGCCAATGTTCTAAAACAAAAAAAATCAAGCCCAAAGTAGGAAGCTAAAATAAATGTTACCTACAGTATATTTTGCATGCTCTTTGAGTCACCTGGGTATTCCAGTGCTCTGTTAAGAACATGACCAAAACCGAAAGTGGTCTCCATCAAACTCTACAAGGGAAAATAAACCTGGGCTGTGTCTCTCTCCCCTGCTTTGCTTCATGACACACTAATTACTGTTTAAGAGCCTTCAACATCACGCCTGTTAAGAAGGAAAAAATCCTGCTGTGTCCCCTCTGCTGTCCTCTTTGGTCACTACCTGGGTAATTCCTAGGTATTGGGCTCCAGCAGCCCCAGAAGGTCAAATAGAGATGGGTTCTATCTAGTTATACACACACACACACAAAAAATCCCATTTCTCTACTCTCAACATTTCTTTCATCAAGGGCATCTCAGCATCTGCAAACCCTTAATTCCCCTTCCCTAAATCAGTGTAGAAACTGTTCTAAAGACCAGATAAATAAACTAAGCCTTCCAAAGGTCTGGCATGGTGTTGTTGCAGCAGGATGGATATCACTGCAGCCTGTCCCACTCTATTTATATTGTTTCCCAAAGGACAATTTAAAAGCCAAAGAGTTTCTCAAAGCTTATGACTCCTCTCCTTCCATGCCTTGCTGTTGCTGGAACGGACAAGTAAGGGCAGGACTCAGAAAAAGAAGTTTTCAGCTGCAGAATGTACGTGGCTGGCAACAGATCTCTAATTGGATTTGTCTCTTGGTTTTCTAATTTGGGATGCTTGGTTATCCAAGCATGTATAGAGTAAGTCTGAGAGGCCCCAGAGTACCAGGGGTACAGTCACCAAAAACCACATATAGGCACAGCACGTTGCCTCTCACATCTACTCCCAATGGCCACGCTTGTCAGGAGAAGACAGGGAAGTGCTGCTCTCTCCAGATGTGTCCACGAAGTGTTTGGTGTTTCTTTGTAACTACATGTCACAACCCCACAGTGCAAATGACTAGCCCAACAGTGTTTCAGAAAACCATCTGCTGGTTTGTCTCCTATTTTTGAGGTGCAGCTACCAGTCACACAGTCTTCCTCTCTAAAATAGACATTGCACTCAAGATGAACCTCACCACTTTCAACTCCCTTTTCTGTGTGCCCTGTAAAATGAAGAGTTTACAGCAAATCATCTGCTGAAAAAATGTTATGGAAAATATATCTGCACCACAGGTGCCATTAACTCCAAATGCAGCTCCTCCAAACGTTGCTCTACACAAACATGCTTGGTCCCTGCAAGAGGCAGACACGGCTCTGACTGTGTGACAGGCTTCAAAATTTAGCCATGCTCCCTCTGTACACTGGTGTTAAGACCTTTACAGATACCAGCAAGCTATTCAGACTCTGCAACGGCTGCCCAGGCTTATCTGTAAATTACTTTTGAAGGGTACATGAAGTGCAGCTGGGTACCACAAAGCTCTGAGCACTATTAGGAAGAGCACACTGGAAGGGCTCCTGGGCCATCACCACCAGCCCTCTCCCTGCTGACCATCGTAACCTTTATCACTTATCAGCCCTGTCTCTTGCCCAGTGAGACATCTCTGTTTCTTGCCCAGTGTTCCCTGTTGCCCTGCAGCTAGAAACCTTCCACTAATTTCCAGTCTAGATTTATTCAAAAGATAGTTTATATCCCCTTGTCCAGCTGACAAAAATGTCCTCTAAACAGCTCCCTCACTTCTTTTCTTTACCCCTCAATGTGCTTATACAGAGCAAACCTATCCCCTCTCAGTCTTCATTTTGCTCAGCTTAACAAGCAGAGCTGCTCCAGGCTCCGGTGGGACCAGCTCTCCCATCCCCAATCAGCCCAGCAGCCTTTCCCGACATCTGTTCCAGCCCCAGTTCAGTTTTCCCTGAGCACTGGTAAGCACAGCCCCAGACAGATTTCAGCTGAGAACTCGACAGCACCTTTCACAACATGCTGCATCACATTAACAGGTCAAAAGCATCCTGTGATCAACTAAACGCCCCAAAGGTCTTCCTCCTCCTGCTGCTGAATGATATTCATCTCATTAGTTCTCTGAACACGACCCTGAACTTGCACTACTCAATTTTATCCTAACTCTATTATTCTAGTCTTTGAGGTCATCTAATTCTGCCTAATTAATCCAACCCTCTTCAGTGTTGACACTGCCTCCCCAGTTTTGTGTCACCAGAAAATTTCATTAGCACGTTTTGACTTTTGTGCCAAAGTCATTAATGAAAATATTAAATAACACTGGACCAAAACCAGTCGCTGAGGAACTCCACTGACAGTTGCCCTCCAGCCCAAGACTCACTCTTTCAATACAACCTATTGTTCTCACATCTTTGGCCTGCTTCTTAGGCCCTTTGCAGTCTTCCTATTAAATCCAATTATCCCCTCTTTAACTAATAATTGGCTTCCTAAAAACCCTGCTGCTTGACTTAGTCTTTGGAGACTAAATTAACTTTGTCTGTTTATGCAGGCAGAAGGGATACACGTTGCCCAGATTTGTGGTAAGTGATTGCCAGGGCATTGACATGGGCATGGGGCAGCAGCCAAAGCTATCCTGATGACATCTTTTGTGTGAGCAAGGCCCATGGTCTGAGACCAGCATCCTGCTTTATGCCATCTGGGGAGCTAAAATGGACATAGGGGCTACCTACACCTAGACAGCTTGGGTGGCTTAGCACCAAGGGTGATCTACCATCTCCCTGCTCTTCCATAAAGAGATAGATTTCTCATCCAGGGTTTTACCACCAAAAACACACATCCACTACAAAATCAAACTGAACCCATAGCACATTAAAACACCCCACTAAAAACCCCAGAAACCTTCCCATCACTCACCAAGTTTACACTACTAAAATATCATGAGCATGACACACTTTCTCATTTTTCTAGAAGACTCCCCCAGGCAAAATAAACATTCTTGTACAGATATTTTCACCATTCCCTTTTCAGAAATGGCACAGACTCCAGTGAGGTTACACCAGGGATTAATTTGACCCACTCTGATACACTCAAAGCAAATCAATCTTTCATGGGTCTCAAGCTGTGAATACCTGCTCAAATAATTAAAACACCCAGCAGGGAGCCTACTCAAAAGGTCATCTTTTAACAAAGATTAATTCAATTTTATCTCATACCCATAAAATTTGAGACAAAGCAACACAAAGCAATGGATTACCTAATGCATCTCTCATATTGGCACTGAAAAAATTTATACATACAAGGAGTTAGAGGGAAATCGCAGGTGTATCTTCAACTCACATCTCATGTAAAATTAACACAGGATATCAGCCCCCTCAGTGGAGGGTAAACAAAAACATTTTACTTATTTATTTGTAACTGAATCTGAGCAAAAGCTGTTCCTATGGTGCAGCATGCTTAAGTCCTACTTATTCCCTAGGTGCAAATAGAGGATGATATGGTACTAATTTAAGCCTTTCTTTTGCAAAGCCTTTTAGGAGACATCCAGCTTTAAAGCCAAAAGGAAGTCCTTTTTCACACAGCAAATAGTTACTGTGCAGCATGGAAAATTTCTATTTCTCTTTCCCTAAAAATTTCCCAGGCAAGCAGAGTGTAGACCAATTCAAGAGGAGGAAATTTTTCACAGAATTCAATTGGAACAAGAGGAAGCCCTCAACCCAAATGGGGCTGAAGTGTCCAAACATGGATGAGGTTCTTTGAGCATTCAAGAGTGGTCCAAGGAAATGTGATTCAGTTTGGCAGTCTTATTTACACTATACACCTCAATCACCAATTGCCATCCTTACAAACATCTCAAAAATTGCACAGCTGGTCCAGATAAAGTGATTAATTTGAACTAATCCGGTTAATTTATGGCGATATTCTTCATTTCATCATAGAATAGGCAGGAAACTGTTGGTTGAAAAAAATCAGTGCCTAAAAATGCAAAAAGTGTGTATTTGTTCAAGTGGATTATTCCTAATAACTTTAGTCCTAGGACCTTTCTTCCTCCTTTCTCTGCATAGGCAAATCCATGTATCTGTTTGGAAAAGTTTGCAAGTCTTCAATATATCTGAAGGAAACTCCAAGAGTTCTCAATTCTTAAGAAATTTAAAGAAAAATAAAAGAAGTCCTTCTAAAAGCTGGAGTCTCAAATCCAACATCCACTATTCTTTTATTACTACACTAAAATAAATGAAAAATCCAGTTTTAAAATACTAGTGAGTTGTATGTTGCTGCATCTACCACAGACAGGAAATTTACACCGCCATGTCTTGATTGTAAGTGCTTCTAATTGGTATTTCTCCATGGAATTCGGTTTCAAGAGGTGTGAAACAAGAATCAATTTATCCCAATATTAGACCTTTTTCATTCAATTCCAACAGTGGTAAAATTACGGACTCAGAGATGGGTGTAACAAGCTGCTGTCTGCAACTGTGCCCCCATAACCACCCAAAAGGAAAGTCTTTGTATTTAACAGGAGAAAAGATATATGATGGGAGAACAGCTGCTAGGTCAAGATTAATGAGCAGAGGCAGGGAAAGAGTGCTGAGGTGTTTGCTGTAACCAAACATTCCCTTCACAGAAAGTATTTCATTGTTTGAGATCCAAACCTCTTCACACTTGACCTTTAATGAATTTCTGAGGCTCACGGGGTCACAGCTCTGGCTGATCATCTACCAGTCCTGCCCTGCCTCAACAACAGGAATCTACCACTTGTGAGATGGATGATGGAGAGAAAAGCTCAGCAGCTCATCTGGGAAGGGTAAATTTTACTCTATTGATGATGGATGAGAACTATTGTTTTTCCTCCCCATCTTCATTCATCTTTTATTGCCATGCAAGAACTTCAGGGAGGAAACTAGCATTGGTATTGCCCAGAACCCTCCTCCTCCCACAGCATCCACAGGCACTGCAGTTACTTTGATGTGCTTTCAGAACAACACAAAAGTTTCTGGCTGTTGAGTGAGTTTCAAAATTATTCTACAGTGATCTTGAGAAATTAAATCAGAAAGATACAAACAGAAGTTAACTGTGAGCTCAGGCAGATTAAATCAACACATAGTTGAAGCATCAAGTGATGGTCCATGCTGCTTCATGACCCAGATCAACTCGTGAAAGTGATCACTCACTGCTGAAATTAAGGAGAGTACAACACAAGAAATATGTGGGACTGTTGGGGAGGGTTCAGAGGAGCCACAAAGATGATCAGAGGGCTGGAGCAGCTCCCCTACGAAGAGAGGCTGAGGGAGCTGGGCTGGTTCAGCCTGGAGAAGAGAAGGCTGTGGGGGGACCTCATTGCAGCCTTCCAGTCCCTGAAGGGAGCAGAGAAACAGGAGGGGAATCAGCTTGTTAAAGGGCAGAGACTGGCAGGAAAAGGGAGAATGGACTAAAGCTGGAGGAGGGGAGGGTTAGATGAGATATTAGGGGGAAGTTGTTTTTTTTTTTTCCAAATAGAGTGGTGAGGGGCTGGAACAGGCTGCCCAGAGAGGAGGTGGATGCCCCATTCCTGGAGGTATTCAGGGCCAGGTCAGATGGGGCCCTGGGCAACCTTGTGTAGCTCCAGGCCTGGAGGTTGGTGGCCCTGCCTGTGGTATTGGGGTTGGAGCTCTGTGATCCTTGGGGTCCCTTCCAACCCAGACCAGTCTGGGATTCTATGGTCTTGGACACTAATATTGCAGGTAAACTGAGAACCGCATGGAGGACTAAGGAAACAAACTCTCCTCAGAGCCTATTGAATTGGAATATTTCTAACCAGAGTTTCAAGGGATTTCAAAGCAGTGAATGCAATGTGAAGTCACATTGTGATATCTGTGGACTCTGTTTTAAAAACTCAAGATCTAAGGAACAGTAGACTAGCACAGGAACACAGTAGTTATCAAATGAGAAGCCCCTATTGTTTCACAATTTGTAGCAATTTTGGATTTATTTTGCATGAAGCGAAAACTAAATTCACTTTTGGTTGACAACTTCAGGAAAAAAAAAGTGTTGACAATTATTGTTGACTGGAGAAGAGGACCAGTGATGAGAGGCTCAAAGCAGGAAACTGTGAAGCTAAGACAAGAGGGGAAGAATGCAACAACAGCTTCAACAGGGAAAAGTCACTTCAGTTTGTTCTACATCTCTGTCCATGGAGAACAGGGCAAAAGTATTTGACTTGGCATTTAACTTAATATTTCTGGCAATGATAAAACTCTGGGTGGGAAGCATGTGGAAACAGTCAGTGGGGTCTGGGTGAACATCACTGTGGGAAAACATCAATATACCTGGGTGTGAGAGGGGATCTCTGGTCCAGGACCCTATGATTTTGTCCCACTTTGTAGGCTATCGAGTTATGAGGCACATCACTTATTTTATGTGGGAAGTAGTGAAACAGATGGGCCATAGGAGACACTCACAAGTGTGCAAAATCTCTCTGAAGGACTTCCCATTTTTACTGCGAAAGTTCTTTTCTGTGCTTTTGACATTAGGAGTCTAAAATTAAACAGTGCAAATAGAGCCTCAGACTTGATCAAAACTGAATTCCTACCTTAAAAAAGTATACATAAGTACTCATTCTGTTTGCATCCACATGACACTTGCTATTACATCTTTAAAAGGATAAAAAGAAAAGCTTTTCTTTAGAAGTAGGTGAGTTGAAGGTTACAGACAAGATGGCATAACTGCATTTATTCTACATAACAAGTGAAATACATGTGTTATTCTGTGATTAGCCTTTAGCTGCTAACTCTACTTGACCCCTTTGGTTGTAAATGTTCTCACTACTTGGGGATACACGATCAACCTTCTCACTCTGGGAAAGGTATCTGAGTTTTTCCTAAATCAGCCGTTTATTTTCATTGCCTGCTGGCAATCTCAGCCCCTGAACCTAACATAATTAGGAAGTTCCCTCAAAAACGTAAACAAAGCCCATTTGTTTCTAACTAATTCAATATATTTGGCACACGTTCCTTTGAAAAAAAAATCATACTCTCCTTGGCAGCAGCTTAGGAGCCTAATTATAGATAGACTAGTCATCAAAAATGATACCTTTGCTGTAGTCCCAGGAACAGAACACACTCTCAGAAGCAATCTATTTCAGGAGATGCAGTGTTCTGCAACTGCCATCCTTTCGTGCTCCCACCTGCACCTCTGAACATGCCAAACAGTCTGTCTGCATCCATGCTCTTACCCTGGACGCTCTCTTCAGCCTGGCTTCCACCCACTCCATGTTACACAGCCACAATCCAGCAGTACCTCTCCCAAACTCAACCCCACAGCCTATTTCTCATCCTCATCCTCCTTTCTCTAATATATCTTTGTTGCTGTTGAGTACTTACACTTGCCTGGACAGGCTGCTTGGCTACCCCCTTCCCCACCCTCCACACCTATCCATCACTTCTCCCCACTCCCACCCACTTTTCCTGGTTTTAACCTCAACCACATCATGTAGGCTCTGAGGCTACCACAGCAAACAGGATATACACAGGTAGATGAGCTGGTTCCCAGACAAACTGCCCGCTTCCATCTCCTGCAGTAGGGTATCACAGCACATATTGCCCACCTGACAGCTCACCTCTGGCCAGATGGTGTTCTTCAGCCCAAGAGCAGGTTCCCTCTGTATGACAGTTGTTGGTAAAACAACATGCTACAACATAAACGCACCAAAAATAAATCCCTTCTCAAAAAAACAATCCCAAACAATTCAACAAAAAGGCTGGTTGCTGCTCTGTATCTGATGGCTCCAGCAAGTCATGCTAGCAGATGAAGTCTTCACCTTTAGTCTGATGTTTCCAGTCTACAAGCTGTATCACTGCAAGAAGCCAGGAGATGCTTCTGATTACAAGAGATGAAGCTTCCAGAGATGCTGCAGGCACAGACAAAAGAAAGCTTCACGCCCAAAAACATTCTGACTATAGTCAACAACCTGCAGTTTGCAGAGTACACACAGGGAGGGATAGTCTTCCCAGGGTTAATGTCACATGGCTGGCAAAAAGTCATCACGCAACCGGAGGTTGATGTGAAGCGTGTGGAAAGGTTAAAGAAAACAGAGGTATTTAAACAAAATTTAATTCAGCCACAAGCCCTGCTCTGCCCAGTGGCTCCAGAAGAACTGCAGCTTTGTTTGCTGCCACTATGGTGGGGCACAGTTTATGCCCATCACCTCACAAGTTTTGCTGAGTAGGGGCATAAGCAGAAGCTTAATTGGAACCCAAGAGGGTTGAGCACATCCTAACTTTTGTTCAACCAGGCTTCACAGAGCACACCCATGCTGCTGAACACTGATGTTCCTTAATCAGCCCACACCAAATTGAAGTATATTTTTCATAACTGCTGTGGAAGCCATTGAGACAATATCTGTGCAAGAAGCAGTGTGATAAATCGAACTGTACAACTTGGGGTAGGTAGTCACAGGAATGTATTTCTCCCAGGATGCCAGCTGTCATCATAGAATCACAGAACGCTTTGTGTTGGAAGGGACCTCACAGATCATCTAGTTCCAAACCCCTGCCATGAGCAGGGACACCCCCACTAACCCACGGTGCCCAAAGCCCCATCCAACCTGGTCATGAACCCTGCCACAGATAGGGCTTCCACAGCCTCTCTGGGAAACCTGTTCCAGTTCTTATCTGTGTTGTTTAATTATTATATATATTATCCATAGTTATTTAATATATATAATTTACAGCTTTATACCTATGTCAGATTATAAATATTAAAAATTATTTCTCAATTAGCTTTACAATAATTACGTTATACATTACACAGATAAAAAGGATACAGGCAAACTTTGAGAGATGTGGATAGCCACACATCTGACTAAGGCAGGATAAGCAGGATTATCATTTAGATCAAATTGTTGCTTCACTTATTTGGAATTACATACAATTAAAACCCCTCAACACAGCAGAGACTGTGTCACCACAGTTCTTTCAGTGGGGAAAACGGATGAATTAGAGGGAAGATTGATCCCAGCACATACCCTGAGCAGGGATACTGTACACATAACCTGACTGCTCACATTTCACTAACCAAGCATGAACCACTTCTGGAGTGTGTTACAGAAGTGTGAACAATACAACACTGCTTTATGCAAGGCAACTCATCTTCTGATTGTCCGCCTAGATTGGGATGGTTGAACCCACCTCAGACTATATTTAAGCTCACATTAAACTCTTACTGTTAATTGCCCCTTCATACATTCAAACAGCACAAAAAGGAGCTACCCAAAGGCAGGTTTCTTGGCCCTATTGACACAAGCAGTTCCCAGAGAAGTTTTTTGCCCTTCTAGCTTCCCTTTGAGGAAGATAAACTTGTCCTTGCCCTTCCCTTCTATATTTCCCCACTAAAATGGAACAGCAAGACAGTAATGCCTCTTCTTCCAGCATTAACTGAGGACAAGAACATTGTCCTCTTCATTTATGTTTCATATTCTTATCCTTTATTTGTCATTTTTTAACAAATAATAATTTTTACTTCAATTTTCCTTAAGCCTTTTTCTTTCAGGTTAACAATCTTCTCCTATCACATAGATCAGGCACCAGTGCCTCCACTTTTGGCAGTAGAGGCTCCATCCTCAAAAAACCCAAATAAAAATTGTAACTGTTAATCCCCTTCTTCCCCAGCAACACACAACAGTAAGATAACTCAAAGTCTTTGCTCTCTTTGTGACTGCATAGATAATATAAAGAAACAGCAAAAAAGTAAATAAACCTCTTTTTTTTCTATAGGACTTCACACTACAGGATCTTATTGGGAATTTCTCATGAACTGAATCTGCAAGTTCAATCTTTTACCGCCAAATAAGCCCAGTTTACAACTCTGAACATCTGAGCACTCTTTTCCGCCTGTGGTCTGGCCAGGCAGTGGGATACGTGTCTTTGCTAATCCATAGGCAATAAATTCAGTAGCCCTTATCTAGCAAGCAGAAAGACACTCATTTAACCAGTCATCCAACATCAATCCATCAAAAACTCTAAATACCCAGTTGCTGTGTATTTATTACCCTAGTCACAGATATCAGAGGCATAAAATAATGCCAGTGTGGTTTATTTGAGGACGGCTTTGATTTTATAGCTGTCGTTTTTATTGAAAGCTATACACAAATTGTGCAGCAGTGCCGTGATACGTTCAGGTAACGAGTCGTGCAATGACAGTAAACTTCTTTAGCCTTTCCTTCCACTGTGTGGAACGTTTTTCTATGAATTACACGTGGAAAAGTTGCTATGAAGTCTCAAGAAAGTACAGGTGCTGCAGGTTATGCAAAATAACCGTAAAACGCTAGAGAAGTCAACGTTATGTCACCGTCTTGATGGATAGAAATGTGTTGAGGGCTGACAGGCAATCTGAAAATTACCATTACATCTCATTTCCTCTTCAGAGAGTTTTTGTTCTTACCGAATGAGGAGGATCTTGAACATCCTGATCAAACAGCAGAAATTGGCTGCCATCTTCTGACACTTCACGGATAATGTACTGTAATTTTGCTGGAGTAATTGTCCTGATTCTATTGTAGAAAAAGCCCTTTCCAACTTTCACAGGAGAATGAAACATTAGCCAGGACATGGGAGATGATTGGTAATGGCCTTAAGAAAATTACAGCACAAAAATCCTTCAGCAGACACACAAAAAAGTCACCTGATGTTTTCCCAAATGAAAAGACCCACTGAAAACAAAGTAAAACATGCAAGAAAGGCTGCGACATTGACATCTCAAGAGCTCAAGGAGATTGGATTCATTTTGTGGCATTTTGTGTTTATATTACAATTCCATACAGAAAAAATAAGCTGTTAGATTTTCTCTATCAAATACAGTCTGCAATAAATGCTATGCCACCTCTTTTCAACTCCTCTCATAGTTTTGAAACTAATTCAGATGCTCTGGTCATGAATTTGGCCCTGTAGATATAAGGTTAAAGGAGTCTCACCATCTATCTCAGCATATGCCTCGTTCATACCTCAAGACAGATGAGGCCAGCACAACAACCTGCCAACACGACACCATGTACAGCAGAACACATTTGGAACTATAAAACTTGGATAAAACTTAAGCTTAGATTTTTTATTTGCTTAATTCTGCATCAGGGAAAATTAAGCAGTAGTTGCACTAGCAGATGAATAACATCCCTTAGGAAAGGATGAAAGTAAAAGGTCATATTAAGTCAAGAAATATCTATATTACTAGTGCAAAGACCATTCCTGCAGCTACAGGACAATGGGCAGCTTAGAGGGACTTCTGTCATTGACTTCTGTCAGCAGTCAAGGAGCCCCATGCCTGGCAAACCTCCCGATCCCAGGTTCCTGTGTGTGCAGACACACACAATGGAATATTATTCCTTGATCACAGACAAACCCAAACAGCAGGATGACTGGTGAGAAGTATTGGTTACACAAAGGCCAGACTTTTGGTCAGGATTTTAACTGTGGTTTTATGAATTACAACCCAAAAGTTATTTTTTAAATATTAAGATATTACTGCAATCCAAAGGAGTGTAATTATAGCCATCTATAGCCACATGCAGCCGGATTTTTCATCACAACTATTGCATCAGGCACAAGTCAGGTAAGAACCCCATTTGGTATGAACTGCTTTTATTCACCACAGTAGCTCAGCTGGAAGAGCAAGCACTGATAAATCCCTTCAGATCTTTTTATATATCATCCCTTTCCCTGCTGACTACAATAGAGCAAAGCGTTTTGCTCCCTGTTGTCTTTGCTCATCCACAGAATCTGTGGACGTGGACTGAGAAACAGACTGTCTATGCCAGATATTAATCCAAGACAAACAGAAGCATGGTTTGAAAAGGAAATACAGGCCAAAACAGAAGGTTTGTTATGGAATTGGGGTATATTTTTGTTGTTACAGTGGGATCTACAGGGGTTTTTTTAATCTTTTTAAGGGACCAAATAATAGGAAACGGAGAATACCAAATTAGTCAAAGTTCAGCTCATGTTGAGTCAAGCACTTTATGTTCACTGATTTTGAATTTTACTTTATTTTCATGAAAAGCAAAGGAGACAAGGAGAACAAGAGGGTCTATGCATAAGCCATGTGTAGCCAGTGACACTGTACTCATGTATACATACAAGTGAACATCTGGGAGAAATAAAACGAGAGATATTTTTAGAAGAAAATAAACCAAGGAGAAGAATAGAAAGAAAATGAACACGTAGTAAAAAACATAAAGGACCAGAATGCATCTTTTTACATACATATGCATCCACAAGCCCATTGAAATATTTTCTATTTTAGAGAAAAGTAACTGCTGCACCTCAGCCATCAGCTGTTACGTTCTGTAAAGTTGACTTTGTCTCCGCAGTTGCTTCTTTATGTTTTCTAGGAAAGCTCACAAACCAAGCACCTCATTCAGGTGGTGTTCTCAACCAAATTGCATTGTCCTCAACAGAAGTTCATCCCCTGGCACCAGAACTACTCTTCTCCTGAAAGCCCAAAAAAGCTTCCAGAGATTGATGACCAGGAAGCCTAGGGAGAGTGAGATGCTTTGAGTTCTCCAAAACATGATGAGTTTTGTACATAAAGAACAGATTTTTTTTTTCTGTATTAAGAGCCTGCTTTGTCTGACTGAACTCATGGAAATCCGTTATCTCATTTACCAAACCACTCCAGTTCCTCAGGCTCTATTTTGCTTCCTGATTTTATACATGGAGCCTTGAAGTGATGGCATGATAACACACCCTGGAAATTCTACCACATAGTTCCTAACAACTCAGCAACATTTCTAACACAAGGCTTTATTTCTTCTGGCTTTGGATAAGGATTCCACCATAAGGAAGAAGTTAAGATGGAAGAAGATGGGCTTTGAGGTCCCTTCCAAATCGAAGATTTCTACATAAAAAGGAGTTATTTCATTCCTGCTCCTTGTAAGCTGCATTACACACAGGAGAAAGGCAAAGAAAGAGTTGGAGACATACAATAGCTGAAAGTATTGAGACTATATATTCACTCTATGCCATGTTTATTCACACACTTCAAGTCTGACACACAGAATTAATTGGCTATTTTACTGTCTCGTGAAAAATATATTTAAAATAGATCTTAAATACAACTTGCACAGACACAAAGTAGAAAGATCCAACATTCTTTCAATAATCTTAACCCCAGGTCTTACAGGGCATTAACTTGTATCAGGTGGTGTACAGACACACAAATAAAAGAAGACAGACACCTTTATGGAGTATTAACCAGCTCCAGGGAGGTGTGAAATGAAGAGGCCTACATGATGTGAAAGGAAGATTTACATAATTAACCCATATGAAGTAGATGGAGTAGATACAAACAACCATAAAAGTTAAAGCCTAGATAAATTGAATGAGATATTTTGAGTTAATTAACCCACAATGACAAAGTCAAGGAGGAGAGGTATGTATAGGAGATGTTAACTCACACCAGAGGGCCATGAAATATCATTTTAAAGCATTTAATATCTCCTAGATACTGTTATTATACCACAAAAAAAATAGGCACCTCAAACTACAATTTACAAGAGAATTAACTGGCCCTGTCACATCACCTGCGTACGGAGCACATAACTAGTGCCCAAGTTTAAATAAAAGTTAACTGAAATTGCCTGCAAGTGAAAGCAGCACAGGACACTCTGGATTTAAGCTATCAATAAAACACAGAAACAACTTTCCATACACCTCTCCATATTCAGCTGTCTTCAGGTAGTTCACATGCATTACAACTGACAAGTTTCACTTGGAGAATGTCAACACGAGTATCCCAGCCTTCACGAGCAATCACTTCAAATGAAAACCAGGAAAATGTCAAGACTATACGTTTCAGTGAAAAATTTAGGTGGTGGGAAGCTACCAAGAGGTCAATACTGCAAACTTGGCAAGGGAGAAAGGGTGTTAATTTTTTTCTCCTTTTTTCCTTTATATAAACAATTCTATAGAAATATATCAACTACTGAGGGTAAAACCCTGCTCTGCTCATCTCTGGAGCTCACTCCACATGCAGAAAACTCCACTGTGCTGGTGGGAAGTCCCCACAGGGAAGCAGGGCAGAATACAAAGCAGAGCTCCTCAGCACAGAAACAAGTCCTGCATCAGAAGCAGAGCAGGATTTTGGAGCAATGGAAGAGAAGAGTTATGAGATCTGGGAGGAACTGGCTGGTTTTGGCATGTCCTGTGCTTTCCTGGTAAGCGTACTCTTGGCCAGAAACTCAAACTTTGAGCTGGGGGGAATTGGAGGGGGAAAACTCATTAAATAGGGGGCTCACATACATAAGATGGTCATCACAAGCAGAAGGAAGTACCTTCTGAGCAAGCTTTACATATTTTTAGGAAAAAAGATAGGGAAAACATCAGAAGCCTCTTTTATGTGTCCAGCTGAAGCACTACATGATTTCTGACTCACCAGAAATACATCTCCAGCCTTTTGTTTGGCCTCTGCCCTTAATGCCATTTTAAGCATTTATTTTTAGGTTGGTTGACAAATTGCTGGTGGACTGACCCTTTAACTGAAATGCCTCAAAATACCCATGGCCACCTGAAATGACTTGCGACGTTTCCAAGCCCAAAATTACTAGACACATCCCTAGATACACCCAAATGCCTTTATAAAACAGGAATCTGTTACCAGCTGGTGTTATCCTGTTTGCTTTGAGGACTGACAGCTCACCCAGAATGTCCTTTAATTTCTTACACAGCTATCCCAGTACTGGCTTGTTTCATCTGGATTAGTCAGTGTGATAAATATGTTGACCTGAGCAGTTAGGGGTTTTTTCCTCCTCCCCCCCCCCCCCCCCATTTTGGCTTAGTACGTGAAAAGTTAATGAAAGAAATCCAGGTGTTTCTACACTAATGCTCACAAGCAGCACTCAGATGCCAAGGAGACACTGAGTAAATAGCATATTCCCCTTTGTGACCAGCTGGCACTAATCTGCAAAAATACCTTCTCATAACTTATACTAAACCCCTAACATTTGAGTTCAAAATCAAAGGCAATGAAGACCCCCTTGATGACATAGCAAAGCCAATACCAACTGATCGAGTCCAAGTTTGAGGGACACAAGTCTCTCTCTCTCACAGCATCAGCACTACTGAAGTAAGGCACTAAAACGCTGAAGAGAGATTCAGTCAAGTTTCATGCAAGAATACATTCTCCAGGAGGTCAGAAAGCTGAAGGGAAGCCAGCTAGCAAGCCTAGGTTGTTATAAATGCAGATATCTACCTAATCAGGTCGAATCAGTTGGAGGTTTTGGCAGAATTTGTATTTTAGGGTTGGGATTTTTTTTTTTTTTAAATATTCATACACTTCAAGAAGTGAGATGCTCCTCTGGAGAGCACCCTATGCTGCTCTCCAGCACATTGTGAGGTATTCATCTCTCCAACGCTAGCAGTAGCCTTTGAAGACATGGTGGGGCTGTGAGGTTTGACATTGCTGAAGAGCTACCAAGGAGGATGAGGTTTCTTGCTCCCCTCACATCTATGAAGTCCCAAAACCAGAAACCTAAAACCATGGTCTAATATTCCTAACACTTCTCAGAGGTAACACTTTCTGTTTCATTATTTCAATCTTTATTATGCTGCTTCACAGCTTTGCTTGCACAAAAATTATCACTATAAAGAAGCTGCTTTCTCATTCCAGATACACATTAATTTTTGAAGGCTTTATATTAGGAGCTTCAGTGCAGAACCCCACTCATGCTGCTCACCCAAGTAGTCCCAAAGGGTTCCTAACACAAATGAGTGGGTGAGGAAGCGCCTGCAGTTATTTTTTTCTTTTTTGAGGACACAAAATTTAGGCTGATTTGGCAGGGCTGGGCTTTGAGCTAAAAGAAATCCAAAGACCAGGCGCTGAGTCTTTCTATTTTCTGCTCCAAAGCTTTCCTCAGCTGAGCAGACAGGATTCAAGGATGGAGACGCATTGATTTAGAATTCAAGAGAATTTAATTTTCAGGAGAAAGATGACTTTTGTGTGCCATTGCCCGCCCCCCTTTCTTTTTTTTTTGCAAAATCAGCTTACTTTGAAGACCAATGCAAATATCCTAAATGTATGCTCATGTATCTGTCCTACTTCTGCAACCTATTTTAAGCATTAAGCAATTCTAAACAGTCGCTGTGATTCATCTCAGGTTATTAAGGAGAGAGAGCGGGAAACAAGAGCAGTGCCTAACATCTGATTGAGTTTTAATAACTTTAATTCTTTGGTTTCTGTATGCAATAGGTAGTGGTTATGATTCTATGACAATTCTGGAAAAGAATCATTTAGGTTTTTCATATTTATCAGTGTTTATGCAAATTCACAGAATCTAAACACTATATGATGATTAAGACCGGCTTTTTCAATTTATTCCCCAAGTATGTCAATGTCCTTTCTCTTTATGCAAATTATCAGGACTACTCAGTATTGTTCTCTTTAGATCCTCGCTCTTCCCAAAATACAGCCCTTCAAGTAGCTGCTAAGGCATTCAAGCCTTACCTGCAGTTTTGCACCAGTCTAAACAACCACCTGGCTTTAGCCATAGTCTGTCTAACCACCAAATTCCCCCCTCCAACAGCTTATTCCCCACATACTTAAAGGTCTAAAAAATAGAAGTGAGTATCCACGAAGCCACAGCGGTCAATTTGTCTGATAAATGTAGTGCCGGCATCTAAAATAAGTGTCTCACTGCTTTATGCCCTTGCATCAATTAACATTTAATTTGACTTTTTACAACCTCACTTATCACCAGTTTTCACTCCTTTGAAGCCAGCAAATGTTAGCTTTTCAAGTCTGTCAGTTTATGATTACTTATAACAAACGCAATTTCGGCTTGAATGTAAGAAGAGATTAACGGAACACAAGTCCAACGCTCCTACAGTATTTGAAAGTGAAAAGAAATTCAGAGTTAGAAAGAGACTATATGATCCTGCTGGCAGTTTTCTAACAAATAAATACATTTGATGACAAACTAAAGCAAAAGCAGCTGCAGAAGCACCTTGTGTCTTTATCCCTCTAAACATGACGGAGGCCTTTTGGGGAAAGATGGTCGGTCTTGCTTTCCTATTTACACTGCCACAGATCAAAGTAGCAGCTAATTAAATTGCAAAAACAATTCTAAAGAATCCCAGTATTTATATTTACACTGCCCACCAGCCCCTAACTGTACCTGGAGTTTTGACACAATGTTTGCAGAAATAAACCAGTGACACCACCAGTTTTGTCAGGATTGGAAGAAGAGATCAGATGAAAGTTTCTAAACCCGAGTAGAGATAACCCCTCTCCCATGAGGGTACAACCCAACCACTAACTCTAAGTGCTAACACTGATACTGCTTTGTAGCTGTCCACCTTGATGTTTCATCTCCCCTCGGGGTTCTTGCAGTGCTGCTCTCGGTAGATTCATGACCTACGTACGAAGAGAAACCTTCTCACAGAGACAGATGTATGTAGCACAGGCCAAAGTCAACAGCATCTCAGTTGACATCACTTGCTCTGTTCTGAGTGGCTAAGTGTTTCAATGCCATCCCATATTCTTATGTCTTTAAACAAGAGTTTTCAGATGAGGTGAGCCAGCATGGTACAGCTGTACCTGTCAGGTATACACAAAGCTCAAACAGTACTGGCTCTAGAGGCCCAGCTTTCTCAGCTCAGTACCTTAAAGCACCCATTCTTCAACAAATATGAGTTCTGCATCTGGTTCATTATCAAAATTCACTCATCTACCTTCATATCTCCAGCCTTCAGAAAAAAACACAGGTGACTGAAGTCAGGCTAACAAGGCAAACTGGGCTCAGGATGCCCCAAGCCACTGAACTTCCTTCTTTCCACCTTAATTCTGTGTTGCAGCCAGTGGAAGGGACCAGGTACTCATACCCACTGCTCTGTGTCTTGCACAACAAGGACACAGGGACAGGCAAGCCCAGAGGTGAACAGCAAGGGCAGAGTGTTCCATGGAAAAACACCCATTTCTGTGCAGTTCAGCTACTGAGTTTTCTTTAGATAGAAGAGCCCTGCTTGTAGAGAACTGATGCTTCCTCATAACTGCATTTTTAAAAGGAATGAGCATCCTTATGTTTTCCTTTGCTGCTATAAGCAAGGCCACCTGCATCCATCTCTCTTCTGCTTTCTGACACCTTAGCAGCCTCTACTGCCAAGTGAAACTGCTCAGTAGAGGAGAAATCTTTAAAAGAAAGAGGAAGAGATTCCATTTCCATCCTTTTCCTAGGGATTTGCTTGATAAGAGACATCAATTAAAAGAGAACATACAAATCTCTAGTTAGCTGTTCCGATGAAGCAAGTAAAATGATCTCACTGAAGCAGCTGGTTCTGAGCTATGAATAATTTTTTGCTTCTCACACATACACCCCCCCAAACTCCCCCCACCCCAAGTGATGTGCCAGGCTTCCCCCCAGGGGAACTCACTGCAGGTTGGCTGCCAGAGGCACAGATGATGACTAAAACATGCGAGAGATTGTTTAAGAGGTGACCAAGTCCCAAGGGACATCTTTGACCGCAGAGCAACGTTCCCAGAGAGTTGGTTGCCAATTAAAGATTCATTTCATCTTCAAAAACTGTGTATGAATAAACAAGACCTCTCTAAACTCGCTCTTCTGCTTTTTCTTTGGGGCACTTGGGCTGTCTGGAGGTGTCCCCTAAGACTTCCATGAAAATCAGATGTGACAAAGAAATTTAAGCACGTTAACAACTGGAAATTCAGTGAGATACTCAGAGATGCCCGAATTAAATTACCACAGCACTACAGCACTCTTGAATCATCTTTCTTTTCCAGCTGCAGTCTACATTAATTGAAATACCTGTTTTAAAGACAGCGACAGGAAGAAAGGTAGAGGAGAGCGCTTTGATCTATGAAAACATTGAAAGGAACATGTTATAGTGTCAGAAGGAAGAAAGAAGAAGAGGAAGGAGACCTAGGAGAGCTAAGGATAAATCAAGCCTAATACAGCATTAAAAAAAGCATTAAATGTCAGAGACAATCGGTGAAGGGAAGCCTCAAGAAAAACTTTGTGTAACTCCTTTTAATCTTAGAAAGTCTCAACACCTGTGAGAGAAAATCTGAAGCATCAAAACAGCCACTGAGACAAAAATAAATTCCCATGCTTGAAAAAAATAGTGACAGGCTGGTTGTGCCGGGCAGAGACTGTCACACACAGTCTTCCCTTGGAAAAAGTGCGTTGTCAGCAGTTAAGTTATTCTAAACTTAGCCAGCACCAAGCAGAGTATTCAACTCCTCCTTTCAGTAAAATAGAACCTCCCCATCTGTACTCACTTCAAACACAGACATTGTGCAAGTTAAGGACAAATAAAAACAGCTATGAACCTCTGGACAAGAAATATTTCCACAAATAGAATTTTCCTCCCATTATTTACAATTGCTTCTTCTCAGCACAGTGGCATCAGTTCCTATTTTTAGTGGGGTTTATTTTTTTAGTGGGGTTTATTTTTTTCCCCGGAAGAATTAGGTCTTGCTCATCCCTGAACACACAAGTGTTTTCACAAAACCAGATTCATGTAAGCACACATTAATGCAGATCACTTATGAACCATCCAGCAAGGAGCTAGAACACTCCTACTCCTAAGCTTCAAAAGCTGGAAAAATAATATTGCAGCAAGAGCCATAATATTATTAAACCTAACTTTGGAAAATAAACATAGGCTTCTGCCATACAGCAGATGTATGCAAACAAACAGTTCCAAATGATCACCTTTTATTTTTCAGAAAATGAATCATTAGACTGGCCAAACCACGAATTAGAAGTTTTTTCAGGACTCTAACCAGAAGTCCATAGAAGTCACTTCAAAGCTTTTCAAGGACAGAAGATCTGATCCTTTCTGTCTGCTGACCCAAATCCCACACAGAGCTGGTAAGACTGCTTTGCTGGCAAGGGACAACACGACACCAAAACGCTCATTTGGATATAAAAGAGTTCTATAAACAGGAATAAACATGTCAGTGTTTTTTCTCTTCATCTACCTTCATAGATATCCTGATGTTGCTTGAGCTTTACCCAAGCACAAAGTCAGCCTCCATCTGTTCTCATGGGCAAGGGAGCAAGCTGAAGATTGCTAAGTGACCTCAAGAGCTCCCGCGGATGCTGGGCTGGCTTGAGAGAAGCAGAGAAATCTTCCAAAACTCTTGAATATAAACATGCTGCTTGTCCCCAGACCATCATACAGCAAGAGGACCACATTCCTGTGTTTTCTTAAGCACCTGAAATCCCTTAGGAGCTCCCCCAGTGGGACACACAAGTTTCCTCACGTGTCAGCATAGCCCATTATGATTGGGTGAAGAGTACACATAAGGCAGCAGAGCATCAAACAGCTCCGATCTCCTAGACCAGAAAATAGATCAACGTACAAATAGCTAGATTAACTAGAAGCCACTGAAAGCTTCCTTACTTTCTACTCCACCAAGAAAAGCATCCCTTCTGTCTGCATCTGCAACGTAAAACACACTCTTACCTCAGCTGTATCAAAGCCAAAGACAAGGATTTGTGTCAGCCCTGACTCATAGGAGCTGTGGAGGAAGGGAACATTTGTCTAAACGGGATAAGTGACAGAAGAATGGGACACAAGCCACCAGTTGGACATCCAAGGGGCAGAGCAGGTGAGGTAAGATCAGCTCCAGGCAAGATCTTGGCAGCAGAAAGACATATTTGTCTTCGGTTTACAGTTTAATTGCAACAGTCCCAATTAAAAGAACCAGCATAATGATGTGCAAGGGAGGGACTGGTTTGCTTCACAAAAAATACAGGTTGGGAAAAATTGCTTACTTCAAAAAGTTTACATGATATTTTCACGATTAACACACTTAATACATTCTACACCTCACAGAATCAGAAGGTTGGAAGAGACCTTTAAGATCATCAACTCCAATCATTCCCATCCTAAGTTAAACCATATCCCTGAGCATCTCATCTACCCTTTTTTTAAAAATACATCCAGGCATGGTGACTCAGCCCCCTCCCTGGGCAGCCTGTTCCAGGCCTCAACAACTCTTTCAGTTAAGAGCTTTTCCTTCACATCTGAGCTGAGCCTTCCCTGGCACAGCTTGAGGCCATTTCCCCTTGCCCCATCTCCTGTCCCATGGCTGAAGAGACCATCACCCACCTCTCTGCAACCTCCCTTCAGAGGTGGGCAATGGTCTCTTCAATTCATTATAAAATATCCTCCACATCTCCCAAACTATAAATTATATTTAGCAGGTATGTTGGGCTGTGCTGTTCAATTAGCCAGCCATCAGGTTTGGTTTGTAGACAAATCCCTACACTGGGCAGATGTTCCCAGCTCAGAGCTCTCAGAAACATGAAGCTCTTCAACATAGCTATTCCCATTATTAAAATTCTCCTTAAGGAAATAAGAGACCAAACAAAAGGGCTTAGTTGGAGATGCTTAAGAAGTTCAAGCATATGCTGCTGGAGCTATCAAAAGGTGCACTAAACAACTTCCAAGAGGAATGCACCCATCTGTTTTATGCTGCCTTGCAGACAGTTAGCCTAATTAAGCCTCCCAGGCAAGGTAGAGTCCCCCAGGGGGAGTCTGAACTCCATTTAAATTTAGAAAAATCACAAAATCTTTGAGCTTTTGATTGATGTCCCAGTTTTGGGACTTTGGGACCATTCAAGGGATTCCTCTGCTTGCCTTTATTTTAGTTAGATGCCTGATTACTGCATAGCCTGTACCAATTAACACTCTGATGTTGGCAGTTAAGATGGTTAGTGCTAGCGGTTTCTGAAATGCCATAGCACTTCAGGCTGATCACCAAAATAGGGCAGGGAGGGAATATTAGTGTTACCTATTCCTTAACAAAAAATAATTCTTGATTTCTGGAAGGAAATCCCAAACAAGAAACCCACACATGATCACATGCAGATCTTCACATAGGCTTATAGCCAATAAAAGTTACCTTACTAAGGGATGTCCTTTCAGACTGTTGGGCAACCACAGCAGTCAGGCACACTGTGGGAGCTTTGTGCCATTATTTATATATAGATCATATATAGGGTTTTTCCAAGGATTGCCTGCTTAGAAATTAAAGGGGAAGATGTTGCATTTATGTAGCTCCTGGTCTTTGTTTAAAGATTTCCGATTCAAAAAGTCCTGGATAAAAATACACACCCAAAATTTAAAGTGTTTTCATCCAAAATTTAATGTGTTTTTTTTCATAGACTCAGCTAAATGAATATCTACCCAAAATATACATCCTGCATAACATAATTCCAGAACAGCAAATACTTCTTAGTCTAAGCCCAGGATTGCCTCTGAAGTACAAACATCATTGTGTTCAACATGCCAGAAGCCATCTCACCGCTGCTATGAACCTCTGAAGTCTGGGGAGCTCTATGTACCCAAGTCAAACATTGAATTTGTCTCAATATCTACATGTAGTTCACAAGTTCAACAAGTTCTGCACTGCACTGATGGTTTTTATGCTACTGAGCTCTATTTCATGTGCTTTAGTTAAATATGCATCATCTATTTAACCAAACCTGCATGAAGAAAATTCAAGCCAACCTCAGAAATCAACAGGAGGAACAAAGGTATTTTTCTCCCTGTCTTTGTGTTAAAGCAAACAGTTGGTGAATGAATTCAGAGGAAGCAAGGAAAAAAGAAGGGATAAAAGTGCAAATATTTTTCATCTGGGGAGGAATCTGAAAAGGTTTCCAGCACTGCCTTTGTCCTTCCCACAGGTTTCCAATGGCCTTGTCTTGGCTGCAAATGCTCAGAGCTGCAGTCCCCTATGGACAGGCACCAGGGTAAGCATTGCACTTGTGTGGGACCCTTAAACCTAAGTGTAACTGAAGCAGTATGTACACGGTTATCAGAACCACAGCTATCATAATCAGGTGTTCTGACTTAATCTACAATAAAAATTCATATTTTTATTGAGAACTACTGCACATGATCCCCTGAGAAACCATGGTTGAGATGCAAAGAAAGTTTATGTAAGTGCTCAATTGTTTCTTATACCTGAACACAAACAAATCCCAACTTCAGAGCTTCACACACCGTATTTTCAGTACCAACATTAAAAGAGATAAAGCAAATATTTTCTCCTATGAAGATTTTGAAATGACTGTGTTTAAATGTCAAACAGCACAACAGCATTTCCATGGACTGGACATTACCAAATACCAGCTTATGCTTAATAAAGTGCACGCTTCCCTCAACTCCGGAAATACTCTCAATGGAGCCACAAGAGTTTTCTGCTGCTCAGAATGTATTTTCATTCTGCTCTGTCCATCAAAATAAAAGGTTTAAAGAGCAAGAGTATTGTCTTTAAATCTGCTGGGGAATTGACAGCAGCAACTGGGACCAAGACTGGACACTCCAGCTCAAGAAATTCACTCCTTGCTACCAGTCAGACCACCCACACAGAAGTAGTTCTTAAATGCAGTATTTGTTTTATATTTTTAGCTAATCTTCTTGTAAATAATCTGTAAACCAGCATTTTTCTGCCTCACATACCGAACAGAATATTTGCAAACTTGGTTAAAATTGAAGTCACGTCACTTAACCTGGATGACTAGCAAAGCAATTGACCTCCAGAAGAAAAATCTCATTAAGAAATTCCCACCTCTAAAAAGAGAAACAGCTGAAACACTCCATAGAAAAGTGAAGAAAAATCACCTTCATGAGACTATGTCATGTTATGAGAGGAGAAAAATATTTTCCATTATTAGTTGTTATATAAATAAGGGATGCACAATTATTTCTCACAGCTCTCTGCATTTCCTAGAATATTATTTTCGTCAGAAGTATAATTGAAATGACTCTCCCTGACACTTGGACTTCATTAAATATGGATTCACAGATTTTACTGAAGAATATCTAAAAAATATTAGATGCTTTGCATGCTATCATTAGGCACCCAGGAACACCTTGCTGTTACAGACAAGGATGAGCTAGAGAGACGTGAACAATGAAGGAATGGACTTGATGAACGGTTGGACTTGATGATCTTAAAGGTCTTTTCCAACCTTGTGATTCTGTGAACGTGTCATCCTACCCAGCCAGGTGGTTACACATAACAAGATTTCACCATACTTGACTTGAAAGATAAAGTATTAAAAGCCATCACTCTGGATACAGGTACCTTCTGACTCCCCCCTTGAAGCTGTCCTGAAACATTGACTTTGTAGGGACAAGATCACCACAAGAGAACCAAGTAAACAAGAAACTCCAACTTGCTGCTATACTGTTCACTCTCATGTGGAAACTAGTCTGTAAGATGAAACCCAGAGCCCAAAACCCAGGTAACACAGAAGACCTGATGGAAAGCAGAAGGTTTGATTGCACATCATGGATCTGGTCCATCACTAAGCTCTGCATCCATCAGCACATATCCAGAAGCTCCAGGTGGGAGGAGGAGACGAGAAACACAGTAATTTCCATTCCTTGGTTCGTTGTGGGCCAGTTCAAGAGAAGCAGCTCTGCTCCCAAACCTGCTAATTAGCAGAGGGATCAAAGAAGCCATCAAGCACTTTAATTGCAGCAGAGCAATTTTTTTGGAAACAAGCTGGATCTAATTTCAGCAAGAGGGTTTAGTTACACTAAATAAAGTCTGAAGCTCCCCCATCACTAGGCTTTGATCAGACAAGTGGCTGAGGAGAAGGAAATAACAGCAGCAGAGCTCAGATTAATTCCTCTTTGAACTGGAGATAACAATGGTGTTTTGCTATCAAATGTCAAGGTGGAGGTACAGTCAGGGCAGGAGAACACCGATGGAGTTAATGGTTTCTTTAACATTTCAATGAGAAAGATTTACCCTTTTGTGATAGCAAGAGGCAGCGACAGAGATAGGTTTGTGTTACCAAAACTTCAATCTGAATTGCATTTGGGATTTTAAAGACGCTGTGTTTGTGAGCACTTGATTCAGTTGGTGCAAAATATGTTCAGAGGGCCTGTTCCACCCTTCAGAAGTGGGGTGAATTCCAAACATCCTCACAAGTTTCATGATACAGGCTCAAGTCTCTTAAAGGTCACAACTTAATTGTATCAAGCTGCACTGAGACACACTTAAGGAGAGAGTAATGTAAGAATAGTCCCCCTCTGTCCCAAAAATGAATTTATAAATCTAGATTGCAGGGGAAAAAAAATCAGAGTTAAAAATGGAGAGTGATAACCATGAGATCATAAGGGTGCAAGGCTTTAATTATTTATGTTTAAATAAATTGTACTGGCAGAAGTTTTCAAGGGAGTTTAAAGGAAACTGGCTTCAAAGTTGCTTTAAAATTCAGGATCTTTTGAAAGTCTACCCATCATTAATATCAGTAACTCCTGCTGGCCAGAAATAGGCTGGAAATAAATATGCAGTGTGTCAAGAACCAAAGAGAAGTAATCAGATAAATACCTGCTTCCCACGCTATGCTTCTGGCCTCCTACTCAAGAAGGAGCTCAACTTCAGGGTTAATTACCAGCCAGAAGATAAGAGCATCTCTCCTGTTTGATGCACAGTGCACGTCCCTGGCAGCCGTGAGCAGCAAGTGTAAGACAGCAAGAGAGGAAGGGCAGGCTGTACCCACCTCCTCTGCCATCACTGCTCTTCTGGAACATTACTGGGTTTAAGACCTCCATGGATTTTGACTCCTCCACGCTCCCACAAATGAGGATGTACATGGCTGAGCCTTCAGGGGTGGGTAGGGAGGAAAGAAAAAAAGAAAAAAAAACTAAGAGAAAACTTATTTTTAAGTGGGTTTTGTGATGCACCACAGTGATCCCTAACACCAGCTACAGAGGGAACAGAACATCCCTGATGAAAAGATTTTGCTGCATCTTTCTTATTTTCATTTCATCTTTCACTGTGGACTGCTGACTTGTTTCATCTTTAGACTGTAAAACTGAGGGGTATTCTTTAAGTGTGTTCCATGGGCTATGCAAAGGGCAAAAGAAAGAAGATGATACCAGTATCCTCATGAACTTAGAGGTCACCCACCACAGGACCTGCTAGCTGTAATGAATTAGGTCCAGCTGCATAGCTGAGACCTTTCTAAATCTGTGTACCATAGAAATAGGTTATGAAAACACAGCATTTTGCCTCTTATTCTTAAGCACAGTTCCTTCTGAAATTATCCTGACTTCAGCAGGAAAGGGTATTAATAAAGAACAAAGAGACAACCTGCCCTGGTTTTAAGGTCAGGATGGAAGCAGTCACGCTGTTCCTGACTCCCATGGCTGAGCAGGGGCAGGCAGTGGAAGGCAAAGTACCACCAGAAAACAGACCAGTTAGAAGAGTAAATCAATAATCCAGCCATGTCTTCTTGGCCATGAATAAATTAGAACACGTCCATCAACTAACAGGTATGGTAACGGTTGAATCCACCAAGACGGCTGCAAACTATTAGTGTGCTGTGAAAATAGGACACAATATTGCACAACAGAAGGCCATCTCCAATCCATTGGCAATGCCTCCTGATCCTGTCCTTGAACTAAATCAGCACCCCAGGTACTTATGCAATGTGTCCACATAAAAACGTGTTCTCCACAACAGAATATAGGGGACCTCCACAAAAAATAACCACCCCACAAGTTATTCCTGCTGCTGCAATGAGTTCAGGGCCAAGAGGCCTCTGCTCATACACAGGCAGCAACCTGACAACCCAAGGGCTGATGCCTGGTGTCCTTTGGGAAGAGTTCCACAAATACAGCTTCTCCTGTGTGATTACACTCAATGACTCAGTTCTGGGTGTGTACAACACGAACCAAGTATCTTGGGAATACACAGTGCAGTTACTTTGGCAAGAAATAAAGAGACACACAGCCCTTAAGTGAGGGGGAAAGCTCCTTCCAGCACAGAGGAAGTGATGCTTATTTAAGATGAGGGGACAAAAATAGCTGGAGCAAGCTATAAGATTCTGATGCCAGTTTGCTTGCAAAGCATCTGTGCATACCCCATCATGTTGGGCAAGGGAAGTTCAGATACTCTAAACAGTGGGCATAGGTTCATTCTGCTTGCATGATACCAGCTTGTTTTAGGAAGGAATCACAGCTCCATCATAGCTCCCATCCTACCCAAGACCTCAAGCCTGTGTTGTGTCACCAGTGCTGTGGGCAGCACCGGGGGAGCACCCCAACAGTCACACACAGCTGCCTTGTTACTGCCACCACGTGCCTTTTTGGCTATAGTGAAGTTTAAATAAGGTAAAATAAATCCTGATGAGCGTGGCCATAAACACCTTCATACATGACATCAAAAAGCATCTCTCCCTAGACTACTACACAGACACATCTCATTTTGAGACTACTCTACGTTGAGAAAGTTTTTATAAGGACTCTACAGCAATTTCATCTTCAGTGCCAGTCCTAGAGGTAACCCCAACTGATTGGCATGTGACAGCAGAAGATGGGAGTCAGCAAGCAGCCCTGAAGAGCAGGGCAGATTTTGGAGGGATGTCACCAGAAAACAGGTTCCCAGTTACACAGCAGGGAAAGTGCTTGTAGCAGAAGATAAAACACACAAGAATAATATGGGCCATGGAAGAAAATCCTTCCTTTTTTATATATATATTATTTTTTTCCTTTAAGGAGAAGTCTACATGAGAAACAATATGTCCTAAAGAGTACCAAGAAAGTGCTGTGAAGTACCTTGCCCATTTAAAGTGGGGCCACAGGGGAGGTCTGGGGAAGATGGTGATAGTTCTCTGCATCCAGAAAGGTCAGCCTGCTCTGCAAGGCACCTCCAGCACAGAAATCATCTTCACTAAGTGGCAGCAACTTTTTTTCTGGCATTTTATCCTGATCTGATCCTTGCTAGTGGTGCCTTAAGGGGAATAAAGCCTTACCCAGGTAGATATATCTCATCCTTTAGGGTCAGACTGTCCTATTCCCAAGCTCAAACTGAGCCTGTAGCACGGGGGAACACACTCAGAGCAGACACTGATCAGCCTTCTCTGACATTTAGATCCCTACACTTGCTGCTAATTAGCCAGTTAAATTTAGGCCTGTGCAAGAGAGGTGCTGTGAGCTTAAGTCCCAAGCACTCAGTTTCTCACCCTGCCTATCCCAAAGGCTGCTCTGCAGGAATTGCCAATTCCAAGCCCAAACCCACCATTTGGGAAGAAACCAAGAAGAACAACAGATGAAAACAGCATGCTTCCAGAGCAGATGAAACCATGGATGGCAGGCATTTTTATAAGTACTTATTTTTCTTAAGCACAAAGATTTCATTAAAAAAGGAATTTAGAATATAAAAGGAAAATTAACAAACTCAGCTACCTCGAGTCTCACTAAAACATTGTCTAGAAGGCCATTTGCTCAAAAAATAGGTGTCTATGAGTCTGAACTCACTTGGATGGAGACTCAGCATAGCTGGAAAGGAGGGATATCACTTGGCTCCTTCCTTCTGCCACACAGACCTCCTGCCCATGACCTTCTCCAGGGCCCATGAGAGCAGGGACCCCAATGCAGAAGACTGGTGTAAGCAGCTAACCCAAAGTCAGACGTCTCCACCTCTAGCAGACAAGGCTCCCTGGCTGAAACAACTCCCACTTCCACAGCATCTTCCAAAGGAGAGGGAGCAAGAAGTGAGTTGGTTCCACTGGTGCTGCCTCTGAAGCAGCACAAATCCAGTTAAAAGTCTTCTTGGTAAGAGTCAAATTTTATTTTTACCAGAAACTGCTAGAGACTTCAAAAGACCCAGCAGCCTGGCTACAGCACTCCAGCTGCAGTACTCACTACAGCACCCTATGCTTCAGGTTTGAAACCGTTTTTCATTAAAAATAACTGGAAAAACACTTCTGTGTCCAGAACAGGAATGGGTAAAACTGCACCACATGCTGGTCCCCAGGGTTCACTTCTGAAAGTCTGCAAAGGACTTAAATTCTCCAGATGCCATCAAATAGCAGTCAGTGTAAAAGCAGCTACATCCATTTGTTTTAATGCACTTTAAAGATGGAATCTGGGATGAAGAACCCAAGCCCCTTCCTCTGTGAATCCCTATCCCAGTGTTTGGGGTTTTTCTAATGACAGAACAAGTACAGACAACAGCAGCAGCGTGTTAATGGCATGAAAAATTGAGAGTTGGCACCACAATGTTGCAGGGTTTGGGAGGGGGTTTTGTATCTATCAATTTTATTTCTGTGATTCATCAGTATCTATGCCTTGTGCCTGTGTGCATAAAGTGTGTTTATGAGAATGAGATGAGTTTCCATCTGGGATGTCTGTCTTGACTTGATTTAGGAGAGCAGATTTAATAAGCGGTTATCAAACACTTTTTCAATTCTGCTTTTAATGCAGCATGGACAGAGATTTAAGAGTCCTGTTGATAAAACTCCATGTAAGAGACATGGAGGGGTTTCTTCTGCAAACTGCTTTTCAAATATCTTGTAAATATTGATAGGCAAAATGATAAATTTATTACATCATAAAAGACATCCACCCTTCCTATAAAACTTGATTCTATGTATTGATTATATCATGGAAGCCTACAGTTTGGTTTTAATAACCTACAAATGATGTCTCCAAAATGAGGAGCAACCTACTTCAAGTTCTGGGCTCCTCACCATAAGAAGGACATGGAGGTCCTGGAGCGAGTGCAGAGAAGGGCAACCTGTCTGGGGAAGGGGCTGGAGGTCAAATCCTCTGAGGAGCAGCTGAGGGAGCTGGGGGTGTTCAGCCTGGAGAAGAGGAGGCTGAGGGGAGACCTTCTCCCCACCTCCACTGGCCTGACAGGAGGGTGCAGAGAGGTGGGTGATGGTCTCTTCAGCCAGGGGACAGGAGATGGGACAAGGGGAAATGGCTTCAAGCTGTGCCAGGGCAGGGTCACCTCAGGTGTGAGGGAAAAGTTCTTCCTTGGGAGAGTTGTGGGGCTGTGGCACAGGCTGCCCAGGGAGGGGCTGAGTCACCTTCCCTGGATGTATTTTTAAAAAGGGTGCTCAGGGATATGGTTTAGCTTAGGATGGGAATGGTTGGACTTGATGATCTTAAAGGTCTTTTCCAACCTTGTGATTCTGGGATACTGGAGGAGATGTAACACCTTCCCTTCCCAAAGTCTTTGTAACCCAGTTCAAGCCAATGGGATTGATAGATCAAATCCAAGTCAGACCCTTAACATACTTTGTTTTTCTAGTGATTAATGGTATTGCAAGAACTCTTGCCAGTTACAGCCAGCTTTGGGTCATGCCCCAAGCAGGGCTCAAGGATAAATCCATACCAGTGATTGAAGACAGAGGCACTGCCTGAATTTCAAATACTTGTCACAAGTTGCCCACAAGAAACCCCAAGCTGGGATGAATTTGCAGGATGCATTAAAAGCTAAGGCTGACTTTCAAATGTGCTCAAGAGCAGTCTTACGGTTTTCTTTGGCAATTTGAGAAGAGGAAAAGTTCTGTTTCCCAGATAACTTCTTACCAGTGATTATGCATTCATCTCGAGCGGCCGTTTAGATACAGACACACTTAGGCTGGAAGATAAAGCCGACTTGTCCTTATACTCTGAGTACATCCAGAGGAAGAAAAAATTCCACCTTGGATCAGTCTGGGGTCCACAGAGACTGAATATCCAGCACATGATTTTTCATGAGACAGCACAAGATACCAAGAAAAGAAGAGAGTAGATGTAGAGACTGCGATAAGACCAGAATAGGCACAAAGGCACCTGCCAGTGACAAGTTGTTTATAGGCCTGCTCAACGCTCTTCAGTTACCATGCAATAACAACTACTCTGGATGCACTTTGTGAAGACACTAAAGCACGTTTCACACCAGCAACCCCACCACAGAGCAACTGCTGGTTGAGTAGTTTCCCTAAAGAAGCAGTAAGGAGCAGTAGATGCTAATTAGCATCCCAGCAAGAACAAAACCAGGCAACGAGACTTAGGAGGATGGGTCACATGAATATTGTGAGGAGACTAAGGAGCTGGTAGAAGTCTCTGCTGGGGTTATGCAAACACTTCAAGAAACTGGATATCTTAAAGACTATGGAAGCTTTGCACAGCTGAAACAGCACACTGGGAGAAGAGCTAGTGGCAGAGAAGGAAATAGGAATTTCAGAAAGAATGAAGGGAAAACAACTTGAATATTGACATCTAAAGCATTTATACCACTTAATGAAACTAAGTAGAACAGTAGAAGACATTCTGGCTTTAGGCTAAGTTTACAAACAACTGAATTAACTTCGGACTAATCAAGCTGGCCCAATCAATTAGTCTATCATCTAATGGCAAAGCCCTTTGAGATACATTATCCCACTCCTGCTCAGCTGCTGGTACATTATTTGGTTAGACAGACCTTCTGTTCGTTCCTGCTTTGCCATGCATTGTATGATCCTTGTGTATAAAATATTTAAGATACACAAGATTTAAGCATCACTTGCAAGTGCTTTGCAATACTGATATTAATCGTGTTAGATGGCAGAATATTCTGTCACTGGCTTGGAAGAAGGAAGACAAAAACAACAGAAAGCGCTTGCTATTAGAGCAGGGGTACAATTTAAGAGCTCACTGAAGGCTGGTCCACAGCCTGAAGGGACACAGGAACATGATACACAGCAAGAGCTGTTACTTAACTACTTTTTTATTACTTTTTAATCACTTTTTTGAATGGGATAAGCAATCAAAGATTTTATTTGCAGATGGCTCTAGCTGGATTCCTCATAGCCCTACTCAGGACTATAAGGAAGACGATAACAGCAGAGAGAATCAATCATTGCTGCATCCCAATGCTGACATGACACTGAATGGAAGAGCTGACAACATGTAAATCTTCCCTTCTTCCAAAAATGTCACCCTTTGCATTTCCTTTCCCCTCAGACTCCTCTGGTATTAAAAAGCTGACTCTGCTTGAGAGGAAGCAAACAGCACGACAACACCTCCATTCACAGGAGCTTGAAGGGTTGTCAGTGGTGGGAACTGGAATAAGCAGGAAGAGCAGAAAAAACACCCCACAGTGTGGCAAGTTTCCATTGCAAAGCAATAAAGAGCCCCTGTACACTGAAGGGTGAAACCTCTAGAAAGAAAAGCATCAGGTTGAGAAATGCTTTGACAGAGAGAACACACAAATAAAAGGCAGAAGGTTTGGGGAGACGCAGCGGTGAAAAGGGGAAATAAAAACAATTTCTAGGTGGCAAAGGCTTCAGTGGGTGCTCAAAGTACGAAGCAGACTAGGGAAAGTTCTGAGACAGCTGCTGGAATGATGATACACGACCAAGCAAAGTCAGGCTAGTAGTTAACCTGCTTCAAGTACCAGAGCTGCATCTTCTTTACCACGTTCCAACCTCCGTTTCAGGAACGTAAACTGCCTTTTCAGAGAAAAAAGCTACACTCCAAAAAGAGAGGAGTTAAACTGCCCTCACTTTTGTAACATTTCCCCTCCCAATAACAAGAAATTTAGTTTGTTTATAGCTTTATGCTGGGTTGCAGCATCTGTGTCACAGGGCAGATAGCACAGGCCTGAAAGCAGTAACAAGTGAACTTACTGAACAAGTAACCCAGGGCTGCACCCCATACCTGGGTTAGGTCCTGGAGAAGACGCTCATAAACAACACTTCTCACTTCCCACATTTTCATGGGATCACCAGCATTTGCCAGCATCAGCCAGATACTTCAGGAGGAACAATAACCAGTCTCACACCAAGTCACTCAAGGTCGCACAGAGTTTTGAGTTTGCTCAGCCACCTGCTTGGGGCATTGTAAGAGCATCCTTGGAGCTCAGAGTAAGCTGGAATTACAGACCTTACTTAGCTCATTTATACATCGCAGCTCACAACCCTCTCCCAGCCCAATCCAGACTGCTGGCATGTCACAGCACAACAGTTTTACACAGTGCACATAGCAAATCACTCTCAGTGCTCCCTGCAGACAAGCCATATGCTCCTCAGCTCTTCATCCAGAGCTGCATGGAGCCGACCTCCCCTAGCACAGCCCAGCAGCGACAGCTCCAACAGCCACGGAAGTCACCCTGTTGAGACCTGAAGGGGCTATTTCAGAGTCACATCAGTCTATGTCCCGCGTCTCCCAGACTCCTACCCAGCAACAACCTGGAGCATCTGGAGTCACTCACAGCAAGTGAGGTCTCACATCCCCACCTCGTGCCCTAAACCCGCACTGAGACCTTCTAGAAAGGTTATCCAAGGGCATGCTCACCATCCAGAGATAACTTGGGATGCAAAAGGGGGATAAGGTTTAACTCACACTGATAGGAGGAACTCCCACAAGCTTTGGAGACCTCTTATAACCTGTTAGGCATGCAGAGAGGCTCTAAAGAACAATTTGAGTTACACCTGAATAAGACAGCTCAATTTGGCTCTAAACAGCTCCTTACTACCCAAGGCATGGAATTACAGATTTCTGTTCAACTGCATGGTTCACCACACGCTCCCCAGAAGCCAGGGAGCTGCTCCACAGCTTTCTACTGGAGAGGAAGGAAAAAAAAGAGGGTTTATTTATTTTGATTAATAAAGACTTGCTCAGATAATGGCATTTCTAGCATTTGCAAAGTTTGAAAACACTATAAATCCCCAAATCTTCCCCGCTCTAAATCTTTTAAATCTCAGGCAGATTTGAAGTCACTTTAAATCTCCTGGAAAGCGATTCACCATAAATCCCAGCACAGGCAGGGTGTGTTAAACACATTTTGGCTGATAAGAATACCACCTCATGAACACACACAGCTATTGTAACCAGCCCAGCACACCGATTCCACTCACGTCTGCCACAGACTTCATAGGAGGGGCTGGCTCCAGCAAAACAGCGAAGCGTTCCTAGAGCATTACAGAAGGAAAAACCATCATTTTCTGAAAGTATAATTTTTTCTGCCCCACTAAACTTTTTAATGTTTTCAGCAGCGCTGATTTATTAGGATTGCTTTAGGAGACAGAGCTCAGAAGAATCTTCTCGCTGTAAAATCCTGATGATGGGGAATAACTTTTACATCTTTCAAACTGTCTGCTGTGAAAGATTTTTTCATTAGGATGAAGGTGTTTAGGGATTTTCAGTGTAATATGGAATGATAACCCCCCTGAGAACACGCCTGGGCTTGGTTAGGAGCCCCGGAATGACAGAGTGCTCCTGGATGGACAAGTTACTCTGTCAGTAGCTGATATTTCTCTGTTTAAATTAAACAAGCACTAGTGAAGAAATCCTGTCACCAGCAGTCCACTGTGCAAGGCTGAGTAGGATTTATTTTTGCCTCGAACTGGGATCCACAAGATCCAGCAAGGAAGCAATAAAAGGAACAGAATGCTAATTAACAGATCTCCAGCATAAACAGTATTTGCCATATCACACCTTGGACTTTTAAGGCAGAAAAGCTAACAGGCAGCAGCAACAAAAGTGCCCTGCCCCAGCACTCACAGGGTTCCTATAGCCAATTATTCTATACATTCAGTGGTGAAGGAGCACTGATGCCTTTTTAAAAAAAAAAAAACTCAAAAGACTTCACCTCATGCATATTTAGTTGGGTTTTTTTAGAGAAAGAAGCAAAAATCACTGGTTTTCCATCAAAACTATGCACAGAACAGACCAGGACATCATCTTATCCAACACTGCCAGGAAGTATTTCTGTGTTATGTTAGCACATAAGTGACAGAAAAATATTTTCCATCTTCATCAAAGCCTTTCCAGCAGTATTAGGCAGCTCCTTTGACAAATAAAGGCTCCAGCAGGAGCTTGTCCATGGGGGAAGTGCACATCTGGAGCACCACCGGTTTGCAGCTGGCACATATGGTGCTGACTCCAGCTTACCTGCAGCAGGCTGCACACTTCTCACTCCAGAGTGCTTGAGACACTCCAAATACCCAGGAAATTAATAAACACGTTATCTAGGGAATGAAGTGATTCCCCTCTTATACCTGTATTTATAAACAAGGACTTGAAATGGGGTGCTGTTCTCTGCACTGCACTCATACCATTTCAGGTACTGGTGCCTGTGGGGTCATTTTAGGAAGTGGACTTGCCAAGATTCCTCTAATTCCAATAACAACTTGCTTTGAGTAAAGCAGAGATGTGGATACAGCCTTAACTCAATACCTCCTTCAACCAAGCCAACAGTTTGATACTACAACTCAGTTTTATTGCAAGCTACTTTCTTTTTTTGCTCAAGTGCTTTAGTTTAGTTTTAAACTAACTTTCCAATGCCCAAAATCTTTTTAGTTTTACTTCTTGATTACTCTTTTTCTCTGCCAAGAGATGCTGTAACTCTAATCTTGTTGCAGATGAATTTAGTCTCCGGTGGGAGCGGCAGCTCGTATACAGGATTTATTCTTTTTTAGTTTTAGGGAAGACTTTATGAACCTCTGAAAGAATATATTTAGACACTTTCTTAAAGTTATTTTCTTCAAAGTGACTGAGTCAATTACAACCAATTGAGTGGAAACATTTATATTAGAGTTAAACACTGATAACAACAGTGAATAAGAAGTGGGAAGATATATATGGAAAAAGCCAGGGAGAGCGTGGTGCTGCTGTTTGTAACTGTGATGACTGCTTTAATAGCTTGGAGTTCTTTTCCACTATTGTTATTCAACTGGAAGTTAAGCTGTGCTCAGTTTCAACTGATGAAGTCTAATTTGGGAATGAGAGTCCCTGTTGAGCACAGCCGAACCCCAGCCGCTGTGCACCCTGGAGGTGCATCCCAGAGGCATCCTCCTGCCTGCAGCTGTTGGGCTGGACCTCACACAGCTGGATCCAGAGTGAAGTTTCAGCTCCTTTGAAAAGGCAATGGAGTAAATCTCGAGGGAGAGGGCTCCAGGTCAATAGCACTCAGCAGCCTTGCCTATGTGGAGTTAAGGCAGAGTACAAAGGCTGCGTTCAAAAGCCACACGTAGAAGCTAATGGCATCAAGAGCAGAGTGCCTGCTAGCTGGCAGGCTCCTTTTCCTGGGAAGATCTGAACAACATCAAAGCATTTCAATTACTCTTTATGTTGTTTGGAGTGCAGGCCTTGGATTCACACGTTCAATAGGACTGTAAAGCACTGCTATGCTGGGATTTATTGGTCTGGATTATCCCTATCATTAACGTGCTGGATTAATAGTCAAAGTCCTAGCTAGAACATATCTGCTGAGAGGTAAATACAGAAGGGATTGGCCTGACACCCCTCCACCCCATCAGGCATCAACTGAGCTCAGTGACAGCCAGCATGGATGTCCCCAAGTTAGTTTTACACAGTATGTGTGTACCACGAGCCTGTAAAAATAAGTGTTCCAACCAGGAAAGGACCCTCTGGAGTCAGCAAGATAAAGCCCACTCATAACAGCACAGAAGCTACATGTATGTGGAAGCAAACACAGGATCAGCATCTAATGTCATCATCAACAATCCAACCCACAAACCATGGACCTTGCTCGCTTCCAAGAGCTATTTAGTCCTCCTGACAAGGAGAGGTTGCTTTAATCTCAATACCTAAACCAGCACTAGTGAGGCCTGGGGAGAACAGCTCACTCATACACAAAGTCAGCGTAACATATTATCAAGATGCACAGCAGATTCTCCCAAGGGAGACTACAGTACATATCACACTCCTTGCAAGCAACTCAATTGTCCATTTTTCCAGAGCTTTATCTATGTGCTTTGGAAGCATAAACTCCAAGCCTGATAGCTATCAGCAAAAGAAGGCAAGTTGGGGGAGATTCCTGGTTAATACACTCCATGGTGACTTCATGCCAGTGTGCAAGAGAATTGCAGAACTTCCCCTGCGCTGGAAGGGACCCATAAGGATCATTGAATCCAACTCCTGCCTCCACACAGGGCCAGCCAAGTCAGTTAAACAGTTTAACAACTGGGCAGAATGACACAATATCGAGGTGTCTTACACCAAACATGCACCTACTCATGGGCTGCAGCTCGACCTGTAGCATCCAACCCATTCATAAATACCAGAGCTACAATCCAAAGGTCTGTGAACAGCAAAGGTGATGCTGCAAGCACATTAATTGCAATTCACCTCAGTTAAACAGCATTTCTAAACTATAGCCACTGGAGAAGCACTTTTAAATAAATTCTTCTTAAAACCAAGGTTACAAATCCTACCAAGCCAGTCTCTTGATCCTCAGTGCTTTCATCCTGATTCCTCTTGCCTGGAGTCACTAGTAGGTAAACCTTATGGAAAAGCCTTCAACGTTGAATATGCAACACGTTAAAGATGGCAAATACCATTTTATCTTCATGAAGCCCTGGTATTCCAGAGCTCTGAGCTTTCAAACACTATTTGCTGCACCTTGGTATCTTTATACAATAGCAGCACAAGTAAAGCTACAGCCCGTGACTACTTCTCACCCGCTAAATCCACATGAATAAATCTTATTAAGCTTAAAGGGAAGCGGTTACTGCACCTGTTTGATAGATTTATTATCCCCAAAACCTAGTGCACTGATGTGAAATGCAGTATGAATTGAATAGTTACACTGTACAAACAGCCAGCTATTAGTTATATTATGGAAACAAGAAGAACGTTGATAAGGTGCTCCATTGGGATATTTAACAAGTGTCAAAGCCTAGATTGAAAGAAGCATTTGTCTCAGTCAATGAAGATATACATCCTCCTACCACAGCTAAGTTGCACTCATACAGAGTACAGGAAAGCAAAGGAAGAGAAAAGGGTTTGCCCTCTCCTCAACTTCCCCCCTCTATTATGTCACTCAACTTTCTGTAGGTAGCACTACAGGCACCCTGATGGAGATACTGTGGCTTTGAAGTTGACCCTGACTTGCTTGGGTGGTGGAGCAAAGACCTCCAGAGGCATTCTCCAGCCTAAATCATTCAACAGCCATGCTTCCAGCCAAGCCAGCCCACCAGCCCGCTGCAGACAGGCACTGGCCACAAGTCCTTGTCAAAGCACCTGATGAGGTGGAGGTTTGAGGAACATGCCAGGCACATTTCACCTGTCCAGAGTCCACATTTTACAGCACAGATCAAATTCTATTTGAATACTGGAGAGCAGAGTTAGTTTATCATAGAATTCCAGTATTCAAAACTTCATGTGACATGTTACATCTCCCCCCTAAAACTGTCTGACCTTTGCAAGCCAATGATTAAATGCTGTAGAACCACCCCGGGGATGACGAAGTCTCAGCTGCCTTGCAGAGGTGGTCCTTCACTAAAAGTCACACTCCACTCCACATCCTTTGCAGCCTTGCTCAGCGTAAGCAATCCCTACATCTGACTCCAGCCTATTCCACACGACTTAATTCCTTTCCTCAGCTACGTTAATAACACTTTTGTCTTCTCTTCCATGCCCACACTATTTATGTTCTGCCTCATCTCTGTGTTACTCATTTGGTGTCCCGACAAGACAGGATTTGTTCTTTCATATATATAAACTGTGTGAAAAAAAAATCAGCTTTAAACCATTTGACTTTAAAGACTACTTCCATTAAGCTCTACTGAATCAAAACCAAGATGTTCATCTCCTGTTACTCCCATCTGCTTCAGCACCTTTCAGAGAGCATTACTGCATTAGACATTCTTCCTGAAAAGAAATAATTATTGCTATTCTAAGACAGCTTAGGCTGGTGTGAGCGTTACTGACTGTGTTTAAGTAATCATCACACTGCAGCCTAATGAGAGGTCTGTGGGGTAAGAGGTACTGGAGAAGTAACTGTCATTTTATGCTTGTGTGGAGCTTGGCTGTGTACCAGGAATCAGTATAGGCTAAGAAGGCCAGCGGTATCCTGGGGTGTATCAGAAGGGGGGTGGTTAGTAGGTCAAAAGAGGTCCTTCTACCCCTCAACTCTGCCCTGGTGACACCACAACTGGAATATTGTGTCCAGTTCTGGGCCCCTCAGCTCAAGAAGGACATAGGGTTCCCTGAAAGAGTCCAAAACAGGACCACCAAGATGAAGGGAGCAGAATACCTTCCTCATGAGGAGAGGCTGAGCGAGCTGGGCCTATTTAGTCCAGCCCAGATCCAATTTCCTCACTTCTACAGGGTTTACAACAGGCTCCACGCCACCCAAAACCTGTTCACCTCTGCCCAGCTATGCCAGGGAAATGCTACCAAAACATAAGTCTTATTTTCACAAGGTAAATGGGAGCCTTCAAGGCAGAGCTTTTCAGGAAGGCTTGTGTCACCCTCAGCAGTGGGAACAGTAGTTAAGGACATGAGACTACAGCAAACTCAAATCCTAACACATCCAAAAATTAGAACAAATCTTCCAAAATAATAGCATGAAATCAGAGGGAGTTGATATAACCATCAAGTTAATCACTTCCACTGCTCACAAGCTCTTCCCAAAGAGTGGAAAGCCCAATTATTTACATAGTGAGTCTCCCAAAAAAAGGCTTCAGCGTTGCAAACAGCTTCTTTACTGCTTTACCCATATTTTCTCAGCTGTCAGTCACCAGATTGGTCATGACTGCTATTCAGTTCTTGTTTTCCAGCCTTTATTCAATAACTTCAATATCTCCAGGCACAGCCAGGGTGCTCAGAGGGGACCCATTCCCAGTGCAAGCTCCACATCCACATGTCCTCACTACTCACAGCATCACTTTCTCCAGCTCAATGGGAAAGCCAGGACTTCAAACCTCCTTGCACCAGCGCCCAGAAGCACTAGTAGGGTCTCTTTCACTCCCCCAAAGCACCAAGAAATTAAATTCCAATATCCCCTCAGTTCATTAGTTAGACCAAGAATTAAGGAAAAGGAACAAACTTTTTTCACACACAACTTTCCACAGCCTCCAGTGCTTTCCACATGCATTAGTTATGAAGTGGAGACACCCAGTAACAGCTCCTCGGTGCCACACAGGTGTATTTGAGGGCGTGCAGAACACAGGCCCTGACATGGTTTCATTTGCTTGGCAACCAGAATGCTGCTCTTCAGAGAGGCTCCCACACTGCCCCTCTTCTCCCTGCTTCTCCATCCAAAACGAGCTGCGGTGCAAATGAGGCACCTGGGAAGTCTCAGTACCTGCAGAGGAGCACAGAACATCCTTCCCTCGCTCTCCAGGCAGTAAAAAGAGGAACAGAAACATCTCCTGCATTGAAAACTCACTGGATTTATTTGTGCTTCAGGCACCAGAAAGGCTAATTAAAAGAAAAAAAAAGGGAAATTTCAAGACCACCTTTAATTACATACTAGTAATTTGCCAGCCAAAATGCAACTGCAGATGCAGATAACAGCATTTGGAGGTGTAATTCACAAGTTTCACAAACCAAGTGATGCCTAAGTGCTGTGCATCACACTCACAGCCTTTCTGCCTCCTAAAGTTGCATATTTGGAGACACCAGAACTGTGGAGGTTTGGGTTCTGTTGTATTTGTAAACACAGGCCCCAAGTGCAAGAACCAAACCCAGAGTCCCCACGCCATCACATACTTCATTAGGCTCTGGACTGTAACAGTTGGGGAATAACACATGTAGTGTGTGCTGAGGGTCACAGTCCAGCTCTCTGCTTCCAGAGCACTCACCATGGACACACATCCTCTGTGGTAAAACAATGTTTACTCAAAAGGAGAAGCCAAAGTTAACTTCAGGGGGTTGGTTGACATTGAGGAGCTCCACACAACCCCTCTCAGAGTTGCTCTGCGTGCTTCTGCAGACCATGTGTAGATCTTCAGCACGACATGCCACAAAGACAGGCACACACCTTGTTACCTGGCTCCCAGCAGGCAAGGCTGAGAGCAGGGAAAAGGTGGGGAGGAAGAAGCAGGCAGACATCAAGGTAGCAGTGAAGCACCAGGACATTCCCCCACACACTTCATGTGCATAATGGCCCTAAAACATATGCATGGAGGCACTGATAAAATGAAGTACCCCTCACATGGGCCCAAGCCTGACCTTTTAATGCCCCAGACCCTTCATGAAGTAATAGGCTGACCTTCACTGTAACAAGTGGAAGGGACACCTTGGCCACATCCACACCATCATGACAGCCCTGAGTCTGGGACAACAGGCAAAGCAACACGCCTCTCTGCTGGAGGAAGCCTGGGGACAGGTCTGTGGGCAGAGCAGTTGACACACCACAGTTAGTTATATCAGAGAGCAGAACCCACAGCACACCCTGCCTCCATCACAAAGCCCCTCTGCACCCACCATATCAAGGTCAGAAGAGAAGGTAGGTCCTACACCTTACTAGTTTTGATTTTTCAGGGGACTTGGTAGACCAGACCGTTCGCAGCACCACATTGCCATCTGCTGTCCCTCTCCTTCCCTGGCAGCCTCACCAATAACCAGGTGAAATACAGCAGCGCGGCTAAGGGAGGCTAAACAGAGCTATTCAAAATGCAAAGAGGTCCCGTGATCCATCACTTATTTAAATGGGTTTTAGCATTTTAATTAACTATTTAAGAAATACAAGACACGAGCTTGCAAGGACGCAGCCGGATGGAGTGTCACAAACAAAAACCAGTGTACAACGGCACCACAAGTATTAAATCCTGGCACATTAGGATGATAACATGCATGGGTGTGTATCACTTCAAGGCCAGCTTTTTATACCCCAGCAATTCAGCCATTCAGGAATAAATCATGCCTCTTCAGCTAATAACGTCTTGTTTTTATCATCCAAACACCCAATAGGATTTTTTAACTGGTTCCTGAAGTGACAGGCTGAGCTACTTGTAGCAGATTTAACCTTCTGCTTAAATCCCACATGCAGCCAAACACACCTCACCTCCTCCTTCTGCAAGCAGCCTTCCTGGCTTGTCCACCACCCTGCCTTTTAAGGAACTTGCAGAAAAGGCTCTATTAAATACGGGCTTAAGCAGTGAAAGCGATCCAGACTCAAGGGGTGGAAACTAGGTCTTGATAATGATGGGACATTGGAGGAATGATGTTCTTAAAGTTACCTGAGATGAAGGGTGAGAAAACAAATCTAGCAAAGATGACTCCTTCCCCAGCAGCCAATCGCAGTCCTCTATTAAGCTGTTTACAGTTAATCTATTTGCTTATGAAGCCTCAAAATATGACAATAAGTTACGATAAGTTTGTGTACAGGCCACAGGCAAACAGTCACTGAAGTGTTTTGGGCAAGACCTACTGTTTCTTTTCTTGGTTTTCCTCCTCACTTTGCAAAACACTTGAGAAAACTGAGCACATTCTACATATTTAACTTGTGCATTAAATTCCTCCTTCCACCAGCCAGGGAAGAAAGGCATCACCCCATACGTGTTTCTTTCAAGTCCTGAAGGTAGGGCCTCTCATTATCCCCACTTCGGAGGTAGAGAAGAAAAGAATGCTCCCAGAGATGAGCCTCATCCTGCTTTGATACATCCTGCAGCATCACCAATCCATAAGAACCTGGAAAATCCCTCTTTTCACAAGTCATTCAATTTTACTGTCTGGTCTTCATTTAACTGTAGAATGTAAACAAAAGCTGATCACTAGTGAGGGATGTTGAGAGGCTCCATCAGTTTGTGGGAAGTAACCTAACCCAGTAGCTGGGAAATGGCATCAGCCATCTCTGCCACCACGGAGAGCAGAGCATACAGGTGGGTTAGGGTCAGCATCACTCAACTTCTACAGGCAACCACAGGAACAGGCTACAGAGATGCTCAGAAGCCAGTAGAAGAGGAAAAAAGTGATTGAAAACCCCAAACACCAACAGGAACATAGAACAAGGCATGAGGCTGTCCCTTGCTAATTCCTACTAACCCAACTTGCATGTCTCCTATACATACATTGGTTCTGTGTGCAGCTCGCAGTGCAAGCTCAGGAGGAAGCAAACAGATGGACAATGACTTATCATTGGCGAGACTCGGATCAGCAACTTAGAAATTCAGATTTATACAGGAAAAGCAAGTTAGTCATCCAAACAAATAGATATACCCTGGGGAGGAGAAAAATCTGGATAGCAATAGAACTAAAATAAAACCCTAAGAAAAATAAAGGCCATGAGTATGCAGAAGACAGAGCAGCTATAAAGTGACTATAAAGAAGAAAGAGCAGAGGCAACACAAAACCAGCACGTAAAGCTCTACTAAATGCTCATTTCCTGCGTGACTACATTTGTAACACAAGGAAGACAGAGAAGACTCAGGCTGTCCAGCTCCCAGATGTGCCCAGCTGTGCACACACAAATCCCTCCTGGCACATCTGTGCCACAAGCAGTCACAAGAACCACTCCCCCAGCACTGCCAGATCCATACACCAACCATGCCTGGCCAGCACCATGTGCAGTCTGACAGCAGAGTAATTTTGTCACATCCTACAAGCCTTGGGTGGCCTGGGCAGGAGGTGATCCTAGAAGCAAACCTGAGGCAGGGTATTGCATGGGGATATATGGGATATTCAGGATATATTAATCAGAACCATCTGGGTTGGAAGGGACCCTGAGGATCATAGAGTGCCAACCCCCTGCCACAGGCAGGGACACCAACCTCCAGGCCTGGAGCTACACAAGGCTGCCCAGGGCCCCATCCAACCTGGCCTTGAACACCCCCAGGGATGGGGCACCCACCCCCTCTCTGGGCAGCCTGTTCCAGCACCTCACCACCCTCTATTAAGGTCCATTCCTTGAGATTTACATTATTAGGGGCAAATAAGGTCACAGAGGAAGCTCTCTTGGGCAGTAAATAGCTTTTCTGAAGTAATTTCTCTTAGAAATGCTCTAGAGGAAGCAACCTCACAAGGCAGAAGATGGTCTGGATGATCTAATCATCTCTCATGTCAGGGCTGTGTTGCTACCTTCAGTTTGCATTACAGTTTACGTGTAACACACGGCGTCTCGAAATAGCATATGCACAGCAGGTTATCCTCCTGGACCCTGTCGCTTTGCACCTGTCTACAAATTGTTTGCCAGATCCACAGATGCAAATCCCGGTAAGTCAGAGGCTATCATCTTGTTCAGCAAGAGGACACAGGGATAAAGAGATGAGATATTGTTGCTATTTACCCTTCACAGAAGGGAGAAAAAAAGCAAGCTCAAAACCAGAGCTATGGGAGTATTAAGTGTTCTCTCCAGGAGCACATCAGGCAGGTGGAGCACACTTGGCAGTGAGAGACAGTTCCACTAGTCCCTGCCCCCCTTCCATCTACCTAGTAAATTAACAGGGATGAGCTACTGATTACTCTGGCTGCCATTTCCCACTCCCCCACACAGCCATAGTGGAGCAGCAAAGCAGGATTTGCTTGGGAAAGACACCCAAGGAGAGGCCCAAGCCAAAATCCACATCAGCATCAGTCGATTAGAGCAGGTGAGGCTGTTCAGCCTGGAGAAAAAAAGACTAAGGGGGGGACCTTATTAATGGTTATAAATATCTTAAATACAGGATGCAGGGGGAAATGGCCAGCTCCTTTTCAGTGCTCTGTGGAGACAGGACAAGGGGCAATGGCTGCAATTTGGAGCACAGGGAGTTCCACACCAACATGCAGAAGAACTTTTACCCATTGAGGGAGCCCTGGGACAGGCTGCCCAGGGGCTGTGGAGTCTCCTTCTCTGGAGAGATTCAAGACCCATCTGGACACCAACCTGTGCATTATGAGCTGGGGAGCTGCTTTGGCAGGGGGGATGGACCTGATGAGCTCTCGAGGTCCCTTCCAACCCCTGTGATTCTGTGATTCTGATGTTTCTCCCTGTCTCCCTTAGTCCTTCAGACGCTCCTGAAGCCAGGGAGCAGTGCTGCAGCAGGGACAGGAGGAACAGAGGTATCCCAACACAGCCAAAGAAGAGCACCAAAACATTAGAAATATTTTTGGGTCTGAAATCACTTCCATCCTAAGCATCACAACTGCATACCAAACTTTTTGGGGGTTCAAGAACATGTAGCATCAGTGTCATTTAAATTCATCTGAAAGAAATAGACTTTAACCACACAAGTAGTTTGAAATCTTCTCATTGCCAAAAGTCCACAGAAAAGCTTCACCTATTTTAAGGGCTTGGTGAGAGGCTCTAGCACTCAGTGATGCTCACCAGAAGTGGTCTGTTAAAGAACAGAGCAGTCAAAGGGTACAGTTTGCTTATCATTGGTGTGGGAATTGCCACAGAGGTAGGACCCTCTGGGTACAGCTGTGTTGGCCACAGCAAAACTGTCGGGGAATAAATAGTTGCTCACTTCTTCCCTCAAGTCATTGTTACAGGCAGAAGTTAAGTAACATATGCATCGACTCTCTTCTCCCCATTTATTATCCAGGAGAAGCAGAACTAATTAAATATCAGCCTCCAACAGCCAATTCTTTCAGCATGAGGGAGATTGTGAGAAATCACATTCTCCCATTAACTTCCCATGCAGTACCAGAAGAGCTAAGTTAGAAACCCACCAGCCTGAAGACATTTTCTCCTCCAATTTACATTTTAATGGGAGAGCAGAGGACTTATTGCTCAGTGCCAGGAGCTGATAGAGCTGTGCACATTCTGAGGGTCTAATAAAAGCACTGACCCATATTTCTCACATTTTATGGGACAGCAGGGGAAAACTGCTGAAAAAGCCCGTTTGCTGCTATGTTAATTACACTTTCTATGGGAAAGCAGAGGAGGAACACACCACAGAGAGCCACTCACATCTGTGCTTGTGGGACAGTTTAATCTATGGCTTGGAGCAGGTAACTGCATGCTGGAAGGAGCCCAAGTTCTCATGATGGCTGGACCACTGGGCTCTGTGGTGGACATGGGCAGACCTCGACCTCCTTGGGCCCTTCTGACCACTCACAAAAGCTATAAAGGCAATAGAGCTTTACCAGGCGAAACAAATGCACTGGAATTGAGCTCTCTCCTGTAATTGGGTCCTCCCAGGTAACTGCAACAAGCTACAGAGGAGTTCACAAGAAGTTCTCATCTCTGGCATCCCTTCTTTCTGATCCAGCCCTGACTTGCCGCGATCGGATAGGTGTTTCTCCTCTCCTCTCATCACAGCAGGGTGAGAGGCAGAGCTGAAGGGAGCCCTGTGCTGCCATCCTGCTCCTCAGCTTTCAAAAGCAGAGCAGCTATCCAATTTCAGAAACGTCAGCTTTCATCACATACATCAGAGCCCTTCAACCCACGGCTCGTGGCAGAGGAGAGGCTGAAGAAGACATTTGTACATGTGAAATAGGTAGGAAAATGAGCTGTGGAACAGAGAGTGATGCCTAATTTAAAGATAATGCTTCAGCAGAAGGAGAGTTGAAGGAGAGTTGGGGTTTTGTCCTCTCTTCAATGTGTGTGGCCCTACCAGAGCTGACCAGCTAACCTGGCCCTGCAGACACCTTCCACGCCTTAGGAACAAGTCCCCAGGAGATGCTCAGTGCATATACTGGTGTCTCACCATCAATCAAGGTACATCTGGAACAAGACAGCAACTGGGATATGAGGTTTCCCTGCAGTTTCCTTCACCACCCCAGCTCAGCCGGGCTCCCTGTTGATGCCAGCAGTCACCCTGAACACCCACATACTCTAAGTACTGACCAATGTTGCACTGAAAGCAGAGGAATCCCCAGTTATTTTATTTCATTGTGGGGATCTTGAGCATGGAAAGTGTGACTTTTTAAACAACCCTACAAGAAACACTTGGAGCAATCACCACTAAGTTTAATAATGTTGATTTTCATGAGCTGTGATCAACATACCAGAGATACTAAAAGGTTTAAGGTGACTTGTCATGGCTTAAAAAGAGGTTTTTGGGTTTTGTTTTTATACCAAAAGCTTACTAAGGACTTGCAAATTTGTGAAGTTCATTTATTTGTTCCTCCCTCTTCCCAAGATCCCTGCAGTCCCAGCTGCACATCCCATGGCTCCAAGCTGCTCCGCTCACTAAAATACTCCAGAAAGGCTGACAGCAGTTTACCCAGCAAGAGATGTTCTTCAGGGTCATAACTGCTTTGAATCTGAATTATTACAGATTGTGTTTATAAAGCCATCCTCCACAACCCCAATCTCACACCTCTAAAGCCAATTTACTGGCCTGTGCTACGCAGCTGAATGCCAAAACAAAAGAGGGCAAGAGTTAAAGTGAAAAAATAACAATTTAGCTCAAAGTGATTGCATTATCCTGGCATTTTATCGACTCTAAAACGAAAGAAGCACCAAGACAGATATCTTTATTGACTAGGTTGGTGCCCTTTCAATACCAAACTGATGAACAACCATATTAAGCCAGCTGTGTATTTATGAATACCCCACAGCTTAATAAACTCTTATGGAGCCATGAAAGTGTACGTAGATAACAAGAAATGTCAGAATAATATTAGACAGGCACCATAAAAATGGAGTATTACTCACAACCCAACTAAAATAAACCCCAGCCCTTGTTTTATGACTTTGCCCTCACAGCAAACTTGGGTTTTCCAGTTCTTTCTCACGACTCAGTGACTCAGCACCACAAGATGCTCCACAGATGTAATTTTTACTCACTGATAATTGATTTTTCATTAGAGAACAATAGGCTTAAGCTTAAGGTAGAGAAAGAAGCGGGCAGGAGGCAGCTGTAGAGACAGTTTAACAATAAAGGAAGAATAGATGTTTCCTCTGCCAGGGAGGAACAGCACGCCAGCTCCTCGTGGCTCCTTCTAAGGGAGAAGTAATTAAGTGCTACGCTGTCCAGAAGAGACACATTTACATTGATCTCCTACCAGAAGAGCATGAGGGAAAGAAAAAACAGCTGTCTCTGGTTATCTCCTCTCCCAGGCATCTACCTGGCTCCCCTAAGAGGAGCAGAGCTAAAACAGACCACATGCAGCAGCCCCTTCACAAGCAAAAAACCCACCAAATCAACCCCAAACTAATTTCAGATGATCCCTCTCATCAAACACTTAAGCTGAAAGCTCCTTGGAGCAGGAACAGGAGTCTTAAATGTTTATATTAACTTGGAGGGGCTGCCAAAAGAATTAATCATCCATTTCATGAGCATTCACCAGAAACACAATAAGGGAAACTGAAAATAAGGGGGATTTTGAGCTACATCCTCCCCATCCCATGTCCAGCTGCTCTACTGCCATCTCAAACAGGGAGCACTTCAGGGAAAAGGCCTCCCATTTCCATCCAGAGGAACTCAGGCTTTCCAGCAGCACTGGTAAGGGAGGAAAAAGTTAGTTTCCCCCTCCAAGCAGCAGCAGCACATCAGGGCTTCCTGTGAAGAAGCAGGCAGAGCAAGAATTGGAGCTGATCTTTGAAATTATGTCCTGACACAGGATAGATTGCTGTAAGAAACATCTCTGGAAGCTGGTCTGTTACCAGACTGTGGCACTCGGGGACAAAAACATTCTCCAAAAAAACCCGACCTGGAAACAGAGACAGGAAGGGGGATGGAAACAGAATTACAGCAGATACCAAAATATTTTGCTCACATTTAACACCTCATTAGATGTACAACTATTGTTATAATTCCAGCTGGAGATGAAGTGTCAAAGGATCACCAAGGACCCCAGAGTAATCACATGTTGTACTCACTGCTATGAACAACTGTGTGCATAGCACAGCTCTCCAAAGCCTGATCTGTAGCATCATCAGATCATGTTTCACTCTTCCCTGTAAATATTCTTAAACCAACTTTGTTCCTACAGATCCCAAGGACAACAAAGCACAATTCCCCTGAGACACAACAGGGATTTGGTGCTCAGCTACAAGCCACAGAGCAGAGCTCACCTTATTGCTGTTCATCCCCCAACCTGATCTTCCCAACAAACATCCCTGGGTCACTTTACTGGGACACAACTGCAATCTGAAGATGTTTAGAACAAACAAACAGCTCTGCTAACCATGCTCCCTTAAACACCACGCACTGCAGCTCATCACCAAATTCATTAGCATCAGCCCATTGACTCTGAGCAGAGCCAAACCTTCCGTTCCCCTGAAAGCTCACTGCTCCCATCAGCTGCCCTCATCCAAAACCAGTAGGTCCAAACCCTCCCAAGGGTATAAATCTCAGTAATTTCATTTAATCCAAGCAAACACATCAGTGATGAACTCAGAGCACCACCTTCCTTACATCCAGGAAGCACAATTAGGGCAGAGATAGTGTGTTTTTTAAAAAATACTATGTATATTTTTAACATAAGACAGTTTAACCTCTTCTCCAGCTCCCTCAGCCTCTCTTCATAGGGGAGCTGCTCCAGTCCTCTGATCAACTCCACGGCTCCTCTGAACCACAATGAGGAGCTGAACAGGTGGCACTAATAAGCCACTATGTGCAGCCTCAGCACCCAGACCAGCCCCAGCACCCCCCAACATGCCTACCCTAGCACACAGAACAAGCTTGGGTGCTGCAGTAGCATAAGTGGCAGGAAGGGAATGGGGACACAACAATGACACTCTCAAAGCAGGGTTTGCACAGCAATCTGAGAGCCACAGTCACCAAAACACATCACAACACAGCAGGGGGGTCCTGGTCACTATTGAAATACTCTGGAAAGAAGCAGCAGCAGCAATGCCTTCCTCCCACACACATCCCAAGGCAAATACAGACACATCCCTTCCAACCCAATACATTCTATGACCCATCTGCATCAGCAGAAGCCTGAAGGGACCTACAGGTGTGAGATCAGCTGCAAACATTTCAGGCAATCAAAGCTTTCTTAAAGGTAAAAAATACTCCCAGCCATAATTAATTTCAAACCAAATGACCATAAAAAGGATTCCACAGCACTCAAAGCTTGGTTTTGCTGTAAACCAACTGCACAGAGTTTTTCTACCAAATACCAGAAAAATTACCAATCAAAAAACTTCTCAATCCCTCCAAAGCATTCAGGATTTTTGACCTATTTCATGTCCCCAATGCCATGATCTGATACCAGGTATTTAGCCTGGTACCTCCCTCACTCCCCCACCAACATCTCAAGAGCAAATAACTGTTTCATGTTAAAAAAAATTGTAAACTCAAAATACCTCAGTTTTAGGCTGATTTTTTTGTTTTAATTTGAGTCAAAATCTGGAGAGTCTCACCCAGAAAGCCAATTGGCTTAGAGGGTACAAACCAAAGCTTAGTCTGAGAGAGCTTAGCTAAAAAAAGCCAGTGAGTTTTCCATCCATCCTCAGCTTTACCTTACTTTAACACAAGTAGGATGACCCATAAAAGGAACCAAGGACAAAAGTTCTGGCTCTGCAACAAGATGAATTTCACCTAGAAGACTCTTCTCTTATTAATCAAGACAAAATATATATATGTGTAAAACCTGGCTTGAAAAAGAATTTACAAAAATTAAAGACAACTTAAAGAAGTCATTAAAATGCACAAAGTGATTAAAATTTACCCCAAAACTGACTTTATAAGATGTAATACACACATAGAAGCTCAGGCAACTCTGTAGAAGACCACTGCTGCTAAGCCAGACCCTGCAAGCCCATGCAAGAGGAAAGCCCTTCCCTTCTGAAGCTGAACCCTTGCCTGGTGCAGCGTTCAGCCAGTCCAAAACAACTTCAAGTCATGTTTCTGTAGCTCAGAGGCACAGCTCTGCAGACAGGGCACATAAAGCTGTGGCAGAGCTCTTCCTGCCAATGAAGAATGGCAGCTGTACCTGGAAAACTACACCAGCCTACACACTGCTTGACAAACACCAGCTATTACAGAGCTCCAGCATTTTACAAGCACACTGGTTAACTCCCAGTGATAACACTGAAATCCACTTTAATTCACATCAAAAAGCCATTTTCCCCCTCTTTTCAAGGAAAGAAGTCTTTCCACCACCAAGCAGTCCCAAGCAAAGTTCCAGATCTCCAAGAAAAACAAGACATCTTTCAACTGAGATACCTGGAATGGGATTATTACAGCATTCCTTCACACCCAGCATGGATTCCTGCCTTGGAGCCAGGATGCCTTCACTGACACACAGCAACTCTCACCCAAACTGGTTCAGAACAGGGAATGCTAAGCTTACCTAGGAGGGGGAGGATAGAACCCACCACCAAAGCACAGTCTCTACTCCTAGATACACAGGAGCTGGGGGCTGTTACTCCCTTTAATAACCACGGCAGCAGCCCTCAGGCTTTGCAGGTGACCTTCATTCTGGGGCAAACTCAGCTCAGGTGGTGAGGAAGATGAGGTGTTTGCAAGCAAATGGTGGCTCTCAGGAGCCCAAGAAAAAGGAGAAAAGGAAAGCCACAAAGCAAGAACAAAAAAGGTGGGGAGAATTAAGCTACTTGGGTATGTCTGAGGTTCCCCTGGGCAAAAACAATCACCCCACAACGAAGTGTTGGTACTGTGGTGTCTGTAATACCTGAGACAGGAGGGAAGAGGCATGAAACACAGTGGTTTTCTCAGAGCAGCTTTGTGGTCTCATCAGAGCTGATCTCAGTATGATTTGTGGTGGGCAAGAGTGAGCTCAGCGCTGCCCTGACATCACTCCAGGTACTTTGCTTGCTTTGAGATGAAAGCAATGGCATAAAGCAAAGCTCTATCAGACAGGGGCTTCATCAAAGCACCAACAGCTATTTTCCTTCCCACCAGCATACTCTGTTTTCATACAATCATAGGATGGTCTGGGTTGGAAGGGACCCCAAGGATCACAGAGCTCCAACCCCCTGCCACAAGCAGGGACACCAACCTCCAGGCCTGGAGCTACACAAGGTGGCCCAGGGCCCCATCCAACCTGCCCTTGAACACCTCCAGGGATGGGGCACCCACCCCCTCTCTGGGCAGCCTGTTCCAGCACTTGACCACTCACATCTTTTTAGGAAAAGCCCTTGCAGCAAATAGCTGTGACTGCCCAGGATTCGCCCTCCTGACATCCCTCCCTCTCTCCTGGTTTGATGCAGACAATTTAGTTCCCTAACTGAGAGCTCCATCATGGTTTTGCTAGCAAGGCACCCAAATCCTTGTGTAGATTTAGCTCTCAACATCCTAATTAAAAAAGCAGCTGCTTTTTAGGGCCTTATGTCAGTTCAGAGTAATTTTTCCCAGTTATTGGAAACAGCTGTTCTTCTGAGGAGCACCCCACACATTTATTTTCTCCCACACCAGTGTCAGACTGATTCTCTGCCACACAGACAGGAGATGCTTTATTTGTACAAATTAAATCTGTGCTAAGTAGAAACAGGAGCAAAATGGAACAAATATTTTGGCATTTTTTAGTAGTGGTACACACCAAGACTAAGTACATCCTCAATCAATTGTTCACTGGTGTTTATATACTCACTGTTGTTATGACATGGTGTGAAAAATGAGGAAAGCCAGATAAAAATGAACCCTTTTGTTAATACTTCAAAGCTTCCTGAAGAACAGGTTCCTTAAATGCTGCTACAAAAAATTTAAAATAAAGTAAAATAAAATAAAGTAAAATAAAACAAAATAAGATAAAACAAAACAAAATAAGGAACTTTTACAGTGGCAAACAGCTCAGATTACAGTTTTCCAGCCAAATGATCCTGGGGATGCTACCTGGGAGCAGGCAGGGAAGAGTAAAGCCCGGCACTGCTGCAGGTGGAGGCAGAGCTGCCCGTCTCCCTTACTGCTGCATTTAAAGCTTTCAAACCCTTTGGGTAGGGAGGAAAAAGGCTCCTGAGGCAGCAGGCTGTCAAAGGAGGAGATGTGTGCATTTGTTTCATTGAAAATTGTAACTATTTGGGGTAATTTTTGAGCCCAGCTGTGGTCTGGTCTGCTTACGGGTACCTGGTTAACAAATAACATGTGGTTTGGCCAAGGTACAGAGCCAGGAAAAATACTGACTTAGAGAAACAATATTTTCCAGGCCTTATTGCTAATCCAGTTTGATATTAGATAAAGGTAACTCCCTCTCTGCAAAGATCTGGATTTATCTGAACCACTCCTCGCTGTGCTCAACACACTTGGTCTGACAAGATACTTGCTCAATGTATTTTAATTAAATTGGAAAAAACAAACCAAACCAGAACAAAACCTGCTTTCAAAATAAGCATCCCCACTTTAAACTAAACTAGAAGTACCACTGGCACAGCTACAGACCCTCAGCACCTTAGGAATATGAGGGAGCTGTGTGTCATTTCAGTAACTGTGGGGATGCTTCTTGCCTCCCCAGTCAGGGTTGTGGGCAGAAATCCCTTCCACTGTTACTCAGTTAACAATTAAATATGTCCTTAGCACAGGCCTCAGCCCTCCCATAGCCACTGGAAGTCAGTGTGCTTGTGCCAGACACATGCCATGCCTTTCCCCAGGTTCACTGAGTCTGAAACTTTGCACACCCCTAGATTGTCCCTGGCTGCTCTTATTAACCTGCCATCAAACCACCCTGGCAAGGTTCAAGAGGCTCAAAGTCTGGGTGCCCCCTCCTTGAGTTAATTTTAAGAGGGGACATTGGGCAGGAACCAGATGCTCTTCCAGTTTATACGGTGTTGCTACCTCCAGGTAGACCAGGCAATGAATTTATGGAGGGGATTAGATCTGAGCAGATCCTTGAGAGGCCCTGAATTTCTGCACTGCTTTCTCAAGAGCATGTGTAGAGGTTATTTAGGTTATTTATACAAAAAGTATAAGGAACTTCAGCAGGAGAAGAGAAAATGGCTCATCAGATGTCCCTATACCGTGACCAGGGCTGTATGGGAAGCAGCATGA